>NC_053489.1:380987938-381329813 GCF_905171775.1 Rana temporaria | reverse complement strand
CCAAATATCCCGATACGTCCAGAAATGAAAGCTGCCTCCCACCAATCTAACTCCTCAACAATGTGAATACAGACCCCTTGTCGAAAAGCAGCAGAAACTGCACCTGTACTGAAAGCACGGCCTAGTTAGGCAGCAGGGAATGGCTACGTGTCATGCCCTGTGCTAGCAAAGAAGGGAGTACTAGGGAAAGGAAAGTGGCCTATCCCTGGGTACATCCGCAAAAGTCACCATGAGCCGGTATGAGACTGTGACTGGGCACCAGCTTGTAGGCCCGCTTGAGCTGAAAAGTGGCAAAAAAGACAATGAACGCAAGTAGATACTGTATGTTTGTGACAAACCCAGGATACCGAGCTGGAAAAGCCTGGAAGATATCCCTGGCCGAGTCATGAGCTTCCTGAATTTAAAATGACTCGTAGATCAAGCTTCATCTGTAACAAAAGAGAAGGCCGAATTGGGAGGTTTCAAGGAGGGTGTGCTACCATGTACAGAACCCCTAACTGGAGAAGGACGGATGACGGCCACATCTTCGATATCTGCTGCCCATGACATGACCTCTGCAAACAAGAACAACACCGTTATTAACAAAAAATAACCAATGAACCCCAGGAAAAGGAAAATCTCTACCTTCCCTTACCGCTACTTATGCAGGTGTCCGTGATTAACAAGCGCAACGTTGTACAAGAAAGTATACGTTTGCACAAGACTGAAAACATGTCAGTCTCAAGGAACTAGCGAGGCTGAGCATACCCGAGGCAAATTAGGCCAATTAAAAACGTAACACTCAAGCCTATGAACCTGAAGACGTGTCAGGCAAGTGATGTGAGTAGTAAGATTACATGACGTATGGAAACGCAATGAATGTCGTGAGAAGTGGATGAGGGGACTTGCCACTGCACAAGCCAATTAGAAACAAACATCTCAATCCATCGGTACCCATAAACATGACAGGTAACCAGCAGTGGAGTGTAGCCATAAAATCCAAGTGAAGTTATGAACCTGACATGTATGCAAAGACAATGAAAATGAAATGTAGATAAGTGTAGGACTAACCATGACAGTCTCAGGAATAACGTGATTGGAATACTGCCGTGGTGTGATGTTGTAACCTACAATGTGAAAAATGAACCAAACGTACCGACAACGCAAAGTATGAGCAGGACTGAAAATGTGACAAACCCATTAATTTGCAAAGGCCGAGCAACCTGAGGCATAACAGGCAAATTAAAAACGTAAACTCGGGCCTGAAGAATCTGAAGACGTGTCAGGCCATTATATGAGTAGTGAAATGTCAAGATGCATAAAACGTATGAGAAATGTATGAAAAACGGATGAGGAGACTTGCCACTGTACAAGCCGATTAAAAACGCTCATCTCAATCCGTAAGCACCCATAAACATGATGGGTGACCCCCCAGCGGTGAAACGCCATGAATCTAACACAAACATACCAATACTACCAACTAGGAAAACATCACGACTGAAACCTGCATGAGAAACGTAAACACCCGAGAACATGAATAGCATGAGAAAAGTAATTTGCATGAGAAACTAAAAAAAAACATAAGAACATAAATTGCATGAGAAACGTAAAATTGCATGAGAAACGAAATAACATGAGAACATAAATTGCATGAGAAACATTGTCGCACGAGAAACGTTGTCGCATGACAACATGAATGCCATGATAACATGAATACCATGAGAAACGTAGTCGCATGAGAACATAATACCATGAGAACATAAAACCATGAGAACATACCATGAGAAACGTAGTCGCATGAGAAATGTAGTCGCATGAGAACGTAATACCACGAGAACATGAATACCATGAGAAACCTAGTTGCATGAGAAACGTATTTGCATGTGCAACGTAATCGCATGAGAACATAATACTATGAGAAACGTAACCACATGGGAAACGTAGTCACATGAGAAACAGAAAATTGAAACTGCACCTATCCTGCGTGACTCCCCCCTAATACCAAAATACTGGTAACTGACAGATACACTGTGCCCAGCCCCAACTACCCCAGCCTGAGAGGAACCCCAAGAGCCCCTCTAACCCCCCACCGGACATCATGTGGGAAGGTACCCAATATGAGTAAAATACAACAAACTTTATATTGACAGTGTGTGACAACAGGGAGCCCACAGCACTCTCTGGGCTGTCACTGGGAGACACATCATATCACAGGGGAGGAGATAGGCCACACTAAGTAAGATGCTCCTTCAGCCAATCAGCTCTCAGCTTACCTGACACTGCTCAGCTGGGAGGAAGCCATGTGTGACAGGACAGATATGAAAGAAGACATGTCTGGGTTGTAGATAGGTCCGTGGGACATGATGAGAAGGCTGTGTGAAGCAGTAAAGTGTTAGAATTGCCAGCAGCGGGCGGGCCCCCCCCGACTGATACCGCACGAGTAGCAGAGAGGTGAGCTCAGCAGCAGCCGCACATCCCCCTGGAAGTAAACCGGAAATTATGTCACGGTCGCACAGGCAGTGACCTGTAACATGGGAGGCGTCACACGAGAAAACCGTTGCCCAGAAAGGAAGATGGAGGGCAGGTTTAAATACCTCCCGACGACTCCTACAAATTCAGGCTGACCTGCAGTCAGCCTTCCACTTGTTTAGATACTTAAAGACCTTGAACATTCAGTGATAACCAGTTCAATGCCATGGTGGGAAAAGTGTTAAAAACATAGTAGTGGATCCCGATGCAGACCCCACATCGGTAGTAGTGCAAAAAAAAGAAATAGAATTGTAAGAAAATGAAAGAAAGATAGAGAAAAGTCAAGAGAAAAAGCACAGGAATTCGAAGAGCATTTCTGATCAAGGATTTTTGGTATAGTGCATCAAATAAATACTGGGAGTTATCCCGGACCATAGTCCCAGGCAAGTTCCGACATTGTGGGGGAGCAGTGGTCCACCGGACCCATTTGGCTATATTTTAAACATACAATCAAAACTTCAAGTGAACACCCAAAAAAATAAAATATAAAAAAGTAAACATAAAACAATAACATAACAGCATCAATACCGAAGTAGAGGAAAAAATATCCAACACTTCTAATGAAACCTGCGCCCCCTCTCCCGGGGCCCAGACCAAAATCGGGGGATCCCAGGGAGGAGGAACCAATCACGTCATAGGTCAATCCTCAGTGGAAGGTCCGTAACAACACATTAATAATAAGAAGATCAATAGTCTCATCACACTAAAATGTACAAAGTAAATACAGCTTACACACCCTCCACCATGGCCAGAAAAAAACTAAAATATAGTCTATAGCCATGAAACATATCTGTAACTGTAACCAAGGCGGAAGGCATATGGCATAACACTTAAATCAGGAGGAAAGTATCAGCATGCCG
Source organism: Rana temporaria (assembly GCF_905171775.1). NCBI lineage: Eukaryota > Metazoa > Chordata > Amphibia > Anura > Ranidae > Rana > Rana temporaria. Next base: position 381,326,445 of record NC_053489.1, on the reverse strand, counting down.
GACACGGGAAACCCTCAGCCAGGGCCGCCATCCAACACATTGGATGGGCCAGGCCGGCAGTCTCCGCCCCCCCCACCCCCCACGGCACCACCAACCGTATATATAAATGAAGAATAACTCTCTATATCTCCCGTCAGTTCTTATTATTTTTCCTTTCATGAAAAAAATAAATACAATTACTGACAATGTGTGAAGATCAACAGTGAAATCTGTAGCCAAGGCGGAAGGCATAAAACTTAAATCAGGAGGAAAGTATCAGCATACCTCCATCCAACACATTGGACGGCCCAGGCCGGCAGACTCCCCCCCCCCCCCCCCGGCACCACCAACCGTATATAAATGAGCCTGGGGGTCTGGGACAGTACGAAGGTGCAGGAGATTTGGGTTTCCCCAAAGTGGAGTAACGAGTGAACACCTATCAGTGCAGGAAAACCGTTTCCTTGCCGCCCCCCATACCTGTAGTGTGGTCCTAGTGGAGAAGGGCAATGCATCATACGGCCGGGGACCCCCATAAATCAAATTCTCCAGCTCCTGAAGAGAGCCAACAATAGCGGCCTCCAGACAAACCGCAGCATTGGTCCTCGACCGCATGAGCCACCAGCGGACAGTCACCAGGATTGCCGCCCAAAAATTGACCCAACTCTACCCCCCAGGGTAGAGTTGGCTATCCTAGGTAACGCACCCCCCCAAATAAATTTGCTCATACATTGTTCTACTTCCTTGAAAAAAAGGTTGGGCAGCCAGATCGGCCAGTTGCGGAAGACATAGAGAAATTTGGGGAGGAAAACCATCTTGAGGAGGCTGATCCTGCCCATCAAATTTAGAGGCAACGAAGCCCAAGTCTGGCACTTTTCCTTAAGCTGAGTGAGTATAGGTAGCACATTAAGACCTGAGTACCCAGCTGGATTCCTACCGACCCGGATGCCCAAGTATTTGAATTGCTCCACCCACAATAACTGACTACCCAGGGCAGTGGTCCGCGCAGCCAGGTCGAGGGGGAACAGCAGTGACTTCTCCCAATTTATACGAACCCCAGAATAACCCCCATATTCATTGAACAGATGGAGAGCCGCCGCAAGCGAGCCGCCCGCGTCCTGCAAATAAAGCAGCGTGTCTTCCGCATACAAGGAGAGTTTTTCCTCTAACGGACCTATCCTAAGACCCTTGACCTGATCCGAGTCCCTGATAAGGATCGCCAAAGGCTCGAGAGCAAGAGCAAAAAGGGAAGGGGACAGCACCCCTGCCTAGTACCCCGCTGTAGCTGAAAGACGCTTGACAATTGACGATTCGTACGAATCTTAGCCCTGGGGGAGTCATACAACAACTGGATCCAGCGGATAAAACGGGGCCCAAACTCGAATTTATCGAGAACCTCCCACAGAAACCCCCACTCGACCGAGTCGAAAGCCTTCTCGGCATCGAGAGAGGCTATGACTCTTGTGCCGCCGTTTTATGGAGTCAGCGACTGAAAGATTCAGAAAGAGGCGGCGGAGATTAATGTCGGTGCCCTTGCCCGGAATGAATCCAGTCTGGTCGACATGAATGATGCCTTCCAACACCAATGAAAGACGGTTTGCCAGAACCTTAGCGAGGATCTTGGCATCGACATTAAGTAGAGATCGGCCTATACGAGGCGCAGTCCTCAGGATTCTGACCGGGCTTAGGCACCAACACCACCACAGCCTCATACATAGAATCCGGCAGCACCCCCAATCACTGAAAGTCCCCGAAAAGAGGAGTGAGTCTAGGGGCAAGGAGCTCCACATGTAGCGAGTAAAATTCTGTGGGCAACTCGTCCATCCCAGGTGTTTTACCTGGTTTGAGCTGGGCTATGGCCTTTTGAATGAGGTTGGGGTAGTAGGTGGTGGCGCCTCCTGTTACATACGTGAAAAAATATATATATGGATGTATATAAAAAATATATATGTAAAATGACAAAAACCAATGCTTAACCAATATATAGCTGTGATATAGTCCGTTAGTAATAATTAGCGTGATTTAAACTTTATATTAGAAATGTGCAAAATCCGTGTTATGACAAAAATTATTAGGACAAAAAACATATATTATAAAAAAATAATAAAAAATAAATAAATAAATATAAATATAAAAAGACGGTTTCGTCTAATGACATCATCACGCTCCAGATGATGTCATTAGACAAAACCGGTCGAGCAGCAGATGATTCCAGTTGCAAACACTCATGAGATACTGACAGGCTTGAATTTTATGTGGCAAATGTGAGTACCTGGATTTTTTCTTTCTGTAAAATAAAAACTTGTTAAACAATATCACACCATGTGGGCACTCTCTCTCTTTTGAGCCATACCCCAGACTGAATGAGCATAAGTGGAGGTTTCCAGAGAGCGACACAGGGCTAACACTGTGAAGGCTTTACACCCCTTGAGGGTACCTGGATCTGGTGAGTGAGGGAACTACCAGAGCATGCGAAGAGGGAGCACAGAGTGAACACCTGCCAATTGCATATCATACGAAGCACGAAGCACTTTTTCCTTTTCCTTTTGCATGGACTGTTGTTATCAGCACATGTTATTGGTTTACTACCAGCATAGCACAGAGCACTTTTATATTTATTTTTTTATTATTATTTTTTTATAATATATGTTTTTTTTGTCCTAATAAGTTTTGTCATAACACGGATTTTGCACATTTCTAATATAAAGTTTAAATCAGGCTAATTATTACTAGCGGACTATATCACAGCTATATATTGGTTAAGCATTGGTTTTTGTCATTTTACATATATATTTTTTATATACATCCATATATATATTTTTTCACGTATGTAACAGGAGGCGCCACCACCTACTACCCCAACCTCATTCATTTTTCACATTCCATCTAGGTGGAATTTCACGTAGGGGCTGCCACCTATACCAATAGCACATACCTACTAGCAGCACCTTGGGAATATTAGATCCGTAGCGCGGGTTCTACTACCCCTCTTTTATGGCCTTTTGAACCTCATCCAATCCTATGTCCCTCTCCAGGTCCAAGTGGGTCTCGTCCTCAAGTCTAGGAAAGTCAACTCTGTCTATATGAAAATCAGTCATTAATTTCAGAGGGCGTACGCCGCACCACACCAGATTGATCCCTAACACCACTAATAGTAGTCACTGCAAACTGCCCCTTAGCCAACCATGCCAGTAATTTGCCGTTCTTATTTCCAAATTCAACGATTTTTTGCGCCTGGTGCAAACGGGATTTGTGGGTCATATCTATGTGCAACAGGGACAACTGCTGCAGAGCAAACTGCCAGACCCCATATGCAGTGGGGTTAGGGTTGGCCACATAAGCGGACTCCTTCAGAGCAACCTCCCTCTCCAGCTCTGTCAGAGATTGCGCCAGGGCTCTGCGTGCGTCCCCTATGCGGGAAATATAAGCCCCCCGAGTCCAGGCTTTAAAGTCGTCCCAAGTAGTACCAGGGGCGGCAGAGCTCTCGTTGTTAAGCCAATAGTGACAAACACCCTCCTGCACACTTTCTTGAATATCAGGATTCTCAATCCAGTATCTGGACAAACGCCAAACCCGTTCCCCCGGTGGCCCGGCTGCCAACCCGACCCGCAATGGAGCATGATCCGAGACCCCCCGCGGGAGCATACTGGTCTCGGATATCCGGCGCATCATCGAGTCCAAGTCGATGCGCGAGAACGCCCGGAAGGATGCCGAATGACAGGTAAAACCCCTGTCATTAGGGTGAAAATTACCCCAAACATCCACCAGGTTGAACGCGCTTATCCACTGGGCCACCCCCGGGGACCACCGAGGGAGTCTATCCAGATCCGGGGGCGGGGTCATATTGAAATTTCCCAAAAGCAATTGTCATCTACACCAGGGCTTTCCTCATAACTTCAGCAAGCACTGACACGTCAGCCGGGGGGGGGGGCAGATAAAGGCCCACCAGCAGCAGGGGAATGTTGGAAATAAGAGCATGCAGGATGACATATCGACCTCCTGGGTCCGTCTGCAAATCCAGTAGCTGGAAAGGAATCCCCCTATGCACCAGAACACTGACCCCCCTGGAATAACTGAAAGAAGTAGCATGATAATGTGCCCCAACCCATGCCCTCTTAAGACCCAGGATCCAAGACCCCACCAATAGGGATAAGCTTCGTATTCTAATTTGGCGCGAACGACACGTTTTGTTCGTATTTTGACGAACGATCGAACATACGATGTTCGAGTCGAACATAGTTCGACTCGAACATCGTATGTTCGATCGTTCGTCGAAATACGAACAAAACGTGTCGTTCGCGCCATATTCAAATTCGCGCCAAATTCGAGTTACGTTTCACAGACCATAATTGGCATAGCATGCTTGGCCAATCACAGCTTGCAAAAAACGGAGAGCCATAATTGGCCAAAGCCAGGGTGGCTTTGGCCAATTATGACTCAGGGGGTTTAGTACACGCCCCACACTATAAAAGGCCACCTGCAGGTCGGCCTTGTGTAGTGTGTTGCGGTGGTTGAGAGGGCAGAGAGAGTGTCATTTTTTGCAGGTAGATAGAGCAGGCAGGCAGGCTAGTCAGTTAATGTTACAGTGTGTAGAACACAGGTGTCAAACACAAGGCCCACGGGCCGAATCCGGCCCTCAAGGCCATTTTATGTGGCCCTCGCACCTCGCACAATGCCTGAATGGTCAGTCCGCCCCTGCAACTGGCCCTTTAAAGGACAATCATAATGCTCATGCGGCCCACAATGAAATTGAGTTTGACACCCCTGGTGTAGAGGATATATATACATCCCAGGTGTTGTACATATATTTATACACTGTATAGTTTAGCTAGATCAGTTCTTCCTAATTTACTGGCAGGCAGGTGATTGTGCTAGCTGCAGTATTCTTACGTGGTTTATTGCCTGTGTCCTCTGTAGTTTGCACCTAAAGCTACTTGGTGTGTACTGGCCGTGTGCTCAGTAGTTTGCACCTAAATATTCAGGAGCAGTGATTTTAATGATGCTTAAAAAAAAAAATAGAAATTCCTTTAAATATTGTACCTGCTGGGTGTCTATAGTATGCCTGTGAAAACTTTGAGAACCCGGGTCTTGCCCGAGGGAACATGTATCAATGGAAATAACGTTTTAAAAATGGTAGTTTTTTCAGGAGTTCTCAAAGACCCAGGTTCTCAAAGACATTTTCACAGGCATACTATAGACACCCAGCAGGTACAATATTTAAAGGAATTTTTCATTTTTTTATTTGAGCATCATTAAAATCACTGCTCCATCCCTACCCACCAAGTCAGTCTCCTGAAGCACAACTATTTGAGGTGAATATTTCTTAAGGTAGTTAAATACTAAGGAGCGTTTCACAGAGGAATTGAGACCCCTAACATTCCAGGAAATTATAGAGTGCGTAGACATGGCGACAAGAAAAATAAATTGTAGTTCAGGAGAGCACAGCAGGCCATCACTCCCATCCCTTCCAAGACAGCAGGCATAGGGGCAGTCCCACCCGAGGGCACACCACTCCCAACAGCAGTCAATGAATTCAGACATTCCACACATAGTATATCACTAAAAGGTACTGCATTGCTTAAAAGAACACTGTTCAAAGGGAAAACAAAACAAAAACATAAAAAATAAAACTTAACCACTCGACAACTGCTGACAAGTCCCATCCCCCCTCCCCGCAGGTCCTCAAACTGAGGGTCTGCTGAATACCCAGAACCAGCCCAAAGGCAGCAGAAAAAACGTGGGAGACGTGAAGTGAGCGTAAAGCAACAGTCAAATCATTGCTGGAACTCCTGTAACCAAAACCATAAAAAAAATTTTTTTACAGAAGCTGCAGCATAAAGGTTCTCTGAGGAGATGCCAGGATCAGGATAAACAGTACCTGAGGCATGAAGTTCACCTGGTAAAACCAGGGGCACAGTACTTGGTTTGGCTCCGAAGTGGGCAAGGTAATCCAACCGGAAACAGTCTCCAAAAGCCGGTTCATTGCAGACCGGATTAGCAGTTCAGTTCCAAGGAGAAAAGAAAAAAAAAAAAAGTTCTGTCCTCAAAAATTAAGTGAGAGAGCCGATATAACTAGCCCAATAGGGGATCAAACAACTGACAGGCCGGGGAAAGATCTACCCCACCACTAGGGACACATTTTCCAGGTGGCGGGAGGGATTCCAGCCAGGCAGTAGCCTCCCATGGGGAGGTAAAAAAGCGCACAGTCTCTCCATCCACCACCCGCAGTTTAGCCGGGAAAAGCACACTATCCAATCTTCCTCGCTCTAAGTGCAGGCTTGATAGCATCAAATGACCTGCAAAGCTTCTGTGTTTCCACAGAATAGTCAGGGAACAACATGAGCCGAGTATTGTGATAATGGATATCTCCTGCCTGCCGAGCAGCTCTGAGCAGTTCATCCCTGTCCCGAAAGTTCAGCAGGCGCAAAATAAATGTGCGGGGGGGTGCTCCCGGAGGGCCAGGCTGCGGCGGCATACGATGAGCCCTCTTCACTGTGAAACGCAGGGATAAGTGAGCCGCAGGCAGGATGGTGCGCAGCAGCCACTCCATGAACTCTGTGGGGTTCTTGCCTTCAGCCCCCTTCCGCCAGGCCTATGATGCAAATTGCAGATGTTATTGCGACAACACCTATTCTCGGCATCCTCCGCGCAGTACTTCAGGGTCGTCAGCCTGGACTGCAGCGTGCGGATAGCCCCATCATGTTCCGCCACCATGTCCTCCACATGTCCGATCCTCCCCTCCGTGGTCGTCAGGCGGGAACGGACCTTATCTAGGTCCTGTCGAACAAGCCTCACGTCCAGCTACACCGCCTCTATCTTGCCCATCAGGGTTGTCTGGCATGCGGCTACCGCCGAATGGCATGCAGTGATCGCCGCCATAACCTCTGAAATCCCCGGGGAAACGTCCACGGCTTGTTCAGGGGGGTCTGTCTGTGACGCCATGCTGGCGCGAGTCACGGGAGTAGGCCGCGGTCGGAGTTCAGGGATGATCTGGACGACATCCTCTGAGTCTGGGAACCAATTTAGGGTACAGGGCCTCAGGCAGCAAGAAGTGAAGGGTAAGTCTGGGATGTGCGTCTGGTCACTCCGCCATCTTAGACACGCACCCTCCATATATATATTTAATTGCATACTGCTAAAAACGCATCTCATTTAAAGTCCCAAACCCCCTTTTATCCATTTACAGGGATGGAGGCCTGTGGTAGTTTCTATCATATGCCTCATCTAAAGTCCCAACCCTATCCCCCCTTTTTTTAACATGTGATAGTTTATTTGCCCATTTACCAAGTGTATACTCTTGTTATGCATTGTTTGTTTGCCTTCCAATATGGTTGCTATCCTCTCTCTCATCAAGGATGAGAGCAGAGGATTGCAAAGGGTTTTGTGGGTAAGTGGGTGGAGAGAGACATGTGGCATGAGAGGAGAACCATGAATTCCTGCTAAGAGAACACAAGCTGTGTAAGTGCTGCTGCTGCAGATTCATCTCATTAAGACTAACATAGATGGTCCGGAGTAACGCAATTGGGCATTGTGGGGGGATGAGGGGGGGAGGGGGAGGGGAGGACTAGGGAGGGGAAGGGGGAGGTTGGATCCGTTACCCCACCCATATAAGATCAAGTCCCCAATAATATCCTGGGGAAAAGGGGTGGGAGGGGCGCAGTGGCGCTTCACCTCATCCATAAGAACCGACGGGTAGGGGGTACCAAGGATCCCTACGGTTCAGAGGCGATGTATAGGCCTGGGCAAGGGGGTGGGAGGGGGGAGGGGGAGGCGAGGTGGAGGGGGGGTGGGTTTGGAAGGGGAGAGGGAATCTCCTCCTTCAAAATAGGGAGGGAAAAGGGATTATGGCTCCCAAGGAATCTCTTGGAAAACTCAGTAGGAAATGACCTAGCTACGGAAAATGACAGAAGTAAAATTTTTATCCTATAATGTAAAGGGATTAAATTCAGCCGTTAAAAGACTCAAGGTTCTCGCAGAGATTGAACAACTTAGAGCGGATGTTGTATACATCCAGGAATCCCACTTAACCTTAGACGCAAATATCAAGCTTTACTCCCCTGCATACCCCACTTGGTTCTATGGGGATTCCATCTCAAAGCGCGCTAGGGGTGTGGCAATTGGGTTCACAAGGGGGTTTGGGTTTACCCTCGAGGCAAGGATGACAGACCCAGAAGGGAGATTTATATTTCTTAGGGTAAGGATTGATAATATCGTCTATACCTTGGCAAATATCTATGCCCCAAATGTACACCAAACCCAATATTTAGGAAAAATCCTGGGAAAACTGAATAATTTTGCGGAGGGATATATAATCCTGATGGGTGATTTAAACTTTGTCTTAGAGCCGAAAGAAGATAGTACGTTCCGTGGGAAGGAGACCAAAAATGGGCACTTACAGAGAATTAAACAAAAGATTCATGACCACCAACTAGTGGATGTTTGGCGGATTTTTCACCCAAATGAACACGATTACACGTTTTTTTCTCCTCCCCACGGAACATACTCTAGAATTGACTACATCCTGGCGGATCATAGGCTGCTGGACTCTATAACGGAGACGGGTATAGGAATCATGACTGTGTCAGATCATGCTCCAATCTCTATGAAAATCAAATTATCCACACAAAAGAGACAGCGGCCGCTGTGGCGCCTAGATGATGGCCTGATTCGTGACGAAGGAGGGGCAAATAGGGTGGAGGCGGAATTAAAACAATTTTTTCTGATTAACGATACAGAAGGGATTTCCAGCGCTACCCTTTGGGAGACGCACAAAGCTTACATTAGAGGAATCTTAATCGCAGAGGGAGCTAAAAAAATAAAAGAGAGGAAAAATAAAGCAAACACCCTGATTAAGGAGATAGAGTCCCTAGAACGCCAACATAAAGCGCAGAGATTAAAAGAGACTCATCACAACTTAATTATAAAAAGAGATGCTCTCAAGGAGATTATGGAACAGGAAGCGAGGTACAAATTAAACTGTATTTCCAAAGAGAGATATCTATGGGGTAACAAACCAAGCAAGCTCCTAGCTAAGATGGCCAAAAAAAAGAAAGCTAGGAACTATATTGATAAAATTAAAAGGAAAGATGGGAACATGGTTTACGCAACCAGGGAAATTGCGGATACATTTAAAAAATATTACGAGGAATTATACACATTAAAACACCCAGGGGGGCAGGTAGGGGAAAGGGAGGGAAGGATCCGAGATTTCCTTGACAGGGCAGGACTCCCTAGATTAGAAGAGATAGAAAGCTTGAACATGGACCGCCCTATAACTGAGGAAGAAATAAAAATAGCCCTAAATAGCACCCCGGGCGGAAAGAGCCCGGGGCCGGACGGGTTCTCCAACCTGTACTACAAGAGATATAGTAACATTTTGATACCGAGGCTGTGCAAATACTTTAATGGGCTGGGGTCTGAATTTGAAACTAGCAGTGAAGCTATAGCGGCGGTGGTTACAATAATCTTGAAAGAAGGCAAAGATAGCTCTCTCTGTTCGGGATACAGACCCATTTCTCTGTTAAATACAGACATTAAGCTCTTTGCGAAAATTCTTGCGGGGCGCCTAAAAGGGGTCATGCACTCCTTGGTACACCCAGATCAGGTAGGTTTTGTGCCCAACAGAGAGGGCAAAGATAATAGTCTTAGGGCAATCCTTCTGCTACAGACCGTAAGGCAGAATGAGCCCCCAGGACTATTCCTGTCAGTGGATGCTGAAAAAGCTTTTGACAGGGTAGACTGGGGGCTCATGATGGAGACGCTTAATGCCATGGGACTAGGAAACAGGATGGCCCGGTGGATTAAAACACTTTACTATCATCCCACTGCAAAAATTAAAATTAATGCTACGCTATCGGAGCCCTTCGAGATGAAAAATGGGACAAGACAAGGGTGCCCCTTGTCTCCCCTCCTCTTCATTTTGTCTTTAGAGCCTCTATTGGCCACTATTCGTAACGACCCCGACATAAATGGAGTGAGAGTTGAAGGGGAGGAACATAAATTATCGGCTTTTGCCGACGATATTTTGTTCTATCTAACCAACCCGGTCAAGTCGATCCCCAAGCTCACTAGAGTTTTGCAACAATATGGCGCCATTTCAAACTTTAAAATCAACGTAACCAAATCAGAAATTTTGAACATTAATTTAAATAAAAAGGAGGTATGCCGTGTTAAGGAAATCTGCGCGTTCCCATGGACCAAAGAACTAAAGTACCTAGGTATCAAATTGGCTAACACAGAGCAGAAGATGTATAAAATAAATTATGTCCCCCTATTAAATGAGATCAAGAGCGAATTAAAAAGAACGGTTAATAAACCTATATCATGGATCGGACGCATCAATATGCTGAAGATGGTGGTAGTCCCAAAAATTCTTTATAAATTTTCATTAGTTCCTATAGCCCTCCCCCAGCAATTTTTGAGAATCCTTAATGCCTTGTTATTAAATTATGTCTGGAAAAATAAGAAGCATAGAATATCTCTCTCCACCCTAAAGCAGGGTAAGTCATTTGGCGGCCTGGCAGTTCCGGATATTAAAAGCTATTATAAGGCGGCGGTACTATCGCGGGCAGTTGAATGGGCACGGGATAGGACCGACAAAAGGTGGGTGCAAATTGAGAAAGCACTAACAAGCAAACATTTAAAAAATATTATTTGGATTCCCGCACAACATAGAGCACTAGATCACAAAATACACGATTTAACACGGGACACTTTAAAAATGTGGGATAGGACCCAGACACAATTAGAAGGGAAATTTAACTCCCCACTGATGAATTTAAAAGAAAATCCTTATTTTGCACCAGGGGAAAGTAAAATTGGAGGGAATTGGATTAAGGATGACACTGTTCACTTAGGAGATATCATTAAAGATGGAGAGATAAGGACCTATGAAGATCTGAGATCCAAAACGGATTATTGGAATCTGGATAGGTGGCATTATTCCCAGCTGCACCACTTTGTTCGGCACCTCCCCCGCCCATTACGGACGGAGGCGGAGCTAACTCCACTTGAAAAGATTTGCAAAACACAGAACTCAAAGGGCACTATCACTAAATTATACGGGATATTGGTAAAGATAGGCTCTCGGAGCGAAGCACCCTTCATAGAGAAATGGGAAAGAGAGTTAGGAATCACAAGAGGGACAAATTATAAAAGGATCATGCACCTAACACATTCATCTGCAATCGACACACGAACTGCCGAAACAAATTATAAGTGTATTTCAGGGTGGTACATCACCCCGGATAAAGCTAACAAATTTAAAGCAGATCAGACCGCAGAGTGTTGGCGGGGCTGCTTAGAAAGAGGCACAATGGCCCATCTTTGGTGGTTATGCCCAAAAATTCAAACCTATTGGGACATAATTCTGAGTCAAATTAAAGTTATTACGGGCGAAGAGTTAAAGAAGGACCCCTGGGTCGTGCTCTTTCATTGCAGCCAAGAGGGGGTAAAAAAATATAAGCAGTCGCTACTCCCACATCTTCTAAATGCAGCTAAGAGACTTATACCCAAAAAGTGGCAGGCGACGGAAAGCCCACACGTCTGGAATTGGATAGACGAAGTGGAGGAAACGTATAGGCTTGAAGAGTTAAAGGATGGTCATCTAGAGACAATAGGCGAATATAAGGAAAAATGGGAAAAATGGAAGGAATACAAAAAAACATGGAGTTATGCTGAGAGAGTCAGGATGAACGTTTGAGTTTTTCCCTAAATTTGGGGAAAAGTTAGGAGATTCCTGGGAGCCATGAGGGGGAGGGGGGGTGTTATTTAAAAAAGGGGGAAAAAAAAAAAAAAAAAAATCGAAAATTGGCCATATGGCAATCGGCTCGACCACTCAAGCTGGGAGGAGGGGGGACGGAGGGGGGGTCATGACCTCACTGTCCCAGTGGGTGGCCGTTACAGGAATGGTTATGTTCATGAACAATTTAAAGAGTACAAAACAAAAAAAAAAAAAAAAAAAAAAAAAAAAAAAAAAAAAGGGGAATCACAGAAATCATACCACACATGATGCAAACCACAAACTGAGACGTAAGAAGCATCAAATCATGAGCTGGTCTCTAGAATTTGGTAAAAGCTGAGGTGGTCAAAAAAAAATAAATAAATAAATAAAAAAAAAAAAAGACTAAAATAGAGACTGTTAATGATTTCATGTTCCTGTTGGAAAATACTTTGTTGGATGGTTCACTGAATGTTATTTCTTCAATGCATGGACTTTCAAATACAATGCTGTGTGGATTACTGTCTATGTGGAGATATATTTATCAATTGGGATTTCACTTGCTATTCACAACCCCCAATTGAGTAAACATGTACATTTTGTTTCGTTACGAATTTGAATTCGGACAAATTTTTCATTATTCGGAAATTCGTATGCATCGGAATTTCTGAATTACAAAATTAACGAATTCAAACAAATTCGAAAAAACGCGAACGAAATTTGAATTTGAATCGAATTTGAAAACAAATTCAAATCGAATTTGAAAAAATAGAAATCGATTTTCTAAAAATTACAATAAAATAGAATATAAAACAATAAAGCAATAGAATCAAAAAGAATAGAATAGAAGTTAATAGAATGTAATAAAATAGAACATGACAGTCTTCCGAAATTCGAATAGTATAAATTTGAATTCTAGAATAGATTGGAAAATAATAAAAATTTATGAAAACTAAAATATAAAAGAATAGAAAAACAATAGAACAGAATAGAATCAATTATAATATATATTATATTTGATTCTATTCTCTTGTTTTTCTTTTCTATTCCATTCTAATCTTTTCTATTCGAATTTGAATTCATGTTATACGAAATTTGAATTTCTTATTTGAATAGAAAAGATTATAAAAGATTAGTTTCATAACCGAATTCCTAAAAAGTCGATCAACTTTGAAAAATTTTATTAGATTAGAAAAAATCTACTGCATTCGAAAGAATTCTACCGCATTTGAAAAAAATCTACCGAATTAGAAAAAACGACCGCATTTGAAAAAAATCTACCAAATTAGAAAAAACTATCACATTCGATTTTTTTTTACATATAACCATTTTCCAAAATTCGAATTTCATATAGAATGAAATCGAATTGGAATAGAAAAGATTAGAATAGAAAATAATAGAAAAGTTAATAAATTAAAAAAACAATAGAACAGAATAGAATCAATTATAATATATATTATATTTTATTCTCTTGTTTGTCTTTTCTATTCTATTCTAATCTTTTCTATTCAAATTTGAATTAATTTTATACGAAATTCGAATTTCTTATTGGATGAAATCGAATTTGAATAGAAAAGATTATAAAAGATTAGTTTCATATTAGAATTTGAATTTTTTTTTTGACCGAATTCCTAGAAAGTCGATCAAATTTGAAAATTTTTATTCTATTAGAAAAAAATCTACCGCATTCGAAAAAAATCTACCGCATTTGAAAAAAACTACCGCATTTGAAAAAAATCTACTAAATTAGAAAAAACTACCACATTCGATTTTTTTTTTACATATAACCATTTTCCAAAATTCGAATTTCATATAGAATGAAATCGAATTGGAATAGAAAAGATTAGAATAGTATAGAAAATAATAGAAACGTTAATAAACTAGAAAAACAATAGAACAGAATAAAATATTATATTTTATTAGTTTTTGTTCTATTGTTTTTCTAGTCTATTCTTTTATATTATTTTATATTAAAATATTTTCTATTCTAATTCAAATTCATTCTATATGAAATTCAAACTTCTGAAGTCATCTTCCAAAATTAGAATTTCGTATAAAATGAATTGGAATAGAAAAGAATACAAAAGAATAGAAAAGAAAATAATAGAAAAGAATGGCATAGAAATATTATATATATATATATATATATATATATATATATATATATATATATATATATATATATATATATATATATTTAAAAAAAAAAAAATATATATATATATATATATATATATATATATAAAAAATATAATTTTTGTTTTATTCTGTTCTTTTGTTTTTCTATGCTATTCTTTTCTATTCTATTCTAATCTCTTCTATTCAAATTCATTATATACAAAATTTGAATTTCGGAAAATAGTTATATATTTATATAATAGGGTTAGGGTTAACCCTTAACCCCAATATTTATAGATATATTTAACCATTTTCCAAAATTCGAATTTCGTATAGAATGATTATTAAATAGAATAGAATAGAAAATATAAAAGAATAGAATAGAAAAACAATAGAAAAGAATAGAATAAAATATAATATATGTTTTTCTAGTTTATTCTTTATTATTTTCTATTCTAATCTTTTGTATTCAAATTCAAATTCATTCCATACAAAATTTGAATTTCGTATTCAATGATGTTGAATTCTTTTGTATTCAAATATTATATATATTATATTTTTTCTAACATCTTCCAAAATTCGAATTTCGTATAGAATGAATTCGAATTTGAATACAAAAGAATTCAAAATCATTGAATACAAAATTAGAATTCTGGAAAATGGTTTTATATATATATATATATATATATATATATATATATATATATATATATATATATATATATATATATATATATATATATATATATATATATAAAGATAAATACCCTAACCCTATTTTATATATATATATATATATATATATATATATATATATATATATATATATATATATATATATATATATATATATATAAAACCATTTTCCGAAATTTGAATTTGAATAGAAAAGATTAGAATAGAAAATAATAGAAAAGAATAGACTAGAAAAACAATAGAACAGAATAAAATATAATATATGTTATATTTTATTCTATTCTGTTCTATTGTTTTTCAAGTTTATTATTTTCTATTTCTATTCTAATCTTTTAACCCTAACCCTAATATTTATATATATATATATATAACCATTTTCTGATGTATAGAATGATTTTGAATTAGAATAGAAAAGATTAGAATAGATTAGAATAGAAAAGAAGAAACTAGAAAAACAATAGAACAGAATAGAATATATAATATAACATATATTGTATCTTATTCTGTTTTGTTCTATTGTTTTTCTAGTCTATTCTTTTCTATTCAAATTCAAGTTCATTCTATACAAAATTAGAATTTCGGAAAATGTTTTTTATATATATATAATGCTGTTCTATTTTTCTATTCTATTCTTTTCTATTTTATTCTAATCTTTTTTATTCGAATGTGAATTCATTCTATACGAAATTTGAATTTCGGAAGATCATAGAAAAAATATAATGTAATATAGAAAAGATTAGAATAGAAAAGAATAGCATAGAAAAACAATAGAACAGAATAGAATAACATATAATATATATTTTCTATGCTATTATTTTCTATTATTTTATTCAAATTCATTCTATACGTAATTAGAATGTCATAATTAGAATTTCTGAAAATGGTTATATATATATATATATATATATATATATATATATATATATATATATATATATATATATATATATATATATAAAAATAGAATAAAATCGAATTCGAATAGAATAGAATAGAAATAGAAAAGAACAATAGAACAGAATAGAAAAAAATGTTTATATATATATATATATATATATATATATATATATATATATATATATATACCATCTTCTGAAATTCGAATTTGGTACAGAATGAATTCGAATAGAAAAGATTAGAATAGAATATATAATATTTTTTTTCTATTTTTTCTATTCTGTTCTATTGTTTTTCTATGCATTTCTTTTCTATTATTTTCTATTCTATTCTAATCTTTTCTATTGGAATTCGATTTTATTCCATACGAAATTCGAATTTCAGAAGATGTTATATATAAATATATATATATATATATATATATATATATATATAGAGAGAGAGATACGTATATAAAATATTTTTTTTCTGTTCTGTGCTATTGTTTTTCTATACTATTCTTTTCTATTTTTTTCGATTCTAATTTAATCTTTTCTATTCAAATTAAATTTCATTCTATACGAATTTTGAATTTCAGGAAATGGTTATATATAGTTTTGTTTAAATGTTGTAGCATTATTTCAAATTTGATAGTTTTTTTAGAATTCTGTAGATTTGTTTTCGAATGCGTTAGAATTATTTTGAATGCGGTAGAATTTTTTCGAATACGAAATGAATCCCGAAAACGAATGTAATGAATGCAACAAACTTAACTAAACAAATTTAATTAAATAACAAATCGAACCGAAACTAAACGAAACAAATTTTTTCATCCTGCACATTTCTACAATTGAGTGGGGGCACAGTGCTTGTTAAAGCAGAGCTCCACCCTAAAGTGAAACTTCTGCTTATCAACCCTCCCCCCCTCCGGTGTTACATTTGACACCTTTCAGGGAGGAGGGGGTGCAGATACCTGTCTAAAGACATGTATTTGCACCCACTTCCGGCCACACAGTCTGTGGGTAGACTGCGGACAGGACGTCGGATCCCGTCCCCCCGTTGTGTTCTGGGAAACACAGCTCACAGAACACAGCGGGAACCAGTCAGCACGGCGCCGCGCGCATGCACAGTAGGGAACCGGGCAGTGAAACCGGAGCGCTTCACTTCCTGGTTCCCTTACCGAGGATGGTGTTGGGGGCAGCAGAGTGACGAGTGATCGCTCCTCCTCCTCTGCTGCGGACGGCGCTGGACTTCAGGACAGGTAAGTGTGCTGATATTAAAAGTCAGCAGCTGCAGTATTTGTAGCTGCTGACTTTTAATATTTTTTTTCTCGGTGGAGATCCGCTTTAAAGATCCTGTCCTGATCACACAGATTATAAAGACTCTGCTCCTAAATACTATACAGGTGACACCATCATACCTCAGTAGCCGCAGAGAGAGAGAAAAATAGTGCTACATTTGGAGGCTACTGCTGAGATAAATCTTGGATCAGGACATTAAGGAACGACCATGTCACTGTTTTTTTTTTTTTCATATTTAAATCTTTTATTTTATTTTTCTTTTATGGTAAGGTTCACAGAAGGTTAACATATCTTATACAATGGATACATAATCATATAGTTCTTATCACTACACACTTATGATGGGCTAGCAAATAAACAGGTGGGGATTCAGAAACTTAAGAAGAATAAACCAAAAGCAGTACCTCCCCGGTCCTCTTGCTCTATTCCCAAGCCCGCCTGCCTTTTATCAGTAACTTCTTTTCCCGTTTCCTAGTACCACTGTATTGACCTCACACTTCTTCCTCCCCTCTGTTCCCTTGTCCATTCCTATACCCCACCTAACCCCCCCTTAAACCTAGAATCAACATAATCCTCAACAAAACAACAACCAAAAAAAAAAGAGAAAACCCCGCCAACCCCCTCCCCTCCTCTCCCTCCCCTACCTCGCCGGAGACGGACGGATCCTCCCTTACTTCAACCCTTCGGCCTCTCCCTTTTCACTTCTACCCAAAAAGGAATCTTCTCTCCCCTATCTATTCCACCAGTAATCTCTTCCCCTCTTCCGTACTCATAAACTGATTCCAACCTGTCCAAGTTTCTACATACTGTTCCCTTTTGTTCCGGGCTGAGAGGATCACGACCATGTCACTGTTATCAACAAAATCTGTGAGGCAGTGGACCCTTGAAGCAAATGAAACCTTGCAGTCTGCCTCTCTTAAAAGAGAGGAAGATGAGAGTTATGAACTGTATACCCATTATCTCTGTCTCAGTGAGGTGGATTTAAATCCAGTTAAAGGGCATTTTTATATGTAAAAATGCCCATTAACTGGATTTAAATCCACCTCACTGAGACAGTGAGGTGGATTCACCTCACTTCTGCTGCCCCCAAATACTACAGCACAACTAATTACTTCTGCCCCCTTTGGATATATGTATCCAAAGGGGGCAGAAGTAATTAGTTGTGCTGTAGTATTTCCAGTAATCTCACCTCCAGTAAGGCAGAAGTTACCAGCTCTGCCTGTAAAGTGTGAACCATTGAATACAACTGTTTCATCGGGAGAAACTCTGTTGACTGCTACAGCCGCTAAGCAGGAAACAAATATTGAGCACCTGCTGTTAAAAGTCACTGAAAAGGGCGTGGCTTGGACATAGCGGTGTGAAGACGCTCATTGCTAGAGCTCCCAACTCCCGACCCTTATCTCAAGGCTATTATGCTCTCTTACAGCAGTCTTTCCTCTTGTCATGAGCTACCATAAGCGACGCAGGACCAGGGGTTCGTCTAGAGCGGTAACATCGGCCCCGATCAGCAGCTATTTTCAGGATCCCCCCCGGACTGGTCCGCAGACTAGTGGGACACGTGGTGGCCTGCGGCCTACTTCACATCATTCCTCTCCAATGGCCTCCTCGCAAGACTTAATGCAGAGCTCCCTGGCGGGTGTACCGACCCTCCTGGTCTCCACGCCCGGCACCTCAGGTGGCACTGACACGGCGGCTCAGCCTGCGGAAATGATGCCGACATCAGGACACTGCTGCGGGCCCTCCCCACTAAGGCGGACATGGAGGCCCTGGTCCTGAGAGTGGAGGAACAGCACCGATGCGACCTCCAACAGGTCAGAGCGGAGATTGGCAGCCTGGATGACAGACTCACTAGGGGAGAGGCCTCGGTCAGTGCCCTGGAGACCAGAGTCGCCCAGATGGAGCAAGCACACGCGCTTTACCAGGACTAGCTGGCCGAGGTTCAATTGCACGCCGAGGATCTCGAGAAACGGAGCTGCCGGAATAATGTGCGCCTCCGGGGGTTGCTGGAGGCCACGGGCCCTGAGAACCTACTGGAGACTGTTAGAGCAATACTGTATAATTAGTGGATAAATATCAATGTTTCTAAGCACCTCGTCCCAATAAATTAGTACCTGCGGGACCCGGGGACTATTGATCGGTGCTAGTACGAAATCAAAAACAAAGAAGTATAGAAAAATATTTTATTTTTAACAAATAAATATATATAGAATAACATCAATCAAGATGAATAAATACGATCTCCAATAGGTTAGACACAGAAGATCGATTGAAGCATTGGCTTGTATGTTTGCTCGACATGTTTCGCTCAACGTGGAGCTTCCCCAGGAGCGTTATAAGCAATGCTGGGCGTCAAAGAAAACACAAATAAATTAATTAACTGCAATGAGTACACAAAGTATCAAAATAGATGCAAAGATTAAGTGCATAAAATTATAACAAAAAAGGGATTTTTTTTTTTTACAAAATTCAAGTTAATTCAGAAGGTGTATGTTCAATTATTTAATGCTAAAAAATCGGCACAGGTTACACTTACCAAAAAGACAGGAATAAAAGAATTAGAAGATTATGTACGTTTAGATAAACCAGCACGTCCGGACAGACACCGCACAGTGGAAAAACAAACCTCAAGAGGCACCAGGGACTATAGCAGGGCCATATCATATAAAACAGCCTACAGAAAATATATAGGAAATATATGTAATTCATCTTTAATTATATATATATATATATATATATATATATATATATATATATATATATATATATATATATATATATATATATATATATATATAGGATCAGTATATAGGTAGAAAATGAACAAATTCATAAATACCTGACTGTTCCAAATAAATCAGTAGAACCAATCTAGTTGACCCATATAGATGAATCAGTGAATGAGGGAGGATAAGGCAGAGATTGCCTGGAGCCAAGCAAAAAGGCATATAGCCCAGCAAAAAGCTGGGATCTGCAGGAGAGTAGAAAATAAATAAATGCATATATCTTTCCAAATTAAAAGAATCAAAATAGACCATGGGGTAAGTAAGGTAATTACCTGAACATGTCCGTGCCAAAGCTGAACAACTGGGCAGGCAGGGAGACCTGCCTGTGCCGTGGGTTTGTCCGGTATGGTGTAAACACACAGTATGCGGCTTGAAGAGCCGCGCTATTTATATGTCATCTCGGCGGCGGCAGACGTGCGTCACCGAGATGCGGACTTGTGACCAATGACTTCAGCACTCAGGCTCACATGATTCGTCAGCTGACCAGGAAGGGCGAATAGACGGCGCTCACCAAGAGGTCAATAAAACAAGGCCTCTGGAAACGGCGCTGAAAAGTCCGCCGCCATCTTGGAAGCTGGAAACATACCACAAAAGCTTGCAGAAGCAAAAACTGAGGCACACAACAGATGCATATGCGCGCAGAGATGTGACAACAAGTAAGGATGTAAAGTATAAGGAGAAAAGTGGGGACATATATGGTCAAAGAATTGGACCAGAAACAGCAAGAAAGAGGGGATTGGTTTGCCCACTTGATAAAAAAGGTCCATACATGTCCGTACAGTCCAGCTTAGTCAATATGGGGCCACAGCTCTGCTCGAGGCGAACATAGTCCGGGGCAAAAAAATAAAAATAAACTGGTATACAAATCTATGATAAAGCGTATGCAAAAAGAAGTAGAAAAAAAAACAAGATTAAACCTTGAATGGGGTAAGAAAAGAAAAATAACCACGCCAGTTTTTAAGCATTATTGAACAACAGATTCTGTTACATAGATCACACAGATGGACATCACGATTGCACATTATGATACAATTCTAAATATGGAAAATAACAACAAGATGTAAAGAAGCGTAGTTTGAGTTAGAAAAAATAATGAAAGATAATAATAGTGAATGAATAAAAAATAAATAAACGATGAAAAGACAAAAGGAAAATAGACAATATGATAAAATACAAAAAAAATGTGTATTTATACAAAATTGTTATTTATTATAAAAAAAGGTTTGAAGCTGAATGCTTCATTTAAACCAGGGGAGGCCAATGCAGATAAAGGGGCAGATATGGATCTGGGTACATCGGCGCATTTACATGGGTACATCGGCGCATTTATAGGCCGGCGTAGCGCATCTCATTTACGTTACGCCGGCTCAACTTAGAGAGGCAAGTACCGTATCCTCAGAGTATTTGTGCCCGACGATGAGCCGGCGCAACGTAAATTCCTAGGCGTAAGCCGGCGTAATTGAAAGTAGGAAGGAAGTGGGCGTGTTCCATTGAAATGAGCCGTGACCCCATGCAAATGAAGGCCCGAACGGACGGCGCCTCTCTGCGCATGCTCAGAACTAGGCCTGGCGTAATCAGTGAGATACGAACTAGGCCCGGCGTAATTAGTGAGATACGCCCAGGGCATAAATACGCCCAGTGCAAAAGTACATCCTCTTGTTTCCCCCCCTGAAGCAAGGTACTTTTGTTCTTTTCTGTGCAGGTGATTGTGTTAGAGCCATGTCTGTTCCAGCAGCATGGAAGAGGAGGAAGCTTAATTTTTCCCCACAGGAGAAGGCGGTTATTATCAGGGCCATGGCCCAGTATGATAGGTATCTCAATGGGGAAAAGAGTGCCAATACCACTAAGGCCAGGAGGACGGAGATCCTGGCGCAGATTGCTGATGATGTCAATGCATTGGGGAGTGAGGGCAGGAGCCCCAATGACATTTTGAAAAAAATTAACCATCTGCGGCGCCTGGTCAAAGGTAAGCTGGGGCACTGGAGGGGGACCAGCTACTACTGAGACGCTCACTGCTGAGGAGCAGGTGGTTGCCCAGTGCCTCCACAGGCATCAAGTGGAGGTAGTGGAGGGCTTTGACTCCATTGCGGATGCCTTGAGGACAGGTAAGTGTGTTTTATCTCCTATCTGGTGTGTAGCATGTGTGGGGGTGGAAGGGAACATGTGACAAGTGTGTGGATCCTCCAACATGTGAATTCCACAGATGTGAAGGAGGGTGCTGGGCCACCTGGCCAGTCCACACCATCCCCCGGACATCAGGCTGAGTCAGCCCACCTGGCAAGCTCTGAAGACCCTCCCACCGTATGGTGAGTTGTGGGTCCACGTGATCTGGTAAGAGTACCCCATTTAATTCTATTTTCAACTGCTCTTTTGGATCATTCCTTGAATTGTACATCCGATTCAAGTCTGCCAGAAAAAGGGATATTGCATTCACATTATTGTAAGGTGTATGGACTTTTGATATATGCTCCATTTCAAGTGGGACTTTCTTTTCAACAGTATCCCATAAGTGGAAGTTGCGAATCTCACATTTTAGGGTGTATATGAAGCTCACCACTGATATACAGGACTGCTCGCATTCAATTTGACATATGGAATGTTTATGATTATTCATTGACTATTTTGCCAGACTTGCTTGAGCATATGGGGTACAATTGGTATTGACACTTTTCCAAACAGGGAAGTGAAGTATATTCACCTGTTTTGGGGGGTGCTTTTTTGCACTTAGTTACTCTTTGTGTTTAACCAAAATTGTTCCTAGCTGTCCCTTCCAGGACACTTGATCCATTCAAGCATCTGTCCTGCTTTCGGTGCTGACTCACTTTGTTTTCTCACTGTTTTTTATTTTGCACATTGCACTTTATCGGTTACGAACATCCACAGTCAATACAACAGGGTACCCCCAGACTTATCCAGGCATCGGAAACGGGACTTCAGGAGGCCAAAGGTGCGTTCCACCACTCCACGGGTACGTGCGTGTGCTTCATTGTATCTTTGCTCTCCTGGGGTTTCAGGATTCCGGAATGGAGTCATGAGATGGGGTCCAAGTGCATATGCAGAGTCACCTGGAAGGGAAAAGACAGGAGGATGTTAGTCGTGCGTGTGCCCCTCGTGATGTCTGCATCATGGGGGCGTACAGTCATGCCTGACACCCATGTCACTCACCAACCAGCCAGCTGTTTCCGTACACGTTTTGTTCGAATTCTGTTGGGATGGGGCTTTGACGGTATATGCAGCTGTCATGGCTGGACCCTGGGTGTTTGGCACGGACGTGCCATATGAGGCATTGGGCATTGGCTATCACCTGTACCTTGATGGAATGCCAATGCTTCCGATTGCGGTATATGTGCTCTGTGTCATGGGGGGGCCGTAGTGCCACATGTGTGCAATCAATGGCCCCCACGGTGCGTGGGAATCTAGCAATTCTGACGAAATCCCGCATTGCCTTCACCCGCAGATGCTTTTGGGTGGGTCTGATGATTTGGTTGGCCATGCGTCTGAGGATTGCGGGGACAACCTGGTGCACACATCTGCTAATGGAGGATTGTGTCAGCCCAGCCACGACTCTACTTGTACGCTGGAATGAGCCACTGGCAAGGAAATGGAGTGTAGCCAGTACCTTGACCAGTGGCTCCACTGCTTGTGAGCGGTGTGTCTGGCTGGTGATGTCATCTTTCATGGTTGTGGCTATTTCCAGGAGGGCTGAATCTGAAGATGCGATACACCTCTGATTCACCCATGCCAAAGACGTTTAGGCGCGGTCGGTATATCCTCTCCGTGCCCTCCTCCTTCTACGCGCATCTAAAGCCAGTAGTATAGCTATGACCATGGATGACCCCTGGCATGTTGGCATACAGATTGTTGTCCTGCAAGTGTGGATGCTCAGCTCGTCCGTAACGGTGCTGCTGAAGCTGACCTGCACACGTCTGGTGCAAAGTTAAAGCTGCTTTTATGAGGGGTAACTTTAGACGGACGTTTGACTTATGCGCGGCGCGCGTAGCCCGCGTCGGGCACACGTACATTCGTGGATCGCCGTATCTCCCTCATTTGCATATTTGCATAGCAAAACAATGGTGCGTCCAGCGTATATTTGCGCCCACGATGCGCCGGAGCAGAAAAATTACGTCGGTCGGAAAAACCTATTTTTCAGGCGTATCTCGTTTTGTCGATACGGCGCATAGATACGACGGCGCATATTTACACTTACGCCGCGCATCTCGAGATACGCCGGCGTAAGTGCTTTGTGGATCTGCCCCAAAGAGTGTATCCATTTGGCCTCTTTTTGAAGCAAAAAGTTGAAAATCTAATTTTTCGGCCATTAAATTGATGGTAAATGCCTGAATGGCGGCTAATGGGGGTCTCCATTTTTTTCTTAGAAATGAGGGCTATATGGTCACGTATTCGGTGAAAAAACGGACGCTTGGTTTTTCCCACATAAAATGATCCGCATTCGCATTGCATCAAATATACAATGCCGACAGATTGGCATGTTACAGAAAACGTTGGTTTGTATACACGTCCATTTGGAAGTGCTACTGTAGTGGAGGCGTGAATATAGCAACAGAAAGGACAACTATGACATGGTCGAGTCCCCTTTGGTCCTGTAGGACGTGACATTTTTGGACAATGACTGCGAACCAGCCGATCCCGAAGGGAGCGTGACTTTTTAAGGGTGATTTGCAGATACTCTTGAATATATTTAGATACCGTATTGTCGCTCATTAACAGGCACCAGTATTTTTGCAAAATGGAACAGACTTTCTGGTGATGACCAGAAAAGCGAGTGATTAGACGTATACCTGGGTCGGCTTTAGGTAGTTTGGGATCATGGAGTAGAGAACTGCGTTTATGCTGTTTGGCTCGCAGGTAAGCTTTTTTTAAACTTTTGTTGCTATATCCTCTTTCTTGGAAACGTTTTTGTAAAAGTTTGGCCTCACATTCAAAATTGGTGTCCTTACTACAGTTTCGACGTAATCGAAGATATTGTCCATGAGGAATGTTGGAAATTAAGGAATTTTGGGTGCGAGCTGGATGCATGCAGAAGAGTTTCCTGCTAAAGGTTTGCGAAATAATGATGTATCAATCGTAACATCATTAGTGATAAAAATTTGAATATCCAAAAAGGTTAGCGAGGTTTGACTCATCTCAAAAGTAAATTTTTAAATTATAGTCGTTGGTTTTTAAACTTTCCAGAAATAGCAGAAGATCCTTGTGAGGATCAGTCCAAATAAAAATAATATCATCAATAAATCTACGCCAAAGAGGGATATGCTCAAAAAATGCTCTCCTGGCGTAGAAGGTTTAGCTCCCACCCCCCCCAAATACAGGTTCGCGTAAGAGGGGGCACATTTGGTCCCCATTGCCACGCCCTGTACTTGGAGGTAGTGGGAGCCACCAAACACAAAATAACAACAAGAAACTACGCTTCTTTACATCTTGTTGTTATTTTCCATATTTAGAATTGTATCATCGTGTGCAATGTATCTCGATGTCCATCTGTGTGATCTATCTAACAGAATCTGTTGTTCAATAATGCTTAAAAACTATTTTTGCGGTGGCTGCCCGGATGTGCTGGTTTATCTAAACATACATAACCTTCTAATTCTTTTATTCCTGTCTTTTTGGTAAGTGTAAACCTGTGCTGATTTTTTAGCATTAAATAATTGAACATACACCTTCTGAATTAACTTGAATTTTGCACAAAAAAAAATCCCTTTTTTGTTATAATTTTATGCACTTAATCTTTCCATCTATTTTGATACTTTGTGTACTCATTGCAGTTAATTAATTTATTTGTGTTTTCTTTGATGCCCAGCATTGCTTATAACGCTCATGAGGAAGCTCCACGTTGAGCGAAACATGTCGAGCAAACATACAAGCCAATGCTTCAATCGATCTTCTGTGTCTAACCTATTGGAGATCATATTTATTCATCTTGATTGATGTTATTCTATATATATTTATTTGTTAAAAATAAAATATTTTTCTATACTTCTTTGTTTTTGATTTCCTACTAGCACCGATCAATAGTCCCCGGGTCCCGCATGTACCCTTTTCCTCTCATTCTCTATTGGTTAGAGCAATACTGATTGGTGTCCTGGACTTAGCCCCGCTGGCGACCCTGGAGTTTGACAGGTGCATTGGGCGCTCGGTCCTAAACTGGCAGAACAGGATCGTCCCTAGGATGTGATCTGTTGGCTACATCGGTACACCCAGAAAGAACAGATTATGCGAGCCGCATGGCAAAAAGGCACGATTGACTTCGATGAAGCAGCGATATCCATCTTTCCAGATGTGTCCCGTGCAACCCTGCAGAAGAGAGCGATGCTGAAGCCCCTGCTGGAGATCCTATGCCGAGCGGACCTGCCTTACCGTTGGGGGTTTCCTCTTCAACTGTCGGTCCGCAAGAATGGATTCACGTTAAGGCGACACTCTGACCTACTGGAGCTGTTTCGGTTCCTGGAAATACAAGAGATCCCGTTACAGGACTGGCGGAGTCCCCTTCCCGGGAGAGAGCCTCGCGCACCACATCAGGTACCGCTCCGGGGACTGCCCCTCCGTTCCTCCAGACACCGTAGGGGAGAGACAACCCCGATCAGAGCTCACGATCCTGAACAGTGACCCAGTGGGAGCCTGCAGGTATGTGGTCACTAGGCTGAAGTAGCTGCGGCATGTCCCCTTTGACTGTTCCAGATTGCCATTTACCCCGTCTGTGGCCAGTTCCCGGTTTAGACTGTTCGTAACTCCTATTTTTCTGCTCACCTCCCTCACCTCACGGGACTGTACAGATCTCCCCCAGTTGGCCCCCCTCATCTCTATTGATAGTGGCTTGCTCAGCCTTCAAAGGTTCCCCTCTACACATCTCTCTGAACTCTTGAGTGAAACATGCCCTACAGGCTGCCAGGAACATTATGCTCCCTGAGACTGTTGCTATGCTTTGTCAGGATCCTTTACCCTGTCGGGGTACAAGCAGTGGCCATGTGATGGGCATCTTATCAACATGCAATGCTCCTTCTGCTAGGTTGACTTGCCCTGCAGTGCTCATTTGCCAAGCTGGAGTAATTGCCCAAAATGTGTTTACTTGCAGTTTATGTGCTACCTGTGCTGTGATAGATATGTCTTATAAATGCCTAACTTGTTATGTTCCTGTTTTGGGCTATACCAGTCATGCTTGCTAGGCTACTGGTGTCTGCTCTGCTATAGGTGGCTGCTATGCGGGGGTCGCTTGCTTTGCTGTAGTGTAATGCTGCACCAGAGCTCCTTACATTGCTATGAGATTTTACTAGGCGACCTGTCATCTGACGAGTAGGCAACACTTGCTGTGTTACAGGTTAGTGCCATGATACTGCTCTTTGCCATGCTTTGGCATGGGCCTTTGCCTTATCATGGATATATGCCGTAGGAGCGATACCTGCTACACATTAGGGCTCTGGGCTGCACTAGTTGAGCTCCAGCATACTGCGGCACCAGCGTCCCCCGCATTGCCCTAGAGATTTGCTTTACTGTCGATCCCTGATAGATGAGCGAACTGCAACACGCTTTTGATACTTCATGTACCGGTGGCCTTCGCTACGTCATATGAACCCACACAGCTAGGGACACCTGCCATATGCGCAATGCCTGCTAGGTTTTAAATGTTTGCTGTGTAAGCGCTACTTGCTATGCCATACTCTCATGATGTGAGAGCAACCCCTGCTGTGACATAAGAATCTGATATATGGTAGCTACTGGTATGGTATGCTATATATACCTTGGCATGCTGTAGAGACTTGATATACAGGCGATGTCTGTTATGCTATGGATCTCTGTGGTGCCGACGATATGTGCAACGCTACTGACAGCTACGTGGTGAACGATACTCGCCACTGTTACACAGTGGGGGGTCTTCTGCTCTGTCTTAAGGCCAGACGGCTCCATTGTTCTGTGTCTGGCTATTGTGTGCATTGATTGCCCCCTGTGGCTTCTGTCTCAATACACATAACAGTCCCTCCATTCAAGCTATCGGACCAATCCCTGCTGACTCATGTTCAAGTCCTCATTTGCATGGTTATGAGGACCTGAAGGAGAACTCGATGTACTTTACAATTGACCAATAGGAAAGCGATTGTTGGGGGCGGGATGTTCCAAATTCTGTTTAAAAGTGTGTTGTGTACTTCCAATAAAGGTCTTCCTGTTTGAACTTACATACAGCCTGCCTGGTGTTTTGTTCTAATGGATCCCGAACGGCACATAGCTGTAGTTTGGATCCCGGAGCCTTGGATGACCGAACCATCAGACGTTGCAATCTGCAAGCTGACTCAATAGTAGCAGAGGAGTGTCGGGAGAGCAGAAGCGAGCGAGCAAGGGTCTCGTTACATTGGTTGGCAGCGATGGGAATTGCTTTCCAGTTACTGGGACACTCCAAACCACCACAGTCAATGACCAGCTATGCAGCATGCAGTAGAGCCACGCTGAAAGACTTACTTGAGAGCCGTGGAGGGACCGGTGGGACAAAGAACAAGGCAACCCTGATCAGTGAGCTAGCCGAGATGGATCAGAGGGATGGTGATGCAGGACCCCGGTCAGTTGAAGACTTGTTTCAGCAACGAGTTCGAGAGCGGTTGGCATTATATGGTGCTAACCCATCAGAGACCGCCATACAGAATGCCATTAGAGACATCAAGCTGCAGGATGAGCGACGAGAGAGAACGAGAGCGGCAACATGAGCAGAGAATGGCAGAAATACGGCAATCAGAGAAAACGCCTAAAGATGCAGCGACTTTCCGTAAGTTGCCCTTTCGGGCGTTCAAACGATTTAAGGAAGGAGAGGAGAAAATTGAAGCATTCCTGCAGGACTTTGAGAGACTATGCCAGATACATGAAGTACTGTCCCAAGATTGGGTCGTTTTACTGGCGAGTAATTTAACTGGCAGAGCGGCGGATGCATATCGGGCCCTGGAGGACGAGGACGCTAAAGACTACGACCGGGTAAAAGAAGCTTTGCTAGCCCAATTTGCCATTACACCCGAAGCCAGCCGGATTAAGTTTCGAGAATCCCGGAAACAAACCAACACAACATACGTGGAGTGGGCACATCGTCTGCAGCGGAACCTTAAGAGCTGGTTCCAGGGAAGCCACGCTCATACCATAGAGGAAATCACCCAGCTAGTACTATTAGAACAGTTCTTTATCCACACCCCTCCGGTAGTACAGGATTGGGTGCGAGATAAGCAACCACGGACGGTACAGCAAGCGGCTACTTTGGCCGATGAATATCTGGACTCTCGAAGGTCAGGCCAAAGCGAGCGCTATCCACTATCTCGGCCCAGTTTACCAGCCTCTAAGCCAAGTTTAGTACCTCAGTGGTCTGCCTCTAGACGCCCAGCCCGACCCAACCCTCCTACCGGACCTAAGTGCTATACCTGTAACCGAACCGGTCATCTGTAATGATATTGCCCTACCCAATCCACAAGGTATCGAGAGACTAATCATCCATCCAGACCAGCGGCTCATTTCTTCCAGAATGAGCACAACCATCGAGATGTTCAGGAAGAGTGTGGCAAACTTTTCGAAGCGGATCCTGTCCAAGCTGCTGCCGGAGATAATCGGCAGCACCATAGCCAGGCAGTATGGGTTAATGGGCAGCCGGCCCAGGGACTCCACGATTCTGGGGCTACGATTACTCTCATCCAGCCTCACATGATTCCACAGTCAGCCCCGGCCCAAGTCCTCTTGGATTGGGGCTCAGGGGAGCGACATGTGCGAGTGGGATTACTACGCAAGTTACCCGCAGAAGTACTTTTAGGGAACGATTTGGGCCATTTAACTTCCTCGTATGCCCCAGAGGCCGCCATGGCCGTGACCACCAGACGTCAGAGCCAACTTCAAGGCAACTCCACTCCTATGGAGACCCGGGTAAGACTACCTTCCCCGACATGTACCGTAGATCCGGCACAATATCACAGTCTAAAATGGGAATGTGACAAGTTAGCCAGTGAGAAATCGGAGATACAGCAACACTACGTCATGTATTATGAGATGTCCCGTGGCTTGAACATTGAAATGCACAAACAGGCTGAAATTGTCAAAAGGTTAAATGGGATTTGCGCGCAGGTTGTGCCCTATCTCTCCCAAGAGCATCAACAACAGGTTTTGGGAGCCATTGAGAGAGCAAAGCAAGTGACTGTTCCAGAACTGAATTCCATTATTCACCTTCACCATCAGCTACCGACCAGATGGCAATGCTGATGGGTTATCCTGGCAAACAGACAGACCTGGAACCTTAAGACTACTTTTCCAACATCCTCGAGTTGACCCGTTCGGCACTGTGGCTGTTGGACTGTTTCCCAGGGGAAGTAATGTCATGGACCTTGGAATGCTGAAGGGTATCTCTTTGAAATCTGTTACACAGTGGGGGGTCTTCTGCTCTGTCTTAAGGCCAGACGGCTCCATTGTTCTGTGTCTGGCTATTGTGTACATTGATTGCCCCCTGGGGCTTCTGTCTCAATACACATAACAGTCCCTTCATTCAAGCTATCGGACCAATCCCTGCTGACTCATGTTCAAGTCCTCATTTGCATGGTTATGAGGACCTGAATGAGAACTCGATGTACTTTACAATTGACCAATAGGAAAGCGATTGTTGGGGGCGGGATGTTCCAAATTCTGTTTAAAAGTGTGTTGTGTACTTCCAATAAAGGTCTTCCTGTTTGAACTTACATACAGCCTGCCTGGTGTTTTGTTCTAATGGATCCCGAACGGCACATTTCTGTAGTTCGGATCCCGGAGCCTTGGATGACCGAACCATCAGACGTTGCAATCTGCAAGCTGACTCAATAGTAGCAGAGGAGTGTCGGGAGAGCGGAAGCGAGCGAGCAAGCAAGGGTCTCGTTACAGGGGATATCGGTTTCACTAGTCTATTCTAGTGTAGTGTGTGAGGGGCACCCCAGTTGATCCCCCTGTTGATGTTGATTGTATTGTTATCATACTTGGGCAGGGGGGTGTGGGTAGGGGTTCTAGCCTCCCATTTACCGGGCTGAAACATGGGTCTCTGTCAGGCCATGCTGGCCAACGTTAGCTGCTCGGTTCCTTTTCTTTTTTCTTGTTGCCCTTATTTTTTTTCTGCTGTTTAAATTGACAGTTCTACTTGTGGATGGGGTTGGGATAGGGAGCTCCTGATCCCTGCTGTGTACAACCATCTTCCCCCCGTAGGGTTGCACCTTGTCTGGCTCAGCTTGGGAGCCTCTGGGGTGCTTTGAGACCAAGTCTCATCCGCGCTTTTGGCGTGTTAGTACGCTTTGAACTCCTTTTCCTTTTTTTTTTTCTTTTTTCTTTTTCTTTTTCTCTCCTTCATTTTTCCGCTCTTTCTTTTTCCTCTTCCCACACTCCCTCTCCCTTTTTCACCTTCACCTCTCCCCCCGTTTATTTTTTTATTTCTTTGTGTGTGTGTGTGTGTGTGTCACCCGGCCGCGACCATGCCCGCAGGTGGAGCGGAGCCCGTTCGTCTTGTCTCCATCAATGTGAAGGGCTTGAACACCCCAGAGAAACGTTCCATGGTGCTGAGGAATCTGAAATGTATGAAGGTTCACGTCGGTTTCCTTCAAGAGACGCATTTCCGTGCAGACAAACTACCAAGACTTTGTGATCGTTTTTTCCCAACGGTGTACCATGGCTGCTCCTCTACTTCTAAGTCTAAAGGGGTGAGTATCTTGATTTGTGGCACTGTTCCTTGGCAGCTGACGGCAAAAGGCTGCATTCCCCTGAATTGGAAGCGGACCCAGCCACCGTCGGTGGCCAGATGGTTGAAAAGAGTGGCGAATATCCATGCAATGGAGGACTTGGTAGCCACGGAAAAAGGCCTGCATGACAGATTCTCCACAACATGGTTTTTCTGGCACAAGTTCATTTACTCAGAGGAATACGGAAAGCTGATGGCCCTGTCCTCCTGAAAGGTTTGACTCTGCTGATTTCCCGGATGGGATGGTCGCGTCTGGATGGTAGTCCTCATCCCTCTTTTACCAACCACACCCCCCCCCTCTTGTTTTTTTTTTTCCCTCTCTTCCCCCCTTTCTTCTCTCTTATGCCTCTTCCTTTTGTTCCTTACTGGGCTTTCCTTTCATCTTTTTCCTTTGCTTTTCACTTTTCAGTTACTATGTTAGCACGGGTCTCACCAGTCTCAAACTCAATTTTTTTATTTTATTTTTTCTCTCAAACAAAAAGGTTAAAAAAAAAGCACGGCGGTGGCCGTGCAAATGGCCATGCGGGATGCAGAGGAGTCCTGCTCCCTGGATAAGCTCTATGATTCCCCCCAGTGCACAAACTATCTATTGTATGCAATGTGACATGTCTGTTTGGAATTGTGTTGCTGACTAATGTATTTCAGAGATGTCTCTGTATTCCCGCATGTTCTTCCTACTTAAATAAAGAACTTATAAAAAAAAGTCACTGAAGTCATTGCTCAGAATTTACATGCTGATTCTTATTGCAAATTAAAGGCTTTTTCAGGGGCGCTCCCTATCCCAGCTGGCGAAGAAAGTTTTGAATTGTTGAAAGATTTTGCATATCTCCTAACTTTTGAACTTCAGAATGAGGGACAAATGAGGGAGTACGTGAGCTGCGGCGCGCGTTACAGCAAACTGTGGGTGTTGCCAAAATCTTAATGCATGGAGGGTCTTAAGGGGGGTAGTTAAACAAAACCCAGATCTCTCACCTCTCACAAATGCACCCCCCTAGCTCTCACACCAATGCCCCCCTAACTTTCTTAGCAATTTCCCCCAGGCTCTTACAAATGCCCCCGTCCCTGCCCCAGTCACTAATACCCCGCAGCTCTCCCACCAATTCCCCCTTCTCTCTTACTAATGTGCCCCCTATATTCCTGTTGCCCATAGCCCAGCACCCCCACCAGCACAGTATGTAACCAAACCAAGGTGACATAGATTTACAGCAAAACCTAAACATGTTAAAGTTTTAAGTCACTGCTTAAAGAACAGACTGGCCTGGGAAGGGTTAGGATAACAGAAGAGGGTCATGAATAATTGAAGCTACAGGAGAACCTAGAGACTATTCAAGCCCAACTCTCATGCCTTTGCATAAAAGTTTTCTGAAGTAGTGGAGAAGTGCTGGAGATCTGGGAAGATAAAAAGAAGAGATCTATTTGAAGCTCAGCCACTAAAAGCCAAGGAAGAGAGACAGAAAGAAAAAGAGTAATAAAGCCCAAGTCCACATACTAGCAACACACCCAGAAGCAAAGCCTTCTCTAATACCAAGCCCAATTAAAGAAAATAAACTGATTCCAGCTTAGCTAAGGGTGGGGAGGGGGGATTTCCAGAATACTTGGCAGATCCTGTGAAGCAGAACCCTCTTGTATTATCACACTCACCTCCTCCTAGGAACATGAAGGGGGTCTGGGGTCATTGTTACAAATGACAAAGCAGCAACTAAAGCTGGCTTGCAGGACTTGCTGAGCTTTGGATTGGTCAGGGGGGTACAACTTGGCTTTCCAGAGTCTGCAGAGGCTGAATGAGGGGAGGAGGTGGGAGAAAGAGAAGCTCAGCCGTGTCTGTGCAGCCTCATATTGCTGCAGGCAAGGAGTGACAAAACAAAGTTTTGAGAAAGCCTGCCTGCAAAGGTAGGAGGAATCCAGGAAAGCTGCGACCCTCCCCGACTCACCCATGAAGAGCTGGGGATCTGTGTGTACAGCTAAGCATACACACACCTAAACCCAATACACAGGGGATGATGACACAGCCATGACAGCACAGGAAGCAGAGAAGCCACTTACCTGCTATCACCCAGGTCCGTGCAGGATAATCACCTGTTGCTAGAAGGGATACGCCCACAAGAAGATGCCATGCACAGGGAGCAATGAGAACTGCTCCCGTGCTGACAAGTCCTACTAGCACTCCTCAGGTACTACAGTCCTCTCACCCGCAGTCATTGTATACAGATAGGACATAAGGCGCACATGTTCCCCAGCCTAACCTGTTCCACAGTCTTACCCGCACAGGACTTTCTGCACCCCTCTGAACATTGCCCCAGCTGCCTCCCCCATTGCACTTACAGTCCTGACAGGCAGGGAAAGACACCTCGGGCATCCCCAATGCGAGGGCAGCAATGCGGGTGTCATGGATATGTAATGTCTGGCAGCTTACCTTCTCCTCCATGTGTCCATTAGAGGCCTGACTCTCTTTCTGGCTGCCTTTTATCACCTCCTCCCTGTATGGCTCCACCCCAGGCCATCCCAGGAAGTCTATATTAACTAGTGCACTGCAGGTCTGCTTTGCTGTTCAACTTTGTTAGCTTGTGTTCCTGTCTGCAGTGTGCTACGTTAACCTTTCTGTGTACCGATTTTGGCTCATCTCTGACTACTCCTGTTTGCCTGTTACCCTGACCTTTGGCCTGTCCCTTGGTTACCCTTGTCTGCCTGTTGCCCCTATCTTGGCTTACCCATCACTATCGCTTGTGTCCTGTGTGCTGCTTCCCCTCTCTCCCTACGGAGCGTGACCTAGGGGACCCCAGGGGCCACGACCTGGATCCAGCTGCAGCGAAGGCCATCCTCACCACTAGAGGCTCTGGTGAACACCAAGCTGGGTCTTGGACTCCGCGCCCTGGGGAATCTTGGGCTCACGCTTCCTGTCCATCCGCAGCAGTCGGCTATAGGGTTCACTACCTTGAGGTGCACCCCCGACTCCAATGGGGTGCATTTGTCATCTGGCCACAGGTGACCTGACAGTTTAAACAGCCATAAACCCAGCCAACGTGTCGCTTCCCGCAGACGATCCATTGCATGGCATAGTCCGCAGACTTGAGACTCAAGAATCTAATCAGATTTAGGTGATGCGATTCCTTCAGGATCTGGCTTCCCACTTCGAGCAGCTTCAGTCCTCTTTGGGAACCCCAAATCAGCAACCTCAAGTACAACCAATGGCTGCGCCTATCGCACCAGTCGCAGAGTCGCATTCACTACAACTGCCAGCCTTAGTCGCAACCTTTTTGCATGGCCTTTCTGATGGGGTGAAGGATGAATTAGCAGGAAGAACCATCCCCACTAATCTGGACAAAGTTATCTCCTTGTGTAACCAGATCGATATTCGATTTCAGGAAAGGTCCCTCGAAAAGCGATGCCGGCACTCCTTGGTCAGCCTGAGCTCCCCTCTCTTCAACTCGTGAAGCATCTCCTGCCAGCTGAGGAACCTATGCAGCTGGGTCGGACCAGGCTATCCCCCGAGGAAAGTGCTAAGCGCAGAACTCTGGGCCTGTGTCTCTACTGTGGGGGCAAAGGTAATTTTCGTGACACTTGCTCTCTTCGCCCGGAAAAACGTTTGGGTTCAATACATCTGGAAGGTGAAGTATTGGATCCAGAAATATCACCTTCACCTTCTCGTCTTCTTCTTTCGGTGTCCCTTCATCTTGGTGCTTCTTCTCATTCGGTCTCGGCATATCTGGATTCCGGAGCCGCTGGCAATTTTATGGACTGGGAAATCGCATCGTCCATGAGACCTAACCTCTTGCCCCTCACCACGCCATTGGTGGTCTTGGCGATTGATGGCACTGTTCTCCCAGGGGGTCCTATTCGCTTCCAGACACTCCCTGTTAAGATGTCAGTAGGGACACTTCACCTGGAGTGGAAATCCTTCCTTATCCTACCTAAGGCCTCAGCTCCTATCGTTTTGGGTCTTCCTTGGTTAAGGCTCCATTCTCCACACATTGACTGGACTGCCAGATAGATCCTGGCTTGGGGTCCCTCCTGTTCCATGTCTTGCCTACCCAAGGTTGCCCCAAAAGAGAAACTTCCTGTTGCCACCATTCCAGTATCTTTTGCTCTTCCTACTGCATGTAGTGGTGTCCGGGATGTGTCCTGCAATAGTCAGGCTGATGCACTTTCTAGCCTATGTGGCACTCTGGATGAGGAGCCCGCCTGTGAACCTGAGACGATCATTCACTCCAGTTTACCTTTGTCTGTCCCTAAAACGCACAGCCAGGCTAACTTGTCTGCAATTTCCGCAGTCGCTACGCCTTGTGATGTGATTCAGGTAGTCGCTACATCTGACCTTGCTATTCATTCGGAACTAGTTATGCCATTCCAGCCCTCGTCTCACCCTTGTTGTAATATATGTGGATTTATGTTGAATGTTTTATATATATATATATATATATATATATATATATATATATATATATATATAAATGTCGTATTATTGTGTTATAAGTCCAAAATTGACCAGGCCAGATTTCAGTCCAGGATGTTACACATCAAAAGACGCTTGTCGATTGCCAATAGGCAAAGAGACAGGATGAATTTATTTTTCACATCAAACCTGTAATTACATGTTACACATCAAAAGACGTTTGCCGATTGTCAATAGGCAAAGAGACAGGATGAATCTGTTTTTACACATCAAACCATTACTCAGGCCACATTATTAGAGGGAGCTTATTGGTATGCAAGGATGTATACTAATTAGCTCCCTAATACTAATTAGTGACGCCATCTGGGGTCATTACCTGCCACTCTGAAAGACAGGATGTAGATCAAAGACGGCCAATCAAATTGCTCAGCTATTCAGTGGATAGAGAATATAAACTTGGAGGTGAGCCTTGTCACTCAGAGAATATACTCCCTATGTATTCTCTGTATGAATATATGTTGGTCTGGAAGTGATCAGAATATATATTCTCTATGTATTCTCTGAGAAATATGGCACAGGTCCAAGATGAGACTTTGAATTACTCTGTTGGATTTTGTATCATCTGTGGAATTTGGACTTTGTTCGTTATTGGAAGTTAATTAAAATGCGTTCTCTGGAGAGCCTGTGTGTTGCTGCAGAACAACCTAATTTATAATATTAAATATAATAACCTGCGCTGGGACTATAAATGGTAGGCTGCTGCCCCCCTGTGTCTATCCCCTAAAAGGAGATAGGTAAAGAAAGTATAAGTGTAGGTAGGGGTAATGGCGCTGCCTGGTGCACGTTCTTAAGTGGTATAGGTACCTGACAACCTGGAACTAGATAGTCCAGAATATTTGGTGTCTTGGTGCAACCTGATAGGCTACAAGTCACTGAAAAGGCCCAGCAGTGAGGTGAAGCTGGGGGCCAAGTCAGCAAAATGTTTAATAAGTACTGTGAGCTCTGGTATAAATGCAAAAATGCAGTGATAGGCTATGCTACAATAAACAGATAGCTACCCTTTACTATGAAAGACACATAGGTAACACATGCATATGGCAATATAAAGAATATATAGCAGCAAACAACAGACAGCAGTTCTATAGTGTTGGTATCCAGTACAGATCCTGCAGCAGTATTGACAGTTCAATAAGGAACTACTAAGAAACTGCTGTGTAAGATGGTCAGTCTGTATCCAATATAACCAAGCAAAGCATAAACGTCTATAGGCAACAGTATTATTGCAGTATATATGGAGTCAAAGAAGGTTGCTTCATGTGGAGGGAGTGATCCTAGATCTATTAATACGAGGATGTCCCGGTGCTCCCCTCAGGGTTCCCCACTCACCAGATGGTACTTCCCGCTTGGGGTAACAGGCATCTAACACAAATTCCCTTGTTCACTGCTCCTCTCCTCTGCTCTCACATGCAGCTGCCTTCCAGGTGGTTCTTCACGTATTAGCTATCCAGCGAGCAGTGTGCACCAATGCCTCCGTATCTCAGAAAAAGAGATACAATAGTGCAATACAGTTTTTTAATAACATTTATTAAAAAAAATATAATAGCCAATGATAATAATCTCCCAAGGAGTGGCTATGTGTTAAAAACAAATACAAAACGAAGATGAAACAATCAAACAGAGAAAACAGAAAAAAGTTTCGCCAGAGTATAGGGTACAAAGCGTTTTCACAGCAGTATGTAGCGTGCGCTCCAGCTACAACCACCAGACGCTGACCCGGAAGTGACGTATGCGCGTGTACGCCTGACGTACGTTTTGATTGGGAATCGTCTTCTGAGGCGTGCCTGCACATTCGTCGCTGACAGGTATAAATGGGTTTTCGCCGGGCTGCATAATCCGCCCTCCCCCTGGGAGGTGAACCAATCCATGCTGCAAAAACCACCCGCCCCCTGGATAGTGGGCCAATCCGGACAGCTAGCAGCTTAAATATGGGAAATCCCTTGGTGTAAGATAGTTAGCGCAGCTCGGCGTGACACCCCATATACCATACAAATACAGTAACAGGTATCATATACTAGTCATCGAGGTACATACTATAATATAACTCACTGCGGACTACGAGTAACAACAATACTATATCCACATAGTGTAACAGTGCATAGTGCATGTCAATACTGTATAGTGACTATATATACACACGAGAGCTAGATGCACCGCGTATATATATATATATATATATATAGATAATTAATAGTGGGCAAAACGGCCCAATGTAACTAAATGGGGGACGACCCCCTAAGAGTGAACAAATAAAGTGAAAAAATATATAAATATATAAGTGGATACAAGGGCATGTGTGCATAAAGGTATCAGCATGCCCATAATAACTGAGTAAAAGTGTCATATAGGTGTCATATATTGAAATATATAGTATGAATCATTTAGAGAGTGCCCACATAAAGGATAATCCCCTCCCGGGGCATTAGTGCAATGAGGTCATACCCATGTTGGGCTGATGTGTGGGTGAAATACCGTGAGTGATCTGGCTAATAATCCAAAGTGCGAATCTATAATGCCATAATAGGCAGTGTGTGAATACTGATATACAGTAAACCCAATGTACATATAAGGGAAAATGTATATCGTGACACTTTTATTCACTGGCGAAACTTTTTTCTGTTTGATTGTTTCATCTTTGTTTTGTATTTGTTTTTAACACATAGCCACTCCTTGGGAGATTATTATCATTGGCTATTATAGTTTTTCAAATAATTTTTATTCAAAACGGTATTGCACTGGAGTCCCCCTCTCTCTTTTTCTGAGATACGGAGGCATTGGGCGGTGCACACTGCTCGCTGGATAGCTAATACGTGGAGAACCACCTGGAAGGCAGCTGCACGTGAGAGCAGAGGAGCAGCGAACGAGGGAATTTGTGTTACATGCCTGTTACCCCAAGCGGGAAGTACCATCTGGTGAGTGGGGAACCCTGAGGGGAGCACCGGGACCACATTGTATCAATAGATCTAGGATCACTCCCTCCACATGAAACAACCTTCTTGGACTCCATATATACTGCAATAATACTGTTGCCTATAGACGTTTATGCTTTGCTTGGTTATATTGGATACGGACTGACCATCTTACACAGCAGTTTCTTAGTAGTTCCTTATTGAACTG
The DNA here is from genome assembly GCF_905171775.1 of Rana temporaria. Taxonomy (NCBI): domain Eukaryota; kingdom Metazoa; phylum Chordata; class Amphibia; order Anura; family Ranidae; genus Rana; species Rana temporaria. Next base: position 381,287,696 of record NC_053489.1, on the reverse strand, counting down.
TCAATACTGCTGCAGGATCTGTACTGGATACCAACACTATAGAACTGCTGTCTATTGTTTGCTGCTATATATTCTTTATATTGCCATATGCATGTGTTACCTATGTGTCTTTCATGGTAAAGGGTAGCTATCTGTTTATTGTGGCATAGCCTATCACTGCATCTTTGCATTTATACCAGCACTCACAGTACTTATTAAACATTTTGCTGACTTGGCCCCCAGCTTCACCTCACTGCTGGGCCTTTTCAGTGACTTGTAGCCTATTAGGTTGCACCAAGACACCACATATTCTGGACTATCTAGTTCCAGGTTGTCGGGTACCTATACCACTTAAGAACGTGCACCAGGCAGCGCCATTACCCCTACCTACACTTATAACCTAATTTATAGTCATCATACTAATATCTAAGATATCAATTATCTAACCGGACTGGACACTATACCTTTTTTTATATCAGTACATTGGTGCCGTTCAAGTACCATTTTCAGGACTTAGTAACAGAAGCCAGTGATGACAACAATTCCCGATGAAGAACCAAGAGTCTGATCTACAAAATTTAACAAGTTTGAAAGCCTAGAATTATTTTCTGGAGACTGGATCTCACAATCTGTGAGGTGACAGAAGACCGTGAGGACCCAGGAAGGATTTCAAAGAAACCTAACAATTGGTAAGTGTGACTTATTCGTTATTATATATATATTTTTTTTAAATAGTTTTTTTTTCTTCTCTCTCATTGTATTTTTCACAATGGCTTTGGCTTTGTCTGGTGGTGACAATAGCCCTAAAGGAGAGAATGTGAATATATGGCTGTTAAATTATATAAAAAGTCATGGGGGTTTAATGAAATTATTTTTATCTGATAGTGTCTTTGATAAGAAAACAATAGAAAAGAAACATAAGGGTATCATTATTCAGGGACTACTGTCTGTTGTACAGAATTAATAGAGGAGATTAAAGGGGAAAAAGCAGAACATTCTAGAACATACTCAGAGCTATGAGGTTATGGAAAAAGGGTTGAATGAGAGGATGTCAGATCTCAGGTTACATGCCCCATCACTACTGGGGTGGCACTGATTGAGAAGGCAAAATTATGTGATGATTTAAGTCGGGTAAATGAGGAATTGTCAGTGAAAATACAAATTGTTGAGAAATAGTTGGAGGAGTGTAAACATGCTGCTAACATTGCTTTTGATAAATTGGCAGAAAAATCAAGTTACACGCATCAAAGTGATACTTCTAAAATACAGCTTGATAACAAACATTGTAAGCCAATATATCCCTGGGGTGAGTTACATGCAGCCCCATGCATACCAGCAGCTCCTACCACTACAACAGCTGTATTGAACACTGACGATACAAGTGAAATTAAATTGATCACAAAACAATTAAAGCCACAGGAGATGGAAGCTATTATAAGAGAGGTAGGTCAGGTACCCCGCTATGATGTAAATAGGTTCATAAAATGGTTTTGTGATTTGCAGAGAGTCAGAGACACATACAACTTGAATGTGGAGGACCTACCTAGAATTTTGCAGAAAAGTGTAGACAATAGATTGTGGGCACGGATTTTGCAAAATTGTGGCCAGCGTCATAAAACTAAGGATGTTTTAAGGGAATTATTGAAAGCATTGTATGGTGTGGCGACAAATGTGTCCTTGTCAGGAAAAATTAAGCAAATGAAGAATGAATGCCCGTATGAACTTGCAGATAGAATTAGCAGTGTGATGGAATATGTGATGACTGGGAATCCTGGTTTTGAACGTGGTGGTCTAGTTCATAGGTCAATGTTATTGGAAGCAGTGGATGATGATGTCAGGGAAGGCATTTTATCTGTTACACCTGATCCTAGTGAGTATAATGATATTTTGTTAAGAGCGGATAATTTGTGGAGGAGAAGGTGTAGAGAAGACAGTCTTGCGGTTGATGCAGCTAGAGTTTTTAGAGTCGAGGGTCAGCAAAATAGAGATGATTATGGGCCATGGAGAGGAAGATCTTATAACAATACAGGTAGTTATAGAAGGCTAGAACCCAGAGGAAAACCTAGTAAACAGCCTTGGGTGCCGTTTAGTGAAATGAGAAGTGAGAGAGATCGTTTGCAGGAGGAGCTATACAAGATACAGGAAGAAATTAAAAGAATAAAAGCAGGAGGGGTCAAGGTAGCAGCAATAGGAATGGAAAGTGCTGTGTCACCCTCTACCAGTTATTGTTAGGGGTTCCGAGCCCCCCACGCCCCTTCCTGACGATTTTTAACTGATTTAACATTATATTCCTGGGGGCGGCCCACTGTTGATGTAACATTAGGGGGAACTCGTGTAAACGCATTGTTAGATAGTGGGTCTGCGATTAGTTTTAGTAAATCTGTTGTCCCTGGAAATTAGAAAATTAGAATAACAGGTGTCACTGGACATTCCATTGAAGCTCCTTTTGTGCGTGGTGTTGAGATGCAAATAGTGGGAGTGTGACGTTGTTTGTCAAAATCAGGACATAATTGGTGCTGATGTCATAAAACTAAGGATGTTTTAAGGGAATTATTGAAAGCATTGTATGTACAGCAGGGTCTGGTGGTTCATCTTGCAAACATGAAGTTGTGGATGATGCCTGGAAATGATGGATTGGGTCATGTGTGGCATCCTCCCATGGAATTGGTTACAGCAGCAGTAAAGCCCGTTGGTGTGTTACATGGAAATTGGGATCCCTGTTGGGATAGTCTGATGTGTGAATTTGATGATATAATGGCCAAGCATAAACAAGATTGTGGTAGGATGAATACAATGATTTTATTGGAAGGATTTGATCCAGCACCTCTCAAACAATACCCTGTTCCAAAAGACGCCATTAAACCTATAACAGAAGCTATAAAACTGATGGGTCATTCAGGCTGACGATAGATTACCGTGCCTTAAACAAATATGCTAAAAGTATGGCTCCTGTGGTAGCAGCTTACCCTGAAATGATTGCCAAATTAACACCAGAAATCATATGGTTTACAGTCATTGATATCAGTAACAGTTATTGGAATTTAACCCTTGACCCAACATGTCAATACAAAACAGCCTTCAGCTGGGCGGGCTTTCAATATTATTTGACAGTTCTTCCGCAAGGGTACAAAGACAGTGCAGCAATATTTCACTCACATATGAAAGAAGTGATTGATAAGTTTTCAAAACCTGAAAGAGTAATTTCATATGTTGATGACATTTTGATTGGGTCAGCCTCTATGGAGGAACATGTGAACGATGTGAGTGAAATGTTATTGCTTTTGAGAGAAGCAGGTTTGAAAGTTAATCCAAAGAAAATACAATTGGGGAAGAAAGAAGTTCAATTTTTGGGGGTTACTGTAGCACAGTCAGGGCGAAGTATCAATGAGCAAATGGTTGAGCTGATAGGTAAGCTACCTTTGCCCACTGATGAAAAAAGTCTGAGACAATTCCTAGGCATGACAGGTTTTTGCAGAGAGTTTGTGCCTCATTATGCATCATTAACAGAGTGTTTGTATAATCTGATGAAGCAAGATGAATGGGAATGGAGATCAGAGCACACACAAGCTATTGAAGCGTTAAAGGAAACTTTGGGCAATGCCCCTTCATTAGCATCACCAGACCCCAACAAAGAATTCAGACTCTATCCACATGTAGGCCTTAGTACTTTGTCTGTTGCACTCACCCAAGACTATTTTGGAAAACAAAGACCCGTGGCCTATGCATCACGTTTACTATCATCTGTAGAACAAAAGTATCCTTTGTGTACTCGTATGGTGCTGTGTTGTTATTGGGCAATCAACAAATTCAGGTACTTGACAGGTACACAAAGGGTCATCATTGCTAGTCATCACACTCCTATAGTCATGTTAGCAAATGGGAAATGGAGAGGAGCAGATGTGAATTGTAAAAGGCTGGCGAGGTGGACTACAGCTTTGTTGACAGAAAATATTGAGGTTTTGATGTTAAAAGAACCTTATTGTCCTGACTGGTGGATTGTTGATTGAAGGGGAAATTCATGAATGCAAGGAAATAGTTTGCAGCACAGAATTTTTACTGCCGTATCCAAACCTTTTGACTTGCTGGTACATTGATGGTTCTTCTTACTATAAAGATGGAAGTAGAATCTCAAGATTTGTTGGTGTTTGTGTAAAAGATGGTAAGGTACAGAGACAATTTTCATATTCATGTAGAGCTCGTTCTGCACAGTATGTGGAAATAGCTGCATTTTTGCAAGTTCTCATTGAGTTAAGAGATGATGGTGAATTGTAAACATTGCTTCTGACTCAGACCAGGTATGCAAGGGTGCAGTTGTCTATCTTTCATGGTGGAATGTGATGGGCTTTAAAGGAACAGATGGCAGTGAAATAAGATATGCATCCTTATGGAAAATGATAGAGGAGGAGACGCAATTCTTTTCAAAAATTAGGATCCGAAAGGTACAGGCCCACAGAAAACAAACAACCGAGCACTACTGAAACAATACTGTAGATAGATTAGCAAAGGAGGCTGCAGTAACATCCCCCGAATGGCCTTATATAGAGCATATTTTGTAATTTCAAGTGTCTGCCCTTACACAAGCTCAAGCAAAAGGAATTGAAGAAAGCACATGTGAGTTGGGTAAAATACAAGATCAGGATGAGGAATTGGCTCAACTAAAAGAAATGTGTGGTACTGGGCCCATACAATTTGAGGGTCAAGAAATGCAGGTGAACGATGGCCTTTTAATAACTTACAAAAATAATTTATCTTTATGGGTTGCCCCAAAAGGTGTCAGAAAAGACATTCTTACATGGATTCATGGGTCCCCTGTTGGTGGACACCCCAGACTTCCTTTAGCTTTAGAGAGATTAGATCATGTAGCATGGTGGCCTCAAAATAAACAACACATGCAGGACCATATCTTATCATGTTTGATGTGTGCCATGCATGATCTTGCAAATAGGAAGAGGAGAGGGGCACTGATGAGACAAGCTCCCATGGGACTATGGGTGCGAATTCAAATTGATTACACAGGTGAATTACCTAACACTGCACACCAGAACAAATATTTGCTGGTTGTTGTGGATTCTTTCAGTCACTGGGTTGAAGCTTTCCCTACCAAAAACTGTACTGCCACTACAACTGCAAGGATCTTGGTCAAAGAAATATTTAGGGGATACCAAAAGTTTTAGACAGTGACAATGGGCCAGGTTTTGTAGGTAAAGTGGTGCAAGAGACATGTAGGCTCCTTGGTGTCGTCCAAAAATGTCACATCTTCTATCACCCTCAGGGCCGGATTCAGGTAAGGGCACGCATTGTTGACTCATCCAAATCTGGTAATCCAGAGACGAAGGGAGCTTGTCCTATCGTGACAGAATTTCCTTCTGTAGCACCCGGGTGTAGAATTGGGCATACGGGACTGCCTCGAAAGAGGCCACCATCAGACCCAGAACCCTCATGCAGAATCGAAGAGATGACCACTTCTGGGTCTACAACCACTGCACCGCAGATTGTAGTGTCTGAAGTTTCTCCGTTGGGAGAAAAACTCTCGCCTCCGAGGAATCCAGGACTAGCCCCAGGTATTCCAGACGGTACCAACACTGACTTCTGGATATTCAGAAGCCAGCCGAACTCTCAGAGAGTCTGACACGTGATGGACACATCCTCTTCTAACTCTGAGCTTGAGGAAGCTCTCAGGAGAAGGTCGTCCAGGTAACCTATGATAGCGATCCCGCGCTGCCTCAGCAGGGCTAGAATCGGGGCGAGCACCTTGGTGAAGACCCGTGGTACAGGCCAGGCCGAACGGGAGGGCTACAAATTGAAAGTGGTCCTCTTTGATCGCAAAGCGCAGAAATCTCTGGTGCTTTGTGCATATGGGAACATGTAGGTATGCGTCCATGATGTCCAAGGACGCCATAAAGTCCCCCTGATGGAGCGCTGCCACTACCGAGCGAATCGACTCCATCCTGAATTTTTGCACTTTGACAAAACAATTGAGGGCCTTGAGGTCCAGGATTGGACGGACCCCTCCCTTCTTGGGGACTACAGACAGATTGGAGTAAAACCCCTGAAACCGTTCAATCGAGGGAACCGGCACAATCACTCCCCTGACCAGTAGATCCTGGACAGCCCCTGACAGATCCTTCCGGCGATCCGGAGGAAGTTGGAGGATGGAAGGAAAAAATCTGTTTGGTGGACAAGAGAGAAACTCTATCTTGTACCCCGAGGAAACCACCTCACAAACCCAGCAGTCGGAAAGAAGAGACCTCCACCGAGCCATGAATTTGCGAAGCCGGCCCCCCACCCGAGACACGGGCAGGGGCAGACCTTCATGCGGCAGCAGGTTTGTCCACAGGCTTGTTAGGCTTGCGGTAGCAGGTGCGCTTCTGCCCTGCAGCGGGAGTCTTAGCACCTTGAAAAAATTTTCCTGCCTCACTGGGCGGGGGGAAAAAAAACGATTGGGGGTAGTAAAGGAGGGCCCTTGCTTACGGTGAGGCTCCTTGCCCTTCCCAGACTGTGGGAGCAGTGTGCTCTTGCCACCTGTGGCATCCTTTATGATGTCATCCAGGGACGCCCCAAAAAGACGTTCACCCTTAAAGGGTAAATCCACCAAAGCCTTCTTTGAGGACTGGTCCGCCGACCAACACTTTAGCCACACGAGGCGACGTAGTACCACCGCATAGGCGGAAGCCCTGGAGAGCAAAGGGAGCGTATCCAGGGCCGACTCAGACAAACTTTAGGCCCTGAACCAACTGTTCAGCCAGGTCTCAGAAGCACTCTGCGCCTCCAGCTCCTGTAACAAGACCTTTGCCCGTTCGGTAAGTGTCTGCGAAACCAGAGCCCCGGCCAAAGCCCGTCTCACTGCCGAACCCACTACTGTGAAAATAGAGCGGGCCACAGCCTCCGCTCTCCTATCTGCAGGGTCCTTAAAGGCGGAAGCCCCTTCCACAGGCAACGTGGTGGCTTTGCTCAGTCTAAACACAGGGGGGTCCACTGACGGAGGAGAGACCCACTTTTTTAAAAAGTCCTCCTTAAAGGGATAACGGGTCGCAAAGTATTTTGGAACAGCAAAGACTTTCTGTGGCTTATCCAATTCCTTGTACAACAATTTGTCCAGATATGGAACACAAGAAAACACTTTTGCGGTGCGGGGTGGCTTGCGGAACCCGAAATGGACCGGCACATCTGATGTCTCCGCCAAATCCTCAAGTTTTTGAGTATCCCGCACCACAGTGATAAGAGCTTCAACAAATTCCTTATCAAGAGCTGTCCCTGAAGCAGAGTCATCCTCACTGTCCGCGTGGGCTAAGCCTGCATCATCTGACATGACAGAACCAGAGCCAGACGCAATAGCAGGGCCTGATTCTCAGAGACATCCCCAGAAGCAAGCGCAGGGAGGGGGCGCTTTTTACCCCCCTTCTGGCCACTTGTCGCTTCAATCCTGGTGAGAAACGCCTCAAGGACTGCCGTCATCGCCTCTACAGAGGCGGAGGGGCACTAAGGGTTAACTCAGGCATGGTTGGGGTAGAAGCCTCTTCCTCAAAGGGAGTGTCTTCCATGTTGACCCACCACTTATGCCTCCTTAGTACTGCAAGTCAGACACCCACCGGTCACCCTCCCGGCTGCAAAACAGAGAGCAGGGGGCCCCCAGGGAACTCACCACCCGACCCAGTTGTAGTGTTAGCTGAAGCGCTGAGAAGTGCTGGCTGCGCTGCGCTGTCCCTCAGGAAGTAATTTGCGGGCTTTTGCTGAGCTATTTCAGGTAGGGTTGTCCCGATACCACTTTTTTAGGACCGAGTACGAGTACCGATACTTTTTTTCAAGTACTCGCCGATACCGAATACCGATACTTTTTTTTAAATGTGTCCCCAAATGCAGCCATGTCTCCCCACAAATGCAGCCATGTCCCCCCCATATCCAGCCATGTCCCCCCCATATCCAGCCATGTCCCCCCCATATCCAGCCATGTCCCCCCCCCATATCCAGCCATGTCCCCCCATATGCAGCCATGTCTCCCCCCATATGCAGCCATGTCTCCCCCCATATGCAGCCATGTCTCCCCCCATATGCAGCCATGTCTCCCCCCATATCCAGCCATGTCTCCGCCTATATTCAGCCATGTCCCCCCCCATATCCAGCCATGTTTGCCCCCATATGCAGCCATGTTTACCCCCATATCCAGCCGTGTCTCCCCCCATATCCAGCCATGTCCCCCCCATGCAGCCATGTCACCCCATATGCAGCCATGTCTCCCCCCATATCCAGCCATGTCCCCCATTTGCAGCCATGTCTCCCCCCCATATCCAGCCATGTCTCCCCCCCATGCAGCCATGTCCCCCCATATGCAGCCATGTCTCCCCCCATATCCCCCATTTGCAGTCATGTCTCCCCCCCCATATTCAGTCATGTCTCCCATATGCAGCCATGTCCCCCTTACCTGCATCCCGCCGCATCCCCGCTGCCGCCGACTGCTTAATACGTGCGGGGAACATCACAGCTTTCATTTGAATAGCTGTAACGATTCGCGCCGCGCTGCGTATAGACACTCCCCCTTGCTCGGCATTGGACAGTTCACCCGAGCAAGGGGGAGTGTCTATACGCGGCGCGAATCATTACAGCTATTAAAATTAATGCTGTAATGTTCCCCGCCCGTATTAACCAAGTGGCGGCGGCAGCGGGGATGCGGCGTAGCGGCAGGATGCGTTGGCGGCGTTGGCGGGGGGAGTATTCTATTTCGGTATCGGGGGTATTTGCGGGAGTACGAGTACTCCCGCAAATACTCGGAATCGGTCCCGATACCGATACTAGTATCGGTATCGGGACAACCCTAATTTCAAGCACTATACTTTTCCAAGATGGCCGCCGTATGCAGGAAAAAACAGCATGCGGGCCACAAGAAAATGGCCGCCGACCTATGCAAACCATGTCCGCGGCAAAATGGCGGCCATACACAAGTTTAAACACAGTGACACAGCAGAAAGACACAGCCCAGCACATACAGCAACTCCCCCAACAAAAAAACAACAGCACCTCACAGTACACGGTCCCCGGTAGTGACAGAGAACCCAGGAGGGGCCCCCCCTACAGCCGCCACCCAGCATGGGGAAGGAGGGAGAGGAAGAGAGAGAGGAAAGCAGGGCGGTCCCTCATTCGACCTCCCAGGGAAGCACCAGCCATACCACCTTGCCAGGGCAAGGGGTCACTACTTACCCATCCTGCGACACCGGCTGGAGGCATTCCGGACAGAACCAACGTCCGCTAAAGGCATGGCTGTCGGCCAGACACACTGTGACAAAGCCATAAAAAAACAGTCATATGTGTGCCCTGGAACATGTAGTTCCCCGCCCACCCCTGGAGCAACGGGGCATGTCGTGGACGACCCAGAGCTGAGCTGAGGGACAGCACATGCTCGATGGCCGAGCGTGGGGGGACTACAAGGATCAAGATCCAGCCTGTCACCCAGTCGGCAGTTGATAGTAGAATCTCAGGATTCAAAAATGCAGGAACAAAACAAAATAAAAGCGAAAGAAATCGAAAAAAAAATTCAGACTCCAGAAGGCCATGTCTACTCCTGACACTAGGCAGAAAAAAACTGGAGCTGCGGAGTCAGAGAGTGGGTTATACCCGGGGGACCACGCCCCCTGGGAGGAGCTGTACTGAGGAAAGCGTTTTAACACTTAAAGTGCTGTTTTCTGCCTAGTCTCTCCTGGAAGGAAGGATATAATACCCTAAGGTCAAATGAACGGAAGAGAAATGATAGAATTACAAGAACTGGTGAAGGAAAACCTCATCAGTTCTAATAAAATTGCTAAGGAATTTCAGGAGCCTTGGTGGAGCATACCCAATAACACTTTTACTCACCCGCTATTGAGAAAGTAAGTGTAATTCAGAAAAGTAAGGAAAACCTATAGATGGCTTCAATCTTAAGAGCCAGGGATGTCTGAGCAGTTTGGTTGTGAATCGATTCTGATTTGAACCGATTCAAGTAGGGGAATATGTTGTAATATATGTGGATTTATGTGGAATGTTATATATATATATATATATATATATATATATATATATATATATATATATAATGTCGTATTATTGTGTTATAAGTCCAAAATTGACCAGGCCAGATTTCAGTCCAGGATGTTACACATCAAAAGATGCTTGTCGATTGCCAATAGGCAAAGAGACAGGATGAATCTGTTTTTACACATCAAACCATTACGCAGGCCACATGTAATCTAATAACTTATTAGAGGGAGCTTATTGGTATGCAAGGATGTATACTAATTGAATGGAAAAAGGGCACAAGGGTAGGGAAAGTGCTGCTCACCCCTAAAAAAGTTATATATGGAAAGGCTCCACAGTGGGGTTTTTAGGCAGCAAAAGAAATTAAAGAATGCAACAAAGTAACATATGTAAAAAAGTAGAAAAATTATTTAATAGGTAGAAAAATATTCTTTGTTACAGTTTTGCACCCTATTTTCCCGCAGAAGACCCCAAAGGGGTTGAAACGCGTCAGCAATCACCCGAATATTAACCATTCATGTTAATTGATGTCATGTAATTTGGTGCAATATTTCATGTGTACATGCTTTCAGTGTAAACCATACCAGAGCTTATTGTTTTATATTTTTCTACCTATTAAATAATTTTTCTACTTTTTTACATATGTTACTTTGTTGCATCCTTTAATTTCTTTTGCTGCCTAAAAACCCCACTGGGGAGCCTTTCCATATATAACTTTTTTAGGGGTGAGCAGCACTTTCCCTACCCCCTTGTGCCCTTTTTCCATTCATACAATTTTCCGGTGGTTAAACACCTATCCTATCCCCTTATGGACACAGGAAAGTGTAATATATGAAGCTCTGGTAATGTACAGCTGCATTCAGCATTTGCTTGTTTTTGTTATTTTGGGTTTGAAAATAAGATCTGCCAACATGTCCGCCTATCAAGGTGATGAATGGGTGAATTTGATGCAACAGTATGAAATAAATTTCGAAAAGGGGGAACAGGTCGACACCCAGATCTTTTCCCACTTTCGTAAACTAGGTAAACTCCTAGAAAAAAAGTCGTCCTTGTTTTGGCATACTATATTGCAGAAGCACTGGACGATTCTAACCGATGACCCAAAAATCAACCCCTTCATCACTGAATATCCACCCATTGTTTATAAACGGGCTATGTCAATCAGGGTTTTTGTGGTATCAAGCGAATTTAAAGAGGCTCCACATGAAAACTTACAGTGTCCGTTGTTTGGTACATTCCAATGTGGACACTGTTCATGTTGTTCCTTGATGAGGAAAGACAAAATATTTCGCCTCCCGAATGGAGAGACTTTCAAACCTATACACTTTGTCTACTGCCGCACACGCGGAGTGATCTACTACATGGAGTGTGAATGCGAAGCCTATTACATAGGCAAAATGAAACAGGAGCTTTGGAAACGAATATCCAAACACAAATACAGTATGGATATTGGGAATATCTATTGCCCTTTTTCATAACTACCAAGTGTTTCATTCGCCGCCCTCGATCGGGTTTTTTGCTCCTTCCCTAAAGGACTTCACCTCAGGGAAAACCCAATAATTTCCTCCCTTCCTGTTTCATATTTTCATTCATTTTTATATTTTTACATTTATTCCACCATATCTCCATTGTCATGCTATGTATTAATGTGCAATGTATAGCCCATGTATTGTATGTAATATTAAGCTCTAAATACCTGTTCTATAGCCTCGCTTTGTCATTTAAAATACCCCTACATCTCTGTACTTCTGAAATCAAAAATCCCTTTAACTTAAGCACTGAGCTTATTGCTCACCAACCGCAGCTGTACTGCCCGAGCTTATAAACTTCTGAAACCATATACCTTATATGGTTTTCATACACCCAAATGGTACCTTTATATGATCTCCATTTGGCTATAATTCCTAATGATATACAATCATTGTTTTCGTTACTGTATATATTACTAATAACTTTTACGCTGTAATTTTATCCCTCTAGGACCATGGTGTGTCTCCGCTGAGTGGCGCGTCCCCGTTCAGTGGCCAATTTGATGCCTTTGCCTGGCCTCTCAGTGGGGAGGGGGAGACGCAGGGCTCTGCGCTCTCTTATTTTTCCACTAGATGGCGAGTCTTTCTCGCCACTGTGGAGATGTTTCCTCCCCACTGACGGCGTCAGCGACGTTCTCTAACGCCGTGGGCGTCCCGCGCGCATATGCGCACAGCGCGTATGCCACCGGCGTGAAGACGACTGCAGCAGAGGGCTGAGATATCCTCTTTGCTGACGCCGAGGGACCCACAGCTGGGAGGGTTGTTTATGACCCTGGCTCCTTGTATTGGCCTGGACGCCCGGGGGCAGACTTATGGGTGTGGGGGGCAGCTCATTGAGGCTTTTTTTTTTTTTTTTTACTGCCAAGTAGTAATTGCTTAATCCCTGGCACCTGTCATGCACATACTTATAGAGACTGTGTGCACTTATCACACTAGTCTGTGATCCCATCTCCATATGCTAGGACTGGATACACCACGCATTGGGTAAGGTAACAATCTCATACTGCACAAGTCATTGATTTGATGACTATCTCCATACTTGTAATATTGCTTTCCTTCATCTATAATAGATCAATACTTTCCTCCTTTAGATACGATTACCTGTGTCTTCCTTGGAGACCACTTCCATATTATTACCATAACATCTAATAAGGTATTTTTACTTTTACATTATTGTAAAATGTACTTCCTACAAGTAATTGTATTGTAACTGGGAAATGAGTGCTAGCAGGGTTGAAGGGTTTGCTCAGTGCACAGTGTGTCACATGTATGCAAAATTGGTGCAACAGCTCCAAGATGGATACCGCTGTGACAGATGTGAGCAGGTTGCCCTTCTGGAAGCTCGTATTAGAGATCTGGAGGAGCAAGTTGCAACACTGGGTAGAAATTACAACCTTGAAAGGGGTCCTCTGCTCGCTGAGCAGGTGGTCAGTAAGGTTGATGTGGAGGGTGGAGGGGCAAGTCAGGATTATCAGATAGGGAGATGGGTTAATGTAGTTAGAGGGAGTGGAAGGGGCGTGAAGAAAGGGAAGGCCAGTCCTGTATTTGTGCATCAAAACATATTCGCCAATTTGGGTGATGATGTGGAGGTGGCAAACACAGAGGTGGCAGCCCTAGATGTTACTGCTACCCCTAACAGCCGGGAGAGCAACCCATCTAGTTAGAGGTGGGGAGGGGAGTGCAGGTAGGCCTAGACAGTTGGTGGTAATAGGGGATTCTATAATCAGAAGGACTGATAGAATAATTTGTCGCCAGGATCGCTTCAACCGAATGGTTTGCTGTCTCCCTGGTGCCAGGGTTCGGCATGTGGTGGACCGGGTGGATAAATTACTGGGAGGGGCTGGGCATGACCCAGCTGTCTTGGTCCACGTTGGAACCAATGACAGTATACATGGAAGGTGGAGGCTCCTTAAGAATTAATTTAAAGAACTAGGCTGCAAGATGAAGGGAAGGACCTCCAAGGTGATATTCTCTGAAATATTGCCTGTGCCATGCGCAACACAGGAAAGGCAGGGGGAGATTAGAGAGCTGAATGCATGGCTAAAGACCTGGTGTAGGAAGGAGGGATTTGGGTTTCTAGAGCACTGGGCTGACTTTTCATTGGGGTGCAACCTATATGCTAAAAACGGTTTGCACTTGAATGGAAGGGGGTCTGCTGTGCTGGGGGAGAGGTTTATGGGAATGCTGGAGGAGTATTTAAACTAGGATTGAGGGGGGAGGGTGAACTAGAATTACATCGGGCACACAGGTCAGCTAGGGGGTCAGACATTAATGGAGAGTGGAATGGGGATAGATGGGGGAGGGTTATGGCAGGTGACAAGAAAGTTCCCATGTTGCAAACAGCCATTGGAAATAATAGTGCCATTTGTACTACTATAAATTATATGAAAAACACCAGAGAAAAATGTAACAATACATTTAGGTGTATGTTTACCAATGCCAGACGTCTGCCAAGCAAAACAGGTGAGTTGGAAGCTCTGGCGCATGAGGAGAGCTATGATGTAATCGGTATTGCTGAAACTTGGCTTCAATCCTCACATGACTGAGCTATTAATATTCCTGGCTATGCTCTCTTTCGGAAAGACAGGGTAAAAAGGAAAGGTGGAGGGGTCTGTCTCTATGTGAGAAGTGACCTCAAAGCAAGCGTGAAAGAGAACCTGGTTGATGGAGAGTGTGATGAGGCTGAAGCATTATGGGTGGAACTGCATACAGATGTGCGTAGTTCAAAATTAATCATTGGAGTTTGTTATAAACCACCCAATGTTAATGAGGAGGTGGAGACTCAGCTCCTTGCACAGATGGAAAGGGCTGCAAGGGCTGGGACGGTGATAATAATGGGGGATTTTAACTACCCAGAAATTGACTGGATTAATGGCACTTCTGGGACAGTTAAAGGACAAAAATTTAAAAACCTATTGCAGGACAATTTTATGGTGCAGTTTATTGAGGCCCCAACTAGGAATGATGCTCTGTTGGACCTGATAATCTCAAACCATGCAGAGCTTATTACTAATGTTCAGATAAAGGAACACCTGGGTAGCAGTGATCATAACATGATTTCATTTAATGTTAACTATAAGCAAGAAATACATACAGGAAATATTAAAACACTAAATTTTAAGAGAGCAAATTTTCCAAGGATGAGGGCTGCTCTCCAGGACTTGGACTGGGAGGGACTATTGACACCGATGAACACAGAACAGAAATGGGAATTATTCAAAAAGACTGTGTGGAACCTCACTGCAAAGTATGTTCCCATGGGCAATAAGTTTAAAAGGCTAAAAATAAAACCTATGTGGCTCATGGTCAAAGTTAAAAAAGATATAAACAATAAGAAAGTAGCTTTTAAAAATATATAAAAATGAAGGAACACTAGTGTTGTTTAAATGTTACAAAGAATATAACAGGATATGTAAAAAGGAAATCAAGGATGCAAAAATTCAAAATGAACGACAGATTGCAAAAGATAGTAGGACAAACCCCAAAAAATTCTTTAAATATATTAATAGTAAAAAGGTGAAGTCTGAGCATCTAGGCCCCTTACAAAATAATCTAGAGTGGGTGACTGGGGACAAAGAGAAGGCAAATTTATTAAATGCTTTCTTCAGCTCTATGTATACAATGGAGCATGGGGGAGCTCATGTCCAAAATGGGGGTGGGAGTGACACAGCCCCAAATCCACAATGGCTCAAAAGTGATATGGTCCAGAAATATTTAGACAGAATAAAGGTGGATAAAGCACCTGGACCTGATGGCATCCACCCACGGATCCTAGGTGAGTTGAGCTCTGTCATTTCAAAGCCACTGTATCTAATATTTAGGGACTCATTAATGACAGGAATAGTACCACTGGATTGGCGTAGAGCCAATGTGGTGCCTATATTTAAAAAGGGAACAAAGTCTTTACCAAGTAACTATAGACCTGTTAGTCTAATTTCTATAGTTGGGAAGATACTGGAACGTTTAATAAAAGACCACATGGATGAGTTCTTGCTGGAAAAAAAACTATTTAAGCAGCAGACAACATGGATTCATGAAAGACAGAAGTTGTCAGACAAACCTGATTTCCTTTTATGAAGAGGTAAGTAAAACCCTGGACAGAGGGGTGGCTGTGGACGTGATATATTTGGATTTTGCAAAAGCGTTAGATACAGTTCCGCACACACGGCTCATGTGTAAGGTAAGGTCTACAGGATTGGATATATCAGTTTGTAAATGGATAGAAAACTGGCTGAAAGACAGAATTCAGAGAGTCGTGGTTAATGATTCTTACTCTGAATGGTCCAATGTTATCAGTGGTGTACCCCAAGGTTCAGTGCTGGGACCCTTACTTTTCAATATATTTATAAATGATATTGGGTCTGAGATCAAAAGTAACATTTCTGTCTTTGCAGATGACACCAAGCTATGCAGTGGAATAACGTCCTTGCAGGATGTCGCCAATTTACAAGCCGACCTCAATGCTCTGTCTAATTGGGCGACTGAGTGGCAGATGAGGTTTAATGTTGATAAATGTAAAGTTATGCACTTAGGGACTAAGAATATGCATGCATCATACATACTAGGGGGAGTGGAGAAGGATCTGGGGGTTTTAGTTGATCATAAGCTCAATAATGGCATGCAATGCCAAGCTGCGGTTTCCAAAGCGAGCAAAGTCCTTTCTTGTATTAAGAGAGGTATGGACTCCAGAGACAGAGATATAATTTTGCCCCTGTACAAATCATTAGTAAGACCTCATCTGGAATATGCAGTTCAGTTTTGGGCACCAGTTCTCAAAAAGGATATCGGAGAACTGGAGAAAGTGCAGAGAAGAGCAACCAAACTGATAAGAGGCATGGAGGAGCTCAGCTATGAGGAAAGATTAGAAGAACTAAATCTATTCACTCTTGAGAAGAGGAGAATTAGGGGGGATATGATCAACATGTACAAATATATAAGAGGTCCATACAGTGTACTTGGTGTTGAGTTATTCACTTTACGGTCAACACTGAGGACAAGGGGGCACTCTTTACGTCTAGAGGAAAAGAGATTTCACCTCCAAATACGGAAAGGTTTTTTCACAGTAAGAGCTGTGAAAATGTGGAACAGACTCCCTCCAGAGGTGGTTCTGGCCAGCTCAGTAGATTGCTTTAAGAAAGGCCTGGATTCTTTCCTAAATGTACATAAAATAACTGAGTACTAAGATTTGTAGGTAAAGTTGATCCAGGGTAAATCCGATTGCCTCTCGGGGGATCAGGAGGGAATTTTTTCCCCTGCTGTAGCAAATTGGATCATGCTCTGCTGGTTTTTTTTGCCTTCCTCTGGATCAACTGTGGGTATGGAGTTGGGTGTATGGGATTGTATTGTGTTTTTTATTTTGTTTGTTTATTTTTTTGTGGTTGAACTGGATGGACTTGTGTCTTTTTTCAACCTGACTAACTATGTAACTATGTAACATCCCCACCATTTTAAATTTTATGTCTAATTCACTCTTTCTCACACCACTAAATTAGCAGACCTTCACCACACATGATTCATTTATTCTCACCCCTTCATATTATATTTTATACTGCCAATTAATTGTACTTAATTTGCACATTTCACCTAGTCACAACCTTATCTCAATTTTATTTCACACCATTTGTATACACTTTCATAATATATCCCTCCCACTCATTTATATTAAGTCATATACATTCAAAGTTTATTTAGCGCTTTTTTACCATGTGCCTTATCGCTTTATTATTATTATACGTTTATTCTTTGTTACAGTTTTGCACCCTATTTTCCTCCGAAGAAGACCCCAGAGGGGTTGAAACGCGTCAGGAATCACTTGACCCGAATATTAACCATTCATGTTAATTGATGTCATGTAATTTGGTGCAATATTTCATGTGTACATGCTTTCAGTGTAAACCATACCAGAGCTTATTGTTTTATATTTTTCTACCTATTAAATAATTTTTCTACTTTTTTACAAATGTTACTTTGTTGCATCCTTTAATTTCTTTTGCTGCCTAAAAACCCCACTGGGGAGCCTTTCCATATATAAGGATGTATACTAATTCGCTCCCTAATACTAATTAGTGACTCCGGCTGGGGTCATTACCTGCCACTCTGAAAGACAGGATGTAGATCAAAGACGGCCAATCAAATTGCTCAGCTATTCAGTGGATAGAGAATATAGACTTGGAGGTGAGCCTTGTCACTCAGAGAATATAGGGGCAAATCCACAAAGCAGATGCGCCGACTTAACTCGAGATTTCTAATTTTACTCCGCGCGTATCTTTGCGCCCGATCCTCAAAACGAAAAATCCTGTTTTTCCGTCCTACTTAAAATAATTACTCCGGCGCATCCTCTGACGCAAATTACGCTAGTCACGCTGCTTTATTTGATAGGCAAAGATGCAAATGAGGGAGATAGGGCGATCCTCAAAATTAAGTGTGTGCACCGTAGATTACGCCCTGTGCGCCGTACATAACGCCCTGTACGCCCCTGTTAGTTTTCTGGAGCAAAATTAGACTTTATAAAAGCAGCCCTAATTTTACACCAGCCCTGTAAAGGTCTGCTGAAGCCACACCATTTAGGAAGAGCTGCCAACACTTCTTTGCTTGACTTCATTGTGACTGCCAAAATGCCCGGGCCATCAATGATTATAACGGCACTCGCAACTTTACAGGCGCAGAGAAGGAGGAGGGCACAGAGGAGGAGGAGGAGGGCACAGGAGAGGATATACCGCCCACGCCAAGATCTCTTTGGCATGACTGCGTCTGAGGTCATTGGCAACTTCAGATTTAACCAGGAAGCCATCCTGGACTTAACCAGGATCCTGCAGGATGATCTGAACACCCCAACCCAACGATCCCATGCCCTGCCAGCTCACATTAAAGTTATGGCCACCCTGCATTTTCTGGCCACTGGGTCTTTTCAAAGAACATGTGGAGGTCTGGCTGGGATGGTACAGTCCTCGATGAGCAGGTGTGTGCACCAGGTTGTCCCTGCAATACTCAGACGCATGGGCAGTCAATTTGAAAAGCCCACCCAGGAGGACCAGCGAATGAAGAGCATGGCCGACTTCTATCAGATTGCCCGATTCCCACGGACCATCGGGGCCATTGACTGTACCCATGTGGCACTACAGCCCCCCCATGATACAGAGCACCTGTTCAGGAATCGCAAAAACTGGCATTCCATCAATGTGCAGGTAATCGTAGATGCCCATGGCCTCATCTGGCATGTCTGTGCCAAATTTCCGGGTTTGTGCCATGACAGCTACATCTTTAGGCAGACCAACATATCACGTGAATTGGAGCAGAACGTGTATGGAGACAGCTGGCTGGTTGGTGAGTGACATGTGTGTCAGGTATGACTGTCCCCCCCCCCATGATGCAGACATCACATGGGGCACATGCATGACTAATATCCTCCTGTCTTTTCCCTTCCAGGTGACTCTGGATATGCCCTGGGACCTCACATGATGACCCCATTCAGGAACCCCCAAACCCCAGGAGAGCAACGCTACAATGAGGCTCATATTCGCACCTGGGCAGTAGTGGAGCGTACATTTGGCCTGCTGAAGTCCCGCTTCAGATGCCTGGACAAGACTGGGGGTACACTGTTGTATTCCCCAGACTTTGTGTGCCAAATAATAGGGGCTTGTTGCATTCTTCACAACTTTGCAATGAGAAGGGGACTGGAGATTAACTTACGAGCTGACCTGACCCCCCACCCAGGCAATCCCCCCCTAGCCCACTTTACCCGGTCTACTGAGGGCACAGTAGCCAGGAGACGCCTCGCAGAAGGCATATTTTCTCAGTAAATGGCCATAAATCATGTCACAATGATATTATTTGTTTTCACTGCAAACGCACATGAATTATGTGACAATGATATTATTTGTTTTCACTGCAAACGCACATGAATTATGTGACAATGATATTATTTGTTTTCACTGCAGCAAACGCACATGAATTATGTGACAATGAGAATGTTGCTTTGCACAGTAAACGCACATGATTAATGACACATTGAGAATGTTTTTGTCTCTGGAAACGCACATGATTTATGTCACAATGAGAATGCATGAATGCACACCACTGTGGTCCCTAGCACAGACACATCACATGCACATCGAATTGGATTAGATCCAAGTACCCCCCCCTTTGGTACTTGGGAGCAGTAACGCCCCGCCACGGCTCCAATTATGTCACTGTGCATTCATACACCATTCAGGAACCTAGGATGACTTCTCCCTGGTCCTGGGGATCCCTTCTCCACCAAAACTGAGGGTGACACCCTTATTTTGTCAGGAATGCCACCCCCCCACATTCACACATCATTCACACACATAAACCAAATCATAAGTACAGTATAATAAACAAAATTATAAAACCAAAAAAAAAAAAAAAAAAGTACCCCTGGTATTTAAGTCCGGCGGCGAGTGCTCCGTCTGGGCTGCCCACGGGCAGGGGCACGGCCACGGGCACCTGGAGGTTCTTCACGGGGGGAGCAGGGGAGGGAGTATCTTCATGGGGGGGGAGCAGGGGAGGGAGTATCTTCATGGGGGGGGAGCAGGGGAGGGAGGAGCCTCCCCTGGTGTCTGACCTCCGGCTGGCCTGCCCTCCAAGGACACTGCTATCCTGTTCAGGCAGTCAGTGATGGCAGCCGTATTGGCCTGGCCAGCCCGTGTGTTGTCCTGCACAGCCCGGGTGTTGTCCTGCACAGCCCGGGTGAGGGCAGTCACCTCCTGGCCCACGCCTGTTGTGGCGGTATGCAGGGACCACAAACAGGTGATGACACCCAATGAATTGGTGGCCACATCACTGAGTGACTCCCTCATTACATCCAGGCTGTGCTCCATCTTGGCCATAGTTTTTTTGATGTCACCCAGACAATGGGCATTGTCCTTCAGCAGACTGGCCGGCAGATGCTCAGACCCCCCCTGGTCTTCTGGGTCGCCATCCTGCCTGCCCCTGAGGCTTGTGGCCAGGTAGGAGGGGATAGAGTGACCCTTGTGGGTTGCGGGAGGAGTGGGAGGGGCTACCCCTGATGCTGGCCTGACTGGTGCCAGCCTCTGGGGTAGCCTCTGGGGTAGCCTCTGGGGGAGCCTCAAGGGGAGCCTCTGGGGTAGCCTCAAGGGGAGCCTCTGGGGTAGCCTCAAGGGGAGCCTCAAGGCTAGCCTCAAGGGTATCGTCAAATGTCATGAGATCTGTGGCAATAATGATTTCCCGGCCAATCTGGAGATCTTCTTCCTCCTCCCCCTCATCCTCCTCATCCTCCTCCCCCTCAGCCTCCTCATGAGGGGAGGTTTGGCCACTCCCCTCCCCTGGGGACTCCTCAGCAGCCTCCTGTCTTTGGGGTGGTGCAGCAGCCTGGCCTGATGGCCCAGCAATCTCCTGGTCATCTGTGGAAGACACCAAACAATCACAGGTTTGAGGATCCACACACTTGGCACATGTTCCCTTCCCCCACCCACACATGCTAATCACCAAATAGAAAAACAAAAAGCTTACCTGGCCTCACAGGAACATCAGACTGATAACCAGGCAGGCCCACCACCTGCTCTGGCTCGAAACACCGGGCCACTGCCCATTCCTCCTCAGTCAGCCGGATGGGGCATGGTCCCCCTCCTCCAGTGCCCCTCCTATGCGCAGTGAGCTTGGCCACCTTATTGCTGACCACGCTCCTCAGATCATTGATCTTTTTCTTAATGCCAGCGGGGGTCCTCGTCTCCCCTCCCCCCGCCGCATTTATGTGATCTGTTATTTTTGTATATATCCTCTTCCTTTGGGCCGGGGAGGTGTTCCGGCTATCAGGCCCATGTAAATATCTTCCATATTGGATGATATACCTGGCAAGGATTTGCTTTTCAACATGGGAAAAATTCAGCTTCCTGCGTTTGGGAGCCATCACAAACACCACACAGCAACAAGAAAACTCACAGGACAAACACACAAAAATACACAAAAATACACACAGAAGCAGACAGCTACTACAAAGTCAAATACAAACACACAAAAATACACACAGAAGCAGACAGCTACTACAAAGTCAAATACAAACACACAAAAATACACACAGAAGCAGACAGCTACTACA
Organism: Rana temporaria; assembly: GCF_905171775.1. NCBI lineage: Eukaryota > Metazoa > Chordata > Amphibia > Anura > Ranidae > Rana > Rana temporaria. The sequence goes on along the minus strand of NC_053489.1, from coordinate 381,266,108 downwards.
AAGTCAAATACAAACACACAAAAATACACACAGAAGCAGACAGCTACTACAAAGTCAAATACAAACACACAAAAACCAAACACAAAATCCAAGCAGAAAAAAAACAAACAAAAAAATTAGCAGAAACAATCCAACAAAAATTACACATATTACAAACAAACAACAACTACTATCTACTACTCCTCCAACACTTCTCTATCACACACAACTTACCAACAAACACTGACAAACTAAGAGCAGAAGCAAATTGCTCATGGAAGGGAACACAGGGAAATACTTTTGCAAATGAAGTGTGTTTGACTGGAGCTAGTTAAGCACAGGGCGATCCTCAAACTAAGTACACTTGGCCTTTTACCTATCTCACTGATTGCGCCAAGCAAAGTTCTGCACATGCGCAGTGAGCAGCAGATTCCTGCGCGCATGCGCAGTAAGGCCGGACCTTCATTTGCATGGGGTCACGGCTCATTACAATGAAGCACGCCCACTTCCTTCCCACTTGCCATAACCCCGCCTTACGCCTCCGAATTTAGGTTACGGCAGGCGCAATTTTGTGCGCAAATGCGCTGTGGATACGGCAATTACGACACCAACTTAGGGCGCCGTAACTTAAATGACATAAGTTTGAAAAAACTTATTTTGCGCCGCTGGCTGTGGATTTGGCCCATACTCCCTATGTATTCTCTGTATGAATATGTGTTTGTCTGGAAGTGATCAGAATATATATTCTCTATGTATTCAATGAGAAATATGGCACGGGTCTAAGATGAGACTTTGAATTACTCTGTTGGATTTTGTATCATCTGTGGAATTTGGACTTGTTAGTTATTGGAAGTTAATTAAAATGCGTTCTCTGGAGAGCCTGTGTGTTGCTGCGGAACAACCTAATGTATAGTCATCATACTAATACCTAAGATATCAATTATCTAACTGGACTGGAAACTATACCTTTTTTCTATCACTACAACCCTAATACTGTTGCGTCCATTCAAACCTATCTAGGGGGTTCAATCCATCCTCATTCTGCTGGTCTTTCAGCTATCCAGCTTGACTCTTGTGACTTGTCACCTTCTAACCAACCTGACCTCAGAGTTCCACTGTCCTCTGCCCAGTCTAATGGTCCTGTGCTAGATGCCCAGTTCATCTTTAAGGGTCTGGGGAACCCTCCTTAGGTTCCTCATGCGCTTGCTTATTCCCAAAAGGCCTTTGGTCCTCAATAAATCCTCTCGTCCTCTCTCTACTTCGGTTCTGGTCAATGTTCTGGATTCTCGTCTCTGCAGAGGCATGCTTCAGTATCTTGTGCATTGGAGAGGGTTTGGTCCTGAGGAGGCATCTTGGATCACTGCATCTGAGGTCTTTGCACCTCGTCTGTTGACGAGATTTCCCTTTAAGCCTGGGCCCAGACTGGGGAGGGGCCATAAGAGGGAGGGTACTGTCATGGATATGTAATGTCTGGCAGCTTACCTTCTCCTTCATGTGTCTATTAGAGGCCTGACTCTCTTTCTGGCTGCCTTTTATCACCTCCTCCCTGTATGGCTCCACCCCGGGCCATCCCAGGAAGTCTATATTAACTAGTGCACTGCAGGTCTGCTTTGCTGTTCAACTTTGTTTGTTAGCTTGTGTTCCTGTCTGCAGTGTGCTACGTTAACCTTTCTGTGTACTGATTTTGGCTCATCTCTGACTACTCCTGTTTGCCTGTTACCCTGACCTTTGGCCTGTCCCTTGGTTACCCTTGTTTGCCTGTTGCCTTGACCTCGGCTTACCCATCACTATTGCTTGTGTCCTGTGTGCTGCTTCTCCTCTCTCCCTACGGAGCGTGACCTAGGGGACCCCAGGGGCCGCGACCTGGATCCAGCTGCAGCGAAGGTCATCCTCACCACTAGAGGCTCTGGTGAACACCAAGCTGGGTCTTAGACTCCGCTCCCTGGGGAATCTTGGGCTCACGCTTCCTGTCCATGCGCAGCAGTCGGCTATAGGGTTCACTACCTTGTGGTGCACCCCTGACTCCAACGGGGTCCATTTGTCATCTGGCCACAGGTGACCTGACAGCAGGCAGTTGTGGCGCTGGGATCCAGGGCACCCACCAGCAAATGTGGGCAATGTCTCCTCTGAGTGCCTAGTGCTAACGCACAAAAGCATGTGGAGTACTTTCGTGTGAGAAAGAAAGTTCAGTTCCTCTTACCTTAGTTTCAGGAGCACTGACAGTCAGAATCAGGACAGTTGACTTGAGATGCAGCCAGGATCTGGGCCACTGGCAGATGGGGACTGCTGAGAGCCATGATGGGGACCACTAAGAGGTGGAATCGGGAGCCAAAGGGGGGCGGAGCTGAGAGGTGGCCTGAAAATGATGTCATCGGTTGCTGGGACGCCAGCTGTCCTAACAACCGGTGACTGCATTGAGGAGGGGGGAAGAGCAGAGATTGCTGGCCAGATATTCTCCCAAAAATCCTCACTTGGTGCTGTGTGTGAGAACACACATTGCACCCATTGAAGAGCCCAGGGCTGGAACTTGTTCCTGCCCTGGGTTGCGGGACTCCAGCCCTGATCGCATGACCACGGGACTTACATCAAAACACGGGAAAGTCCAGCGGAATCCGGGAAGGTTGGGAGGTATGGATTTTGTACAACAAGTGACCTGGAATGGACCCGGAATGGAGAGGAAAAGAAAAAAACAGCGCATCATGGAAAGTTTAAGACCACCAGCATCCATTATCATTAGAGCTTACAAGGACACTCATGTGAGTACCAGAATATATTGATGTTTTGACAGTTGCTTAACCACTTCAATACAGGGCTTTTATACACCCTTCCTTACCAGACCAATTTTTAACTTTCAGCGCTCTCACACTTTGAATGACAATTGCCCGGTCATGCTACACTGTACCCAAGCCAAATTTCTAGAATTTTTTTTCTCACAAACAGAGTTTGTATTTGGTGGTATTTAATCACCGCTGGGTTTTTTATTTTTTGCAATATAAGCGAAAAAAGAGAGATTTTTTTGAAGAAAAAAAAACTTTTTTAGTTTGTATTGTAAAATTTTGCAAATAAGTCCTTTTTTCTTCATAAAATTGGGCCAAAATGTATACTACTACATATATTTAGTAAAAATAACCAAAAAAAGTATATATTATTTGGTCTCTGTGAAAGTTATAGAGTCTACAAGCTATGGTGCAAATCATTGAAACATGATCACATCTGATCACGCCGGATGTACTGAAGGCCTGTCTCATTTCTTGAGACCCTAACAAGCCAGGAAAGTACAAATACCCCCCAAATGACCCCTTTTTGAAAAGCAGACATTCCAATGTATTTAATAAGAGGCATGGTGAGTTTTTTTAAGTTGTATTTTTTCCCATAAGTCTTGGGGGGGAAACATTGGGGGGCTACTAACAACCCATCGGGCAGCGGTGATGTGGCGTACTCGGCGGGCAGAGCGTCCCTTGCTGGGCAAGGGGATCAACGATCGGAAGGTGAGCTCTCAGACACGGACTCTGATGGTCCAGAGGTGGTGGCAGGCCCGTCGGACCTGGATTGGCGGCTGGTCGGACGGTTTCCCCTGGCCAGCTGGGTAAGTCACCTGCAGCTTCTACTTCGTTTGTTTCCCTTACTCCTTCCCCCCCTCCTTTCCCGTTTCTCCTGTTTCTGTTGTTCCGTTTGTTGGGTCCCCTGTGTCCGGGGGGTCTGGGTGGGTACCCACGGGGGGGTGGGCATCGGGGGGGGGGGCACCTGACATGGGCGCTGCTATGCTGCAACACTTGCTGTCTTCTTTGCTACAGGTATGCAGGACCATGGTAGGTGGGGGGCCGGCCGGGCCCCCTGCTGCCATCACGACACCTCCCACTGCTGCGTGGTTGGTTCCTCCCGTGACAGGGCTGGGTATTGTGGGGTCGGGAAAAGTGATGCGTACTGGTTTAGGTGGGAACTCCCTGGGGGATGGTGGGGTGGTGGTAACCCCCGTCGTGCCCTCGGTGGCAGGGGGGGGGGTTGTGGTTCAGTCTCAGGGTTCGGGCGGGGTAGGGGTGCCTCTGCCACTGGTGGGGACCACTGTGAGTGCGGCTGCGCCGGTAGCCACGCCGGTGGTGCCGGGGGTGGCTCCGGCAAGTGCAGTACCGGGGATTGTGCCGGGTTTGACGGCAGATGGAGTACGGTTGGGCGACGCGGCACGGTGTGAAGTGTATATTTGCTATGATGCACCATTGGGGTCTCATTTGAAGGCTGAGGTTAGGTAGCGGATTTGGAAGGGGATTTTGTAGAAATTTTTCTGCTGCTTGAAAAATTTAACTTGGACAAGGTAAAGCCTGATGAGAGTAAGAAGGAAGAGGAGGAGAAGCGGCATTTTTGCCTCATTCCTCGTATGTTTGCGAATTGGGCACAAGCGTTTTATATTTTGGCCAGCGTGATAGGGGAGAAGGTGCCGGAAAATTGCTCGGGCCTGTTCTGCTATATTGATGCCATCAGTGAGGCGCAGAGGGTATACAGGGGAGGGGCTTGGCTGCGCTATGATGAGCAGTTCAGGCAGAGGACAGCAGTGAGGCCGGGGATTCGGTGGGATCAGAAGGATATCGCCTTATGGATGAGGCTTATGACTCAAGCCAGGGCGGTGCCGCAGCCCTTTCGTGAGGGGGCTGGGGGAGCTCAGGCCTCCCTGACATCGGCCGCAAAGCGAAAAGGTTTCTGTTGGCAATTTAACAAATGCTCCTGTAAGTTCGGGGGCTCTTGTTGTTTCCGCCATAAATGTTCTGGTTGTGGGGGAGCACACCCCTTGTCAAAATGCTTCAAAAAAGGAAAAAAGCCAGGGGATTCTGGAAAGAGGGAGGACGCCAGTGAAGGTGGAAAAGATGGCGCCGTATCTAAGTAGGTACCCTAACCACGGGCATTGTGGTTGGGCTTCAGGGAGGGTTTTCCGATTCCCAGTGACTTGGATGAAATCCCTCCTTTGGCGGCTAACCTGAAGTCGGCTTACGATCACCCAGAGGTGGTGACTGAGAAACTCTGGAAGGAGGTGGGTTTGGGCAGGATGGCGGGGCCATTTGTGGCCCCGCCGGTGAGGGATTTGGTGGTTTCCCCTCTGGGAGTGGTACCGAAGCGTGAGCCGAATCAGTTTCGGCTCATTCACCATCTCTCCCACCCAAAAGGGGGGTCAGTGAATGATGCCATTGACCCTGCCCTGTGTACGGTGTCGTATGCGTCTTTCGACGAGGCGGTACGCTGGGTTCAGCATTTTGGAAAGGGGGCCTTGATGGCTAAGACTGACATTGAATCGGCGTTTAGGCTGTTGCCGGTGCATCCGGATAGTGTACGTTTGTTGGGGTGTTGTTGGGGGGGAGTATTTTGTGGATCGGTGTTTGCCTATGGGCTGCGCCATATCTTGCTCATACTTCGAGATGTTTAGTTCGTTTTTGGAGTGGGTGGTCCAGATCTGTCTGGTTTGTCGTCGGTACTGCATTATCTTGATGATTTCTTGGTGGTTTTGCCTCCGACAGACCGGACATGCCTGATTTTGCTGACCACCATTCAGCATGTGTTCAAAGTTTTTGGTGTCCCGTTGGCACAGGACAAAACGGAAGGGCGGTCACCGAGTTAAAATTTTTGGGCATTATCATTGATTCGGTCAGGATGGAATGCCGGCTTCCAGAGGACAAGCTGGTGGACTTGCGTGAGTCGGTCATGTCGGCGGCGAGGAGTACTAAGGTAAAGTTGCGGGATCTGCCTGTCGCATCATGCCCATGGGCAGAGTTTTTTGCAGGAGATTGGCGGCGGCCACAGCGGGGGTTAGAGCCCCACATCACTTTGTGCAGTTGGGGCGGGAACATAGGGAGGATTTGTGAGTGTGGGACTCTTTTTTGGAGCGATACAATGGTAAATCATTGTGGTTGGCTCCGGAGGTTCCAGCGGGTGACTTGGAGCTGTTTACGGATGCAGGCGGGTCGATGAGCTTTGCGGCCTACTTCAGGGGCAGCGGTCGCGGGCCGGTGGCCGGGCCAGCTGGCTAGTTCGCCATTGATTAGGAACCTGATGCTTCTGGAATTGTTCCCAATAATGTTGGCGGTGGAGCTGTGGGGGGAGGAGTTCAGGGATCGGAGGGTTCAATTTCATTGTGACAATTTGGGAGTGGTTCAAGCCATTTCTACCCTGTCAGCTTTATCTATCCCAGTTGTTCGATTGCTGCGGGCATTGGTTTTAAAGTGTTTGGCATTGAATATTGTCGTGTGTGCAGTGCATATACCTAGGGTTGAGAATGAGGTGGCTGATGCGCTCTCTCGTCTGCAGTGGGACAGGTTCCGGCGGCTGGCTCCGGAGGCAGAGCAAGAGCGGGTTTCGTGCCCCAGTTGGAGCAGTGATGGTATTGGTTCAGAGGTCAGTGGCTGACTCCACATGGAAGTCGTACGAGCGGGTGTGGCGTGAGTGGCACGACCTGGTAAGTGAGCTTGGAGTCGGGCCCTCGGATGAGGACCGGTTGCACGTGCTGTTGTATTTCCTGGGTAAGTGTTGTGAAGAGGGGGTGTCGATGGCTTCACTGAATGTTAAAATGGCTGGCTTGGCTTTCCTGTTTCGACTGAACGGGGTAGAGGATGTGACAAAGGCATTTGTGGTTCGCAAGGCATTGACTGGCTATAGGAAAGGTAGGGTCAGGCCGGATTCTAGGAGACCGGTTTCGTTGCAGATGTTGGAAGTTCTCGTGGGGGTGTTACCCCAGGTATGCTCTTCGACTTTTGAGGCTCTGTTGTTCAGAACGGCGTTTGTGTTGGCATTTTTTGGGGCTTTACGGGTTGGCGAATTGGTCAGCCCTTCTAAGGCGGTGGCGGGGGGTTTGCAAGTAACGGATGTTATGCTGTTGTCGGGATCGGTCACGTTGGTCATTCGTAGATAAAAAACTGATCAATTAGGCAAGGGTTCCAAGGTGGTCCTGGGTTAAGTACCAGGGTTGGGGGTTTGCCTTGTGGTGGCGGTTCAGGAATGGTTGGGGTCACGAATGGGCTGCCGTTGTCAAGATACCAGTTTGGGGCAGTTTTTAAAAGGTGTCGGGGGGTTTCAACGTGGGAGACTATTCTTCTCATTCTTTTAGGATTGGGGCGGCCACGGAAGCTTCAAGGTGGGGATTGAGCGACGAAATCCTGCAGCGGATTGGTCGCTGGGAGTCCCGCCGGTTTAGACTGTATGTCCGACCGCAGCTGTTGTAAGACGGGTGGGGGGGGGGAATCATTGCCCCGTTGTTTTGGGGTAATCCCTGGGTGTTCTATGTGGTGCGTCAACACTTGTGGTTTGTTTGCTCTGTGTGGTGTGATTCCTTCATGTGTAATTCTTGGTTATGGTGTTTCCCTGTCTTTTCTTTCAGGCCCGGTATGCTTGATGTGGATCTTAGGCCACACCTACGTTCATTGGGGGCTAAGAGGGCATTGGTTAGGAGAGAGGGCAGGCAGTTGGGTTTTGTCAGGGAAGATGCCATGTCCAGGTGGATCGGGATTCCGGGTATGCTTTGGTCCAGGGTGGTGCCGGAGGTCCAGCATTATTCTAGACTAGATAGGCCTCCGGATGTGCTGTTACTGCACGTCGGGGGCAATGACCTGTGCCTCAGGGCGTCACGGGACCTCATCAGGGATATCAAGTGGGACTTTATGCGCTTGCGCAGGTCATTCCCTGAAACGCTAGTCCTTTGGTCGGAAATGGTGGGGAGGGTGTCTTGGAGGGGTGCCCGGTCGGTAGACAGGGTCAATAGAGCCAGGATTAAAGCCAATAAGGCGGTTTCGAAGTTTGTGGCAAATAATGGGGGGTTGGTGGTTCAACATCGTGAACTGGAGAGTGAGTTTGGGTTGTACCTCAGGGGGAATGGTGTTCATTTAACTCCAGTAGGGATAGACATGTGGGTCCTGGGGCTCCAGTACGGTCTACAACGGGCCTTAGGGCGGTGGCGGGCCGCCCACTTGTGAGGTGTCACCGTGCGAGTCTGTGGCATTTGATATGGGGTTTCCTGAGGGTTGGGTGGTGTTTGGTATATAAATATTAGATGGATATACCTGAAATGGTTGATAGGAGTTGGGGCCTGTCATGGGATGGGCACCTTCCCTATCCGGTTAGGTGGGGGCTAGGGTTCAATCGAGCTGAGGAGTGAAACGAAGGAGGAAGTCTTGTCTCGTAAGCTGATGGGAGCACGGCTAGAGGCCAGGATACTTCCTACTGAAGAACAGCCGATTGGCCAGCACTTTTTGTAGTTTATCCCTTCTCTCAGGAACCCATTGTCTACAGCAGTTTTCGTTTAATTGTTTGTGTGGGTTAATTTATTTTAATTATAGTAAATATATATATAAAGTTTTTTTATAGAGATATATATATATTTATAAAAGTTATTTAAAAAGTTATGTTTATATGTTTACCTTTTGGTATTGAATAAAAGGGGCCTTTGTTGGCCATTTAATCCAGAAGGTGTCGCGTGGTTGATCTAAAGGGGGTAAGTGGTTTGGGGTGTTTTATGGTGGTTAATAGCTGAGTCACTATTAGTACACCAGTCAAGGGGCTACTGAGTTCTTTGGTTGAACACAAAAATTAGACTGTTGCTAGAGCTCAATCTGCTGATAAGACCTCCAGTGATAAGCCTCTCTTCCACATAAAAAAATTCCGCTGTGGACAAGCAGGCCACACAGTTCGTCAGTGTTCACTGCTGGCTGATAGTTCTGAGATGGACATGTGTACAAAAGGGAAAATCTAGAAAACAAATGTTTACAAAACTACCTGGGATAGGCAGCTGATGTACTTTTAATTTGTTTGTTAATGATATACCCACTACTGCTCTGTTTGATACTGGTTCTCACCTGACTACATACAGGCCCTTCTATCAGCAACACTTAAACCACCTCCCTTTGCAACCTATGGACAATATGCATGTTTATGGTGTGGGAGAAAATCCTGTATTCATGGATGGTTGTCTAGAAGTTGAGCTTCGCATTCCTGGTGTGATAGCTGATGAGGACCCCCCACTTATGTGAGCCTTATGTGAGCCCTCCACCTGGGGGTAACAAGTATGCTCCTATGATTGTAGGTTCCAATGTGTAAGTCGTTGAGGCTGCCTTCATACAGTTTCTTCAGGGAAGACCTTCACTCCCTATTGCTCCAGAGCTGCCAAACCTTTTCTCCTGATCTTCCTGGAGGGTGTGTGGGAAATCCATGGCATCCCATAGAGCTTCCAGCTGGGGGAGTGAGAGCGTTGTGGGTTTATGTGGAAATTTCACCAAATGCAACCGGTAGCTTTTTCTTGCTGGAGACTGATACAAAAGAGGCTGCAAAGAATGTCTGGGATATAGTACCAGAAAGGAAAGACTATTGTTTAAAATTTCCAAGAATGGATGTTGTTACTGTTCGGAACATTACCACATACCCAGTTCTAATACCAGCCTGGAAAGAGGTAGCCTATTGTTACCCAGTGGAAACCATTAGCTCCTACCCTGCCAAGGTCGAGGAGAAAGAAACCAAATTAGACTTTCACCTGAATGATGCTGATAGTCCTGCAGAGCACAAGCAAGTGCTAGGAGAGCACCTAATGGAATACAAAGATGTTTTCTCAACCGATGACATGGTGTTGGGTGTGCTAAAAGTATTAACCTAACAGATAGCACCCAATTTAGAGAAAGACCCAGGATCTGGATGATGTTCGAGAGTGCTTGCACAAAATGAAAGAACAAAAGATCATTGTTGAGTCTAAAAGCCTGTATGCATCCCCAATAGTGGTGGTCAGAAAGAAAAACGGTGGAGTATGAATATGTGTTGATTCTATAATGTGTATTGTGTGTATAGATCTGGGACTGTTCACTGATTTAGAGTCATAGGACTCTAAATAAGTGAACAGTCCCAGATCAATACACACTACCTCACATTGAGTAAACTCTTGATGCCCTGCAAGGTAGCAAATGGTTCACAGTAATGTATTTAAGATCCGGTTATTACCAAGTACCAATGAGGTAGGCCTTTATCTGCCCCCTGGGGTTTCTCCAGTTTGCTTGCATGCCTCAGGGCATTAGTGGTGCACCTGCAACCTTCCAGCGTCTAATGGATCGGACACTGGTAGACCTTTGTCCCACTCAATGTATTGACTACCTAGATGACATAATTGTTTGGCTTCACTCTGGAGGAGCATGACCAGAGACTGTTTAAAGTGCTAGATCGAGGAAAGAAGGTCTGAAACTTTGTGGGTCACATAGTATTTGCAGAAGGGGTAGCAACTGATCTTGCTAAAGTGGAGGCTGTGGTAACCTGGCCCCCGTCCCACAAATCTTGTGGTTTTGTGGCCATTATCGCCGCTTCATTAGAGGCTTTTTCAAGACTACTCAGACTCTTAATGACTTGCTCAAAGAAACCCCTGACATTGAAACGACCAGCAAAACTCCTTTCAGTGAGAGGTGGATTTCTGCTTGGGAGGACGCCTACAACAAGTGGTCGTAAAGGTTCATTTTTTATTTTCTAAATAGGTTCCTTTAAGCTAGTGCATTGTTGGTTCACTTACCTTTTCCTTCGATTTCCCTTCTAAATGTTTTTTCTTTGTCTGAATTTCTCACTTCCCGTTTCTCCTCCGTAAGCTTGCCACTATCATCCGAGCGGTGGTTAGTCAGCCAGAACAGCTTACTGAACAGCTTACTGAGGAGGAACAGGAAGTGAGAAATTTAGACAAAGAAAAAAAACATTTAGAAGGGAAGTCGAAGGAAAAGCACTAGCTTAAAGGAACCTATTTAGAAAATAAAAAAAACCTTTACAACCTCTTTAACCACTTAAGCCCCAGACCTTTAGGCAGCTAAATGCCCAGGCCAGGTTTTGAGATTCGGCACTGCGTCGCTTTAACAGACAATTGCGCGGTCGTGCGACGTGGCTCCCAAACAAAATTGACGTCCTTTTTTTCCAACAAATAGAGCTTTCTTTTGGTGGTATTTGATCACCTCTGCGGTTTTTATTTTTTGCGCTATAAACAAAAATAGAGCGACAGTTTTGAAAAAATGCAATATTTTTTACTTTTTTCTATAATAAATATCGCCCAAAAATATATATAAAAAAAAAAAAAATTTCCCTCAGTTTAGGCTGATACATATTATTCTACCTATTTTTGGTAAAAAAAAACGCAATAAGCGTTTATCGGTTGGTTTGCGCAAAATTTATAGCGTGTACAAAATAGGGAATAGTTTTATTGCATTTTTTTTTTTAATGGTGGCGATCAGCGATTTTTTTCATGACTGTGACATTATGGCGGACACTTCGGACAATTTTGACACATTTTTGGGACCATTGTCATTTTCACAGCAAAAATGCATTTAAATTGCATTGTTTATTGTGAAAATGGCAGTTGCAGTTTGGGAGTTAACCACAGGGGGTGCTGATGGGGTTATGTTTTCACCTAGTGTGTGTTTACAACTGTAGGGGGGTGTGGCTGTAGGAGTGACGTCATCGATTGTGTCGATATAAAGGGGGTGACACGATCGATGCAGCCGCCACAGTGAAGCACGGTGTTTACACGCGGTTCTCCCCGTTATTCAGTTTCGGGGACCGATCGCAGGACCCCAGCGGCTGGTCTCGCGGTCCCGGAGCTTCGGACCGGGTCGCGGGCGCGCACCCGCGACCCACGGCTGGGTAGATGTAAAGGACGTACCGGTATGTCGATCTGCCCAGCCGTGCCATTCTGCCGACGTATATCGTCGTGCGGCGGTCATTAAGTCTTACAGAAGCGTCAGTGTTGGCTTATGCAGACCCACAAAAGCCATACATTTTGCATGTAGATGCCAGCTATGATGGATTAGGAGGAGTCCTACATCAGGAGTACACAGGGACTAAGGCCTGTTACTTATATTAGTCGCAGTCTAAGCCCAGCAAAAAGGAATTATCCTGTTCACAAACTGGAATTTCTTGCCCCGAAGTGGGCTATTGTTGAAAAGCTGCATGATTACTTGTATGGAGCTCAGTTTGAGGTGGGAACTGACAACAACCCCCTCACTAATGTATTGACTACAGCCAGTGGCGTCTCCAGCTTTCATATTTAGGGGGGGCACATGGGGGGACAGGGAAAAAAGTAGGGGGGCCAACTATAAAATGCAATTTTATATATATACAATATATACAATATATATATAAAATCTCCTGGGGCCCTTTACTATGATCCCACAACGGGTCCTTTTACATGTTCTGCAGTGAGCTCCCTTCCTACTATACTGGGGCCCCCCAGGGTGGCAGAAAACAAGAGATATATGTCACCAGCACACCAAGAAAATATAAGGGTCCAAAGCAGTGGGAGAACTTTCAGGGTTGCAAAGGTTGTCTTGCCACCGGGGCCTGGTGTTCTGCCACTGTGGGGATCCCCAGCTGTCCTGTCCCTGCTATTGACAGCGCTGGTCTGGCGTCTGTCTCCTTGGCAGGGGCGGCAGTCTATTAGGACCTAGTGCTGGTGACATTATGGGTGCATGCAGGGGAAGGCTGGCACTATTGGTTATAGAGAGGCGAGCCCCCAGCTGGTCACCTAGCAGCAGTAATGCTGTATAACCTTCTCTGTTGACATGCTGATCGGGATGTGATCCAGGTGATGCTCCCAGTCAGATCTAATAAATACAGTATTTATTAGCATCAAGAGTACAACCACATAAATATATTCAACCGTATGATCAGCAGCCATGTGGGCTCTATGCCTGTAAAGTGTGGGCTTTGATCAATAAAATCACTGATATTTATGACTAGGATTTGACTAAGAGCATCACCTGGATTGCATCCCGATCAGCATGTCAGAGAAGGGTCCACTGCTGCTAAGCAACCTGCAGGGAGCTCAACTGTCTACAACCAATAGAGATGGGCTCGGGTGTGTTTGAAATCCCACATGCCCGATCCCGCCAGGAAGCCGACACTCCACAGTGCTAATCACAGGCAGTGAGACATTTCCTGATCTGTGCAGCTGCAGACCGGGAAATGTCTCACTGCCTGTGATTAGCGCTGTGCAGTGTGGGCTTCCTGGCAGGCTCTGGCATGTGGAATTTTGAACATGCCCAGCCCATCTCTAACAACAAATTGTGCTGGCCCTCCTGTACATCAGCCCCATAAAGTAACCAGCTCTGGGTTCCAATGTCCTGCCGCCGCTGCCATGGAGACAGAGACCAGCGCTGTGAATAGCCGGGACAGGACAGTAACTCTGGTTGTTCCAGCACTGGTCCACACTGGGACGATTCCCCCATCCACCTATAATGTGTAGATGGGGGAATTGGATCATTTCTTTTTTTTTTTTATTCAACCTAATAGTTGAATGAAAAAAAGTGATCAATGTATGGGCTGCCTAAGAGCTAAGACCAGCCATAGACAGTTTAAATCTCAGCTGGTTCAGGAGGAACTGGCTGAGTTTTGAACCATTAATGAGCGGATTCTCTTATGATTATCACCAGTGGTTGTTGTATAGAATACAATTGCTGGGCAGGAGGGATATTCCCGTCAGCACTGTTTGTGTTGATGGGGGAATCATGCAAGTTTCTTTCCTGCAATCTGTGGATGTAGGAAAAAAATTTGCATTGTATATTACCTGCCTAACTGAAAGTGAAAGTGTAACAGAATGGCCCGTGACACCCAGAGACTTTTGAAGGATGGGGTTTACTCCTGTGCCAGCGTCACTATGCCCTTTTGGGCATAGGGTGACTGAGAAATGATAATGATAAATTACATGGGATGGGACATTTCTGATAATTCATGTTTTGCAGGATATCTTGAAATATTACAAGTTGTTAAAGTCTGACTCCGACAGGTCAATAGAGTGTTTTCATTCAATGGGGGGACACATGCTTTTGAGGTGTTAATTGAGTCTGCTCCTAGACATTCCTTTGTGTGATGCTAATACTGTTTTGTGTCCATTGTGCTAATTAGGTCTGCTCCTAAGACCTGTTCATTGTGTATGCTAATGACACTGTTAAGATGTGGAATGTGACTTGTCAAGCTGTAGTAATTAACCCCTCTAAATGCGGAGCCAGACCGTCTGGGTAATAAGTAGTAATTAACTCATCGGAATGTTATTATCTAAAATAATGTGTATGAAGCCCCCCCATTGTGTGATGTGTGGGTGGAGTGTGTCTTTGTCCCTGTGATTAACTGTAACATGCTTGTACTGTATATAACAAAGCTAAGTTACCATTAAAGGATTCATTCATTCGTTTTGGAGCCAGTACCAGAGCTTGTTTTGTCTCGTTTATTCTGGGAAATGAAATGGGTCGTGTCTGATGTCTGTCGGACTGTCGGATAACCTGTCGTGGGGCGATGGATTGGAATATCGTAAACGGTGGTGACCGTTACAGAAAGTAAATTGTGAATGTCTTGAAAGAACAGGAGAGGGGGAGGGAGACAGATGGGGGAGAGAAGGGATAGAGATAATGCAGTTCAGTGATTACAGTGTACTGCAGTCTGCAGTGCACACACATACCCACGGTCCAGGCTAGAATCTCAGGCATCATTCACACACATGCTGCTGATTTTCATATTTCCTGAACACACATCCCCTCTCTTCAGATACAGCACACCGAGATAGTGTGGGCGGGACTGAAAGGAGAAGGAGGAGGAGCTTTATTCCTCCCTGCTCGTATGTGAGGAAAGTGGGGGGGGTGGCTAGACTCGCTGGGCTGTAAAAGAGTGTCATAGACTGACACTTGGCTCAGCTTGCAGTCACCACTCTCAGGATTTACAGGCTGGTTCTCCTGTCCTAAGGACGGGAGAAATCAGTCTGTTTTTTCAGTAACTGAGATGAAGGCTTGGGCCCCCCTCCCCCACAGTGCTCATGGAGTCCTTTCTGCAACTCGCTCTTCTCCGTGCCAATGAGGATGCAGGGGAAGGAGCAGATCGGGCGGCTGTGGTTGTGTGAACGCTCGCATTATGCAGTGTCAGCGAGCAGAGGGAGGGGGAGGAATGCCCCGCAGAGCTGACTGGGGACGCTCTCCCTCTCAGGAGAGACTGTTACTCCAGCGGCGGCCCGAAAAAAAAAAAAAGCAAAAAAAAAAAAAATTTTTTTTTTTTTTGGGGGGGCACATGGTGGGGCACAGCATAATGTTGGGGGGGTCAGGGCCCCCTCTGGCCCCCCCCTAGAGACGCCTCTGACTACAGCTAAGTTGGATGCCACTGGTTATAGGTGGCTTGCTGCTTTGTCTAATTACCAATTCACTCTCAAGCACAAGCCAGGGCCCAAATATATTAAGACTGATGCTCTCTCTAGGCGTCCTGGGTTGCCAGCGAACTTAGAAGAAAGTGTTGTGGGAGAAGTTTCTGATCAAATTACCTTCCTCAACTAGCTTATCAATCCACACAAGCAGTGAGGTTTTACTTTTCTCAATAGCTGCTGGAATGATGGCTGTGTTATTAGGAGTGTCCGAGACAGAAGCTGGAGACTGAGGAGCCTGATACCTCCATCTCTGCCAGCAATGCACACAGTCTCCTAGCTAGCATGGCATCAGCACATGTGGCTGAGGCAGGCTTCTTCGCCGGCGTCTGTGGGAAGGAGCAGCTTTTGAATGGGATCCCAGGAATGCAGCAGATGATAGCAGCAGCTTTTCCAGGGGATTCGGAAGCGAGTCGGGCAATTAAGTAGCCGGATTGAGAGAAGGATTAGGCAGGATCCCCAGAGCTCCACAGACAAGCATACTTTGTGCTCTACATCCCGGACACCATATGCAAGTCAATGATTTTTTTTTTTTTATAAAAAAAATAACAGTTAAATAATAATTATGGCTAAGATAAAAATGTTAAATTGTTTCTAAAGCCTGAGTTTTTTTTTACCTTAATGTATTCATGCAACCTACTGTTTGCAGCTTACCCAACCTCCCAGCCCCCTCTAATACTTACCTGTACCTGATTGCAATTCATCACTATATAAGAGAGCAGGCTCTCTTAATATTTTTTGCCTCAGAGACACCATTGGCTCCCGCTGCTGTCAATCATGGGTATTGAGAAGGTAGAGCGTAGGGGGCAGGGCTTACATGTGTCAACAGACACCCAGAGCTGACAGAAGCAAGCACACAAAAGTGTTCCCATAGCAAGCTGCTTACTTTGGAGGTATCTTGACTTTACTGCAGGATCCACCAAGATTCCTAAGCAGCAGCTGGCTCAGTCTCTCAGTATGCCACCGAGAGGCTGAATCAGCCGCTCACGACCCCTTCACAGCATGGTGCCCCAGGGAGAGCTGGAGGGGCAGAGAGTGTGTGACTGACAGTTACCACTCTCTGCTCACAGAAAAGTGAGAACTGTATGATCAACAGTCTTCGATCACTCAGTTCTCAGTCTTAGAAGGGGCAGGGGACAGATACATCATTGGACCAAGGTGAGTTTTTTTTTCATCCTGAACATCTATTTAAATGTTATGTACTATGAAAAAAAAATGCAAAAATTGCATAATAGACTTTATATTGAGGTTACTGAAATCCTGAAAAATCCATCATTGACAGAGAATTATGACCAATACCTTTTAAAACCAATATTTGGGTCACCTGAGTTATATACTTTTGCTCTGTTGTGATCCAGAATCAGTTAAAAGCAGGCTAAAGTAAAAGTTTCAAAGTCAAAAATAGACCTTAAACAAATATATAAGAAATGCTGGTAAAGCATTCTGCAGGAGTTTCAACATATTTCTTAGATTACATTTTTTTTTGCATGGGTTTGGAACAATAGGGTTGATTTACTAAAACTGGAGACTACAAAATCTGGTGCAGCTCCGCATAGAAACCATTTATTTTTTGGTTGTCAAAGTTTAAGCTGAAGTTAGAAGCTGATCGGCTGCACCAGGTTTTGCACTTTTTCAGTTTTTTTTTTAAATCAAAACAACGTTTATTGAGCATGGAAAATACATGAACAAACGGGTGATAAGTGCAACAGGCACTACATTTGTGAATCAATCCACTTGACATACATAGCTTTGTAAACTATACACGCACATATTCGATACGAACTCCCTTCCGGCGTCCATTGGAGAAGCTCTCATTGTACTCATACCTAAACCAGGCAAAGACTTGCTGTTCCCTGAATCATACAGGTCCATATCTCTCTTTCAGCTCGACGTCAAAATTCTTGCTAAAATCCTAGCTTTGCGCCTCAACAAAGTCATCTTCAGCCTAATACCCCCCGACCAGACTGAATTCATGCCAGACAAAAACACGCCCTTTAATCTTAGACGGCTCCACATGAACCTCCAAGCCCAGCATGCAGATACAGGCTCCAGAGCCATGGTCAGTTTGGACGCTGCTAAGGCATTTGACTCTGAGTGGAGTTACTTGTGGGCCTCCGTAGATTTGGATTTGGCTTAAAATTCATTAAGTGGCTCCAACTTATTTACCAGGCCAGTGGCAGAGTCTACACCTCCTTCCCACTCTCCCGTGGCACACGCCAGGGCTGCCCTGTCTCACCCCTGCTCTACGCCCTGGCGATGGAGCCCTTGGCTATAACCCCTCGGAATCACCCAGACATCAGAGGTCTACGCTGTGGTCGGCTGACCGAGGTTGTTAGCCTCTACGCCAATGTCATGCTTCTCTACCTCGCCAACGCTGGTCCCTCACTCCATACAGCTCTCCAAGTTATCACAGCCTTCGGGGGGCGTTCTCGGGGGTCCAGATAAATTGGACTAAGTCCCAAATCCTCCCTTTAGACGTGGGCAGCACTCCCTCTGGTCAGAGAAAGTACCATTAAATACCTTGGTGTCAACATCTCCAGATCCCTCCTCGACTACATCACTCTCAATATTGAACCCCTATTCGCTTTTTTGAAAACCAAAACACAGGTATGGTCCTGTCTCCCCCTCAGGGTAATGGGCTGAATCAACCTGGTCAAAATGATCCTCCTCCCCAAATTGAATTTTCTGGCAGGCCCTGCTTTACCTCTCCCCACGTATATTTAAAACCATGGAATCCATTCTTAACACTTTTGTCTGGGGATCCTCTCAACACAAACTATCATGGCAGGTCCTGAAATGCCCGACTGACTTAGGCGGTACCACACTTCCTGATTTATTCTTCTACTATATAGCGTTCCAACTCTCACACTTCTTCTATTTCTTTTTTTTTCTTTTTTTTATCTAAACCCTCCTAATTCCCCCATAATTTATTCCTATGCCCTATTCATATCTCTTATGGGTTAAACCACTTCGAGGAGGGATCCTTTCCCTCGGAAGCCAGAAAAGTATTCCAGGGCGCCCAGATCTCTAAGTAATTCTTTTGTTGTTGGCGTGATGAAAGAACCAAATCTTCCAACCTACTTATCTCATTTACTTTACAGGCCCACATTTGTATTTTAGGAGCTACTGTCAATTTCCATTTTAATGGTAAACAGGTTTTTGCCGCGTCTAATAATTATTAGCAGGCGAGAGATTCTTTGTATCTTTTCTTTGGTATGTCATTTACGTGAAGAAGGCACAGTGCTGGGTCCTCTTTTAAAACTAAATCTGTAAGCCGTTGTATGATTCGCAGAATTTCTCTCCAGAAGATTTTTAGCTTGGGACAGTCCCAGAAGATATACAGCATTGTTCCTTTATTTTTCTGACATCTCCAGCATGTATCTGGTACATCTGGGAAAATGTTATTTAATTTTTCCGGGGTTTTATACCATCTGGTAAAAATCTTAAAGTTTGTTTCCTGAATTCTGGAGCACCTTGATGTCTCATGTATCAATCTGCACATCTTCTGTTGCTGCACCCAATCAAAACTTCTTCCCATTTCTCTCTCCCATTCCTGTATACATTTCAATGGGAATCCTTCTGATTGTTTTATTAGTATTCCACCATAACACACTGAAAGTGTATGAGCTATTCTTTCCTTTCCATTGCAGAGATTTTCAAAACTAGTGAGAGGTCTACAAAACCTCTCAGGTTCCGGAAGTACATTAAGAAAATGGGCAAGTTGAAGCGCATTCCAAAATTTAAGCCCCACTCTACCCCCTTGTTTGGTCATTTCTTCTATCGTCAGCCACGCCCTATCCTGTATAAAACTGGCGGCATGAATGCATCCACTTTCGGTAAGCTGTCGAAAATCATTTTACCTAGTATCGGGTATAACGGCGAGGTAACAGGATCTATCCCCAACATGGGGAATAATGTTGCACAAAGTTTCGCTGTATTCCCCACCACCCGGTGTTCCTTCATCTCTCTAGGTAATATCGGGTAGCACCAGGGGGCTCCACTAAGTTGGATCTGTGATTGAGATTGCTCTATCTGAACCCATATTTTAGCTTCCCTATACCTATTCCAATCTATAACTCTGTTGAGATGTACCGCCTGATAATATTTCCGTAGATCCGGTACTGCTAAACCTCCTTGTGCTTTAATAAGAGTCAGTTGTTTACACTGTATCCTGGGATGTTTATGTGCCCATATAAACTCAAATATGATCTTCTGGCATTGTTTAAAGAAGCTTAACAGGATATAAATTGGCAATGTTTGAAATAAATATAAACATTTGGGAAGAATGCTAATTTTTATGATGTTACATCGCCCAAGCCATGTATGGTATCCTGGATTTCATTTATTCAGTAACAGTTTAACCTTCTGTAATAGCGGTGGAAAATTTAACTCAAAAATCCTTGTTACGTTCATTGGAATATATGTGCCCAGGTATGTTAGGGCCATTTCTGTCCATTTGAATTTGAATTTTCCCTTTAGTTGTTCTGTTAAAGTTTGTGCCAGGTTAACCGACATTGCTTCAGATTTATTAAAATTGATATGTAAATTTGAGATCTCGCTGTATCGATCAAATTCCCTTATCAATTCCGGTATTGTGAACACTGGATTACTAAGTGTAAATAACATGTCGTCTGCATATGCAGATATTTTACACTGCATGTTCTTTATTTGTATTCCCTCTATGTCTTGGTTCAATCGAACCATACATAGAAAGGGTTCTAACAACAGGGCAAAAAGTAATGGGGACAGAGGGCATCCCTGCCTTGTCCCATTTGATATATCAAATGTTTCTGAGAGTATTCCGTTGACCCTTACTCGGGCCGATGGGCATGAGTAAATGGCCGATATCCATTGTAATGATTTATTCCCAAAACCAATGTATTGCAACACAGTTTGCATGTATTCCCAATTCACCCTGTCGAAGGCTTTTTCAGCATCCGTGTTCAAGAAAACCGCTTGCGTCTTAGCTTTATTCACTACTTGAAGTAAATTAATAACTTTGGTGGTATTATCCCGAGCTTCCCGTTCAGGGATAAATCCTACCTGATCTAGGTGAATGAGATCTGGCAAGTACCCCTGGATCCTATTCGCTAGAATCTTTGTGAATAATTTAAGATCCTGATTTAGGAGGGAGATTGGGCGATAACTCCCACAAAGGGCTGGGTCCTTTTCCCTCTTTCGGAATCATCGCTTCCTCTACTTCTTTTTTAGTAATAGGTCCCTCTAGTTTCTCCTTGACTCCCTCCGACAATCTAGGCATTTTTGATTCCAGAAGGTATTGTTCTATCTGGTCTATTCTTAGTGGGTTTTTCTGCAAATTATATAGGGCATGGTAGTATTTCTGGAATTCTTTAGCTATATCTTGTGGTTTTGTTACTTTGAAGTTTTTAGATGTCCTAATCTGGGGGATATCCAAGATTATTGCTTAACTTCTGATCTCTGAGTTCTGGCAAGTGTTTTCCCACATTTATCCCCTGATTCATAAGAGATTTTTTTACATCGCTGTATATCCGCTTTTGCTTTATAAAAAAGCATGTCTGTAATTTCTATCCTTTTCCTGGCAAGTTCTTTCTCTACTACTGTCGAGCTTGTCTGTTTGTGTTGCCTCTCCAGCTGAGTTAATTCTTCCAGGAGTCTTCTTGTCCTTTCTTTTTTAATCCTGCTCCCATGTTTTATTAATACCCCCCTAATTACCGCCTTGTGTGCCTCCCATATTACTCCTGGATTACAATCAGGGGTATCATTAATCTCAAAATACCAATTTATCTCTTTAGTCACATCTTCCAGAACCTCTTTTTCTTGTAATAGGCTCTCATTTAAGTGCTAGTTTTAGAAAAGTCTTGTAGAGCATATGACAAAAAAATAGGTGCGTGATCTGACCATGTAATAAAGCCTATTTTAGAATCTTTCACTGAGTGTAATTGGGCATGTGGAATCAAAAATACATTTATCCGGGTATATGATTTATGAGGGGGGAGAAGAAAGTATAATCCCTTTCTTTGGGGTGAAGCAATCTCCATATATCAATTAATTGGTTTTTATGTAGAGTTTGCGTAATGCGTTTTCGATCATTATAGGTAATAGATGACAATCCTGGAGATGTATCTTCTTTTATATCTAAGGGAACATTCAAATCCCCCCCAAAAATCAAACTTTCTTCCATAAACTCCATGAGGATCCCCAAGGTCTTACTGCGGAAACCCGCTTGGTTCTTGTTAGGGGCATATATAGTAGCTAGTGTAATCCTTATGTTACCAATTTCCCCTTTCACGAATAAAAAACATCCTTCACTGTCATGTCTAGCCACTTCCATACTGGGCACTTAAACACCCTCCTGACCAGACCAATTTTCAGCTCATCATGGAAAGTTTAAGACCACCAGCATATCCATTATCATTAGAGCTTACAAGGACACTCATGTGAGTACCAGAATATATTGATGTTTTGACAGTTGCTTAACCACTTCAATACAGGGCTTTTATACACCCTTCCTTACCAGACCAATTTTCAGCTTTCGGTGCTCTTACACTTTGAATGACAATTACTCAGTCATGCAACATTGTACCCAAATGATTTTTTTGTCCTTTTTTCCCCACAAATAGAGCTTTCTTTTGGTGGTATTTGATCACCTCTGCGTTTTTTTGTTTGCGCTATTATTGAAAAAAGACCTAAAATTTGGGGAAAAAATAATTTTTTCCTAGTTTCTGTGATAACATTTTGCAAATTATAAATTTTTCTTCATGCACAGATGGCACTGAGGCGGCACAGATGGCACTGAGATGGGTACTGATGTGCACCGATGAGGCCTGTGTACTGGTGGACACAGATGAGGCGGCATAGATGGCACTAATGAGGCGGCACAGATGGCAATGAGGCGGCACAGATGGCACTAATGAGGCGGAACAGATGGCACTGAGATGGGTACTGATTGACTGTGGCACAGATGGGCACTGATGAGGTGGCACAGGTGGGCACTGATGAGGTGGCACAGGTGGGCACTGATTGCAGATGGGCACTGGGCACAGGTGGCATAGGTGGGCACGGTGGCACTGGTGGGCACGGTGGTACTGGTGGGCACGGTGGTACTGGGGGGTACTGTGGGGGGCACTGTGGGTGGTACTGTGGGGGGCACTGTAGTACTGGGGGGCACTGTGGTGGGGCACTGTGGTACTGTGTGGGGCACTGTAGTACTGGGGGGCACTGTAGTACTGGGGGGTACTGTGGGGGGCACAGGTGGTGGCACTTGTTAGTCACTTTTTTTTTTGCGCTGGTTACCGATCTCTCTCCCTCTCCCTCCTCACACGCGGTGTCTGTGTGAGGAGGGAGAGCCGGCAATGAGATATGATCTCATATGTTTACATATGAGATCATCTCTCATTGGCCACACAGATCGCGCTGTAAATAGCCGCTGTGATTGGCTATTTACCGCGATCTGTGTTTGGCTGTGTCCAAGGGACACGGCCAGCACAGCAGTTCCCCGCTGCACGCTCGGGAGCGCACACGGGGAACGAGCAAAGGGGCGGCCGTAAAAAGACGGCCTGTTAGAGATTCAGAGCCGCGCTGCGGCCGTACAAAGTCGTACGACCGTCAGCTAGTGGCTAGAGTCTATTAGGTAGATTCACATACATTGCCACAACTTTGCGGCGGCGTAGCTTAAGGCATTTAAGCTACGCCGCCGTAAGTTAGCGAGGCAAGTACATGATTCACAATGTACTTGCCTGCTAAGTTACGGCGGCGTAGCCTAAAGCGGGTGGGCGTAAGGGCGCCTAATTCAAATGTGTGTAAGGGGGCGTGTTTTATGTTACGTTTTTGACGTTTCTTTTTAACTGCGCAGGCGCCGGGCGCCTACATTTCCCAGTGTGCATTGCGGCTAAGTACGCCGCACGGGCCTATTGATTTCGACGTGGACGTAAACGACGTAAATCCCTATTCACGGACGACTTACGCAAACGACGTAAAAATTTCCAATTTCGAAGCGGGAACGGCGGCCATACTTTAACATTACTATTCCATCTATTAGATGGAATAACTTTAGGCCTGATAATGCCTTACGGAAACGGCGTAAATGTACTGCGGCGGCCGGGCGTACGTTCGTGAATCGGCGTATCTACTAATTTACATATTCTACGCCGACCGCAATGGAAGCGCCACCTAGCGGCCAGCCTCAATATTGCAACCTAAGATAGGCGCAAGCCGTTGTATCTTAGTTATGTTTAAGCGTATCTATGTTTGAGAATACACTTAAACATAAGTCGGCGTAGATTCTGAGTTAGGTCGGCTTATCTACTGATAAGCCGGCCTAACTCTTTCTGAATCTACCTATATGTGTTTCCATGGTACTCTCTCTGCCAACATAATAGACACACCTTTCGATTTTGCTATTTGGTTTGTGGAGTGATAAACTGAGGGAAACCCACTGCTTTTTAAGTTCGGGACTCTATCATCCCTGAAGTGTGTCCCCTGAATGAATGCTGTGTCAGTCCTCAATCGCCGCAAATCCTGAAGCAGAATCTTCCTTTTTTCTGGTGTGTTCAATCCCTTGGCATTTAATGATAGTATTTCTAGGGTCTTCATTCCGTCTCTCCGGTCGCCCAGAAAGGGAGAGGAGAAGAAGGTAACAACAAAAAAAAACACCCCTCTCCCAACAACCCCCCACTCCAACCCCCCCCTACTCCCTCCCCACCTATTTTCTTAAACTCCTCCCTTCCTACCCTCCTCCCTTCCCATTCAGAGAGGTGTCCCTCCTCTCTATCTATATATTCTTAATTTAAAGGAAAATGTTCACCGTCTCATCGGTATTTGAACGTCAACCTATTGAACCGGTCAGAGGATCAAGTTCCCGTATCCTCCATGTCCTCTAAACTGCCTGTACTTTATAGTAGTAGTGGTATTGCAAACATCCAGGAACATCCAGTTATATCCTGTACTGGAAAGGGAGAAAAAAAAAAGGGGGATGGGGACAGGAACCAAGAAAAAAAACTAAATAATAAGCTACAATGAGGGAGGGTTCCGTTATAAAAAAGGAATGTGAGATTTAAGATGACTGTTATAACCTACTGACAAAGTGTGGAGTATACACAAAAAAAAAAAAAAAACATGCACTCTTAAACTTCTATACATATATATATATATATATATACATGCGTGGTAAAGCAAAAACAAAAATTACCCCCGCCCCCCGTTGTGACCACGTCTGTGTCAATTTGTGTGCCTCACACATCTCACTATAGTGCCTAAAAACTGTGCCTGAGGTGTATTATTGCATTAGTATTACATAAGTAATGTATATGTGTGTGTAAAAAAAGAAAAAACAAAGAAAATGGGAAGAAAAAAAAAGGAGAAAAAAAAATCCCCCCCCATAGGGCTCTGGATTGCTAAGTGTTTCATGTGATAGTTATTATGATCAATTTGTTTAGAGTCTTACCGACTTCATATGTGTCTATCTGTGTGTGTCTGTCTGTGTCTATCCATACATATCTTGTGTTTAATGTGTTTAAAAAAAAAAAAAAAGAAGAGGGAAAAAATATCAAAACCTCCCCTCCCCCCTATCCCATCGTATCCATTCTATACAGTTATACATTGATACTCCTATATAGCTAAAGGAGGAGACCCTGATAAACTTACACAACATTTACACAAAAATTACCCATTACCCAAAAACGAACAAGCAAAACTCCCCCCCACCCCCCCCCCCCACTTACTCCACTACACATGTTCATATGCATCTACACCTATGTGCAGTCTAACCATTTGAGTAGCTTCTTCTACCCTCACAAAAAAAAAGGGAAAACAAACGTCAGTAGGGATATTCATATTACAAAAATAAAGGGTTATTTTCAGGGACACACCCCTTAATTGGTGCCTAGTCATTCCAGACTTCCCCCACCCTCCTCCCCTCCCCCGTCCCACAAGGGGAACAAAAAGGGGGAGGGGGTCGGTTCACCCTAGTCTCTTTTCGATTGGTTCATCTGCTCCTCCCATTCTACTATTTTGTTTATTGGGGGTTTTGAATCATTTAACTCATATCATTAACATATTTCCTCCTGGTAAACTTAGCCTCGAGTCTTCGCCTGTTGCGGCCACATAAAAGGATAGACGAAAGCAGCCCAAAAAAAAAAAATGACAAAAAAAAAAAGGGGGAAAAAAACGCTCTACTTCCCATTGGTAAGTCCCGAATCCTGTCTCTTTTCCTCTGTCCTTTCCTGTACCTTCTGCTTAGGTGTCTGTGATGTTTGTATTCTCTTACTTTGTCTTTGAAAATCCGAAGGTTTCCTGCGGTTACCCACAGTGCATTGCAACCAGTTTGGGACAGAAATTGGGGTCACCTCTAAAAACTGAAAGAGCTCTGGTAGTTCTGTTGGCCCCCGAAGAGTGTAACTAGATGAACCCTTTCGGAACGTGACTGTCAGTGGGTAACCCCACCTATAGGTGAACCCCTGTTCTCTAGCCTGAGCCAGTATAGGCTTCAAACATGCCCTCCGCTGTAATGTGGCCCATGATATGTCTGGCAGGATTTTAATATGGGCTTCCTCATAAACAATGTCCCCAATATTCCAGGCTGCCCTAAGGATCATTTCCTTTTGTTGATATCTGTTTACCCGGCAGATTATATCCCTTGGTCTTGTGGGGTCTTGGGATTTGGGGCCTAAGGCTCTGTGTATCCTGTCCATTACAAGATCAGTGGTAGTTACTTTTAGAATGCTTTGGAATATCGCCCTTACTTTACCCTCCAAATCTTCCTGCTCTTCTAACTTAAGGGCTTCCGGGAGACCCCAAATTCGTAAATTGCTTCTGCGGCTCCTGCCCTCAAGCATTTCTGTTTGCAACTGTAGGCCTAAGATTAAATCTGCATGTAAACACTGTTGCTTCTCTTGCTCTCCCATACGTTGTTCCAAAGTCTTAATAGCGCTCTCTCCCCCGCCACCTTTTCTGCTAGAGTAGTAACCTCAGCTCTTACCATGTCTATGTCGTGGCGGTGTGCTTCCTCTACACGCAGGATCAGTGCCTCCATGTCTTGTCTGGTAGGGAGAGCCGTCAGATCTTGCCGCGTCGGGAGTGCTTCCAGCAGTGCCCTAATGTCATTAATCTCCATACTCACTACACTGTTCTCCTTCTCTGGTGTGCGCGTTTGTCCTCCAACCAGGGGTGGCGCCTCCGGATTCCGTTCGCCCCCCCGACCCGGAGGGACCCTGCCGCTGCTGCCCTGTATACGACTCTGTATGCGCCGGGATCCAGTATTCCGTTTCTACCTTACTTGTAGACTCCCGACGAGGAACCGGAGGTGGAGGCGACAGCGGCGATAGCGGTGGCGGAGCTGACAGGTACTGCTGTATATCACCTTGCACAGTCTTCCCCACGGTTTTCTTTGCTGCAAGCAGTTTACATTTGCGGTCTCTATTCATACCGCAGTCTTGTGGGTCTTGTGAGTCTTGTAGGTCCGCACTCTATCTTCATTAGGCACGGAGGTCCGGGAGCTCATGCTCTGTACGTCTCTACTCCGCCATGTTCAGCCACACCAACCCCCCCTAGGCAGCACAAGCAGCAAGGCAGCAAAGCAGTACAATAGCAGCACAATAGCACAAAAAGCGACAGGAGGCAGCGGGGAGATGATATAAGACAGATAGCGCTGGTTTATAATTTATAATGATTTATAATGTCACTGTTATCATTCTTATCATCATCTTATCTTCTCATTGATGAAATCATTGCTGGTATCACTATAACAAGGCAGGTAAGAGCAAATATTAGAAAATATTTAACAGGATTTTTTTTTTTACCAGTCTAGTCAGAGCAGTGCAGCGTGATCTCAGTTCCCTCTGCGAGTGTCATAGGAAACAACTTAGAGATCCAGCGTGTAGTGTTATAATGTTGAGACTCACCACGAGGATGCATAACCCCCAGTGGAGAATGTAAAAACAAAAGTACGCTCCATAGTGCAGTATCTTCAAACAAACAGGCTTTAATTGACAATGTATACACTCAGTTATGCAGATATTAGACAGCAATCCTCCGCTCTCGGCCGCGACGTCACCAACGGCTCTCCTCCTTCCTTAAGTGTTACGTGTCTGTACACGCCACTTACTCATAGGATAGGGAGCCGCTGGTGTAATGGTGACTTATATACTGCCACGCCGCCAGGACTATATAGCAACAAGACGGCAGGCATAAATATAACATAATAATCTAATTGTCACAGTTATCGCTATGCCAATGGTTCATTATGATAAAAGAATTTAAAAACAATGAATGAAAAATCAAACCAGGAAACAAATGATTGCTCCCTCTGGCGGTGAACGGGTATAAAAACTATAAGCTCAATACAAGCTCACAGTATAACGATATGCAACCCCCTCTACTGGATCATAGAGGGAGCCACAAGGAGATAAAAATAGGATAAATAAATATATTATGACCACATCAATGGAAATAATGGCCAATTTGATAGGACAAATAGTAAAACATCATTAGTGACACACTATTCATGTGTCATAGCTGTAATATTGGCAAAACCTTGGCATAAGTAACCAATATCTGTAGCTAACTAAAGTATAGAAATAACATTGTTAAAAATGAATGACGTAGGCCTAACCAGGGCATCAACAGTTACAAGTATAATGACAAGGAAGGATGATCAATATTCAAAATGTACCAGGTGAAAACGAATAATTTTAGGAACCGTATTAAAATGTATATAAAATCTATTAAAAAGAGAGAGATAAAAACTATTAATAATTGGAGATAAAACAATTAAGATCAAACTCAACGTTGTGCCCATGAGGTACTAAAGTGCAAAGCTCATGTATCCAACGGAATTCTGCCTGGCTGATCTTTTGTACCATATTGTCTCCCCTCCAATGGGGTTTATATTTCTCTATACCCCATACCCTTAATGAGAAGGGGTCTCTATTATGACAGCGGTCATAATGACGAGATAAGCTATGCTTGGGAAACCCATTTTTTATATTTTGTGTGTGCTCACATAGTCTTTTCCAGAGCTCCCTTTTAGTTCTTCCTACATACTGGATCTTACACGCACATTCCAAGAGATAAACTACCCCTTCTGTCTTACAGGAGATGAATTCTTTAATTTACTTTATATAAAAGTAATTGTTGTGGTTTTCTATTGTATAAAACGTCTGCTTCCCATTCTGCCATATATAGGTTGGCCACATTTGGCGCATATTTTGCGCCCATTGCTATGCCACAGATTTTTATAAAATCTTTATTCTCGTACCAAAAGTAATTATGGTGTAAACTGTATTCCAGGCAATTAGCAATAAACTTTTTTTGTGAATTTTTGAGGTCACTCAGACCATTCAATGCCCAATGTGTTGCTTGTATGGCTTCCTTATGATTAATAATTGTGTAGAGAGATAAGACGTCAGCTGTAGCCATATATATCGAGCTACCATCAAGTACAATGGTATCAAGTAACTGTATCAAGTGCTTCGTATCCCTAAGGTATGATTCAGTTTTCTTCACTAGAGGCTGAAGGAACCAATCAATGTACTTTCCAATTCTCGCCCCCACCAAATTGATTCCATTGACAATTGGCCTCCCCGAGGGATCTTCTCTGGATTTATGGATTTTCGGGAGAGTATATATCACCGGGATCCTGCATCCCAACGGTTGTAAATATTTACCTTCCTTCTTATTCAACAGGCCTTTTTTGATTCCTCTTTTCATGAGGCTTGCCAGATCATCCTTGTAACGGACTACAGGGTTCCCCGGTAATACAAGACTCCACAAGGAATAATACCTTTGCTGGGGGAGTGCCCTTGATAATGGATAAACAAATCAAAACAATTTGTAGGAAATACTGGTACATTGTGAAAGCCGATCGTCATCTGGGATCTATACTCCCAGAAAAACCATTGTTTACATACAGGAGGGCTCCCACTTTAAGAGATATGATTGCAAAAAATGTATTGGACCCTCCTGAGAAGACAAGCTTTTCATTTTTTAATGGAAAAGGATACCACCCATGTAATACATGTTTCACATGTAGGCACACCAAAGAGAGTAAAAAGAAAAAAGAAACTTTCAAATCTAGCTTCACAGGAAAGGAGTATAAAATTAAAGAATTCATCTCCTGTAAGACGAAAGGGGTAGTTTATCTCTTGGAATGTCCGTGTAAGATCCAGTATGTGGGAAGAACTAAAAGGGAGCTCTGGAAAAGACTACGTGAGCACACACAAAATATAAAAAATGGGTTTCCCAAGCACCGCTGTCATAATAGAGACCCCTCCTCATTAAGGGTATGGGGTATAGAGAAATATAAACCCCATTGGAGGGGAGACAATATGGTACAAAAGATCAGCCGGGCAGAATCCCGTTGGATACATGAGCTTTGCACTTTAGTACCTCATGGGCACAACATTGAGTTTGATCTTGAGTTTGAATTGTTTTATCTCCAATTAATTATTAATAGTTTTTATCGCTCTCTTTTTAATAGATTTTATATACATTTTAATACGGTTCCTAAAATTATTCGTTTTCACCTGGTACATTTTGAATATTGATCATCCTTCCTTGTCATTATACTTGTAACTGTTGATGCCCTGGTTAGGCCTACGTCATTCATTTTTAACAATGTTATTTCTATATTTTAGTTGGCTACAGATATTGGTTACTATGCCAAGGCTATGACACATGAATAGTGTGTCACTAATGATGTTTTACTATTTGTCCTATCAAATTGGCCATTATTTCCATTGATGTGGTCAGGATATATTTATTTATCCTATTTTTATCTCCTTGCGGCTCCCTCTATGATCCAGTAGAGGGGGTTGCATATCATTATACTGTGAGCTTGTATTGAGCTTTTAGGGCCTGATCCACAAAAGAGATACGCCGGCGTATCTACTGATACGCCATTGTATCCCTGTTTCTATCTATGGAACTGATCCACAGAATCAGTTTCTCATAGATAGGCAGAAGATCCGACATGTGTAAGGGACTTACACTGTCGGATCTTAGGATGCAGTACCGCAGCCGCCGCTGGCGGCATTTCTCGTCGAAATCCAGCGTCGGGTATGCAAATTAGCACTTACGGAGATCCGCAAAGCTTTTACGCTTCGTTTTTTCTCCGTAAGTATTAGTTTGCCGTCGCAAAATTAGGGCTGCTTTTACAAGGTGTAAACTGTTTACACCTTGTAAAAGTATACCCTTCTATCCCGCATCGCTGTAATTTTTTTTTAAAACATTTTTTTCCCGCCGCAAGTCTTTTTTTTTTTTACGCCCGTCGCGATTCTCAAAACCCGGCGCAACGTAAAACACGTCGGGAAAATAACGTCGGGAGCATGCGCAGTACGTCCGGCGCGGGAGCGCACCTAATTTAAATGGGACTCGCCCCATTAGATTAGGAACGCCTTGCGCCGGACGGATTTAAGTTACACCGCTCAAAATTTCTAGGTAAGTGCTTTGTGGATAGGGCACTTAGGTAGAGATTTTGCGGCTGTGTAACTTAAACGGGAAAAATTAAGTTACGCCAGGTTTTTGTGGATCAGGCCCTTAGTTTTTATACCCGTTCACCGCCAGAGGGAGCAATCATTTGTTTCCTGGTTTGATTTTTCATTTATTGTTTTTAAATTCTTTTATCATAACCATTGGCATAGCGATAACTGTGACAATTAGATTATTAATAACCGTCTTGTTGCTATAAAGTGCTGACGGCGTGGCAGTATATAAGTCACCATTACACCAGCGCCCTATCCTATAAGTAAGTGGCGTGTACAGCCACGTAACGCGTAAGAAAGGAGGAGAGCCGTTGGTGACGTCATCCCCGCTCGCGGCCAAGAGCGGAGGATTGTGTTTGTCTACATGCTGTCTAATATCTGCATAACTGTGAGTGTATACGTTGTCAATTAAAGCCTGTTTGTTTGAAGATACTGCACTATGGAGCGTACTTTTGTTTTTACATTCCCCACTGGGGGTTATGCATCCTCGTGGTGAGTCTATAGATAGTGCCTATCTGGAGTCTTCTGGGTGATCGATCAGTGGTTTATCTGATGAGTGGGACCGAGAGCTACTGTCATCCAACATTGAAAGGCTTGTAATTAAGCCAGCTGAGATGAGAGGCTGGTGAGAGCGGGGTCACTCTGAGTGAAGCACCTGTCATTTTGCGGGGGATTGCTCGTGTCACCTTACACTTCAAAAATCCTTATGGACATTGCCTATTCCATTCTCTTTGCATGTTATTTGACTATATACATCTTTTATTAAGGAGCATTTGTTTGGGAGTTATTTCGCTGACACTTTAAACTGCATGAAGATTTGACCTACATGTTACATTGCACTATTTGCACCTTATGTTATCATTGGATTCACTATATATTATGCACAGTACTGTTTGTTCACATTAATTATTTATTTATTTGGATCTATTTATTCTTTTTTATCATATTATTATTCTTGCTCCACTGGATCGTATTTATTATTGGCTTTTAACACATGTTCTCATTATTATTGGTATTTGCACAGAGATTTTATATTTTTACTTATTATATACCTACGTTATTAATGTTATTTGAATGCGGCAGTGGACACATTCTTTTACATTGACTTTTTCCATTATATCATCAAGTTATTTTATCACAGACCAGGTGCCTTCTTAAGGCGGTCATCCCTAGGTGAGTGTTGGGCTTACCGCGACTTATGCATTGACTGCAAAGGCTGAAGATGGCAACACTATTGTCTGCAGCGGACACGTTAAAAAAAGCCCACACTGCGGAGCCATGGGCCGGCATCCTGGGAGCGCCAGATGGTTGATGGCTCGCTCCTGATACATTTAGGAGTCTGGTTTGTCCCTCCTGTGCAATAAAGTTCGGCCTGCTTCTCCTCCCTGTCTGTTGGTCCATCTCTTCCTCTGAACTCCCCTCCTCTTCCTCTCTTGTGGGCACCCACGTGACGTCTGTAGACACTTCATCGATGTCACCTTCCCCATCACTAACAGTAGAGATCTCGGAGTAGGCAGCAACAGCGAGCACCAACCTCCTTGGGCTGATCCGAGTACTGTCGTCAGACATCAGTCTGACGACAGTACTCGGATCAGCCCAAGGAGGTTGGTGCTCGCTGTTGCTACCTCCTCTTCCTGATCCAATGCCAAAAATGGCTGCGCATCCGAAATGTCTTCTGATGGATCGGAAAATAATTCCTGTGACTCAAGCGGAGGGTATATGGTGGTGGTGGTGGTGCTGTTGGTGGCGAGCCACTCAACCAAGTCTGGTGCGTCCTCTGACGTAATCGAACAAACATTGTGCCACTTCCCACTTTGGCTCCGGCCTGGTGCTCCTGCCCTACCCCTACCACCCCTGCGGAAGGGCCTGCCTCTTCCTCTGCCTGTCATTTTTTAAATGACCCTGTGACAAAAGTCTCTAGAGAAGCGCAGTATATGTGGAAGAAGGTATATAACTAAATCTGTCGTTTTGGGGGCCACTGGTTTATTTCACCAGTTATGAAACTTTTTTTCAGGAATGTTTTTTAATGTGTGTAGCAGAGGAAATGCACTGAAAGAGGCAAAAATCCAGCAGTAACCAAATACACCGCCAGTCACAATGCTGCACAATACAAATCCACTATAATATGCTTTCTATATTCGAAGGTATAATAAGTGTATATTACACCTATATACTGCAGTGCACAGCAAGTAGCACACCTATACAGTAGGTGTTTGTGATATTGTGCTTTTAGCACGACAGCGTCGCGCTGATACTCGGCGACAGGGTGCCGAGATCTCGCCGACATCTCACACTCACTGGAATAGTGACAGCACATCCCAGCAAGCGCATCATAGAAGCGACGGGAGATCCGACTTGGATTCCCGCCAATTCTACACGTGTGCGGCGTTTGTTATGAATCCTGAGGGGGAAGTCCCCGCCGGATTTTAAATAAAAATCCGGCATGGGTCCCCCCCTCAGGAGCATACCGGGCCCTTAGGTCTGTTATGGGTTGTAAGGAGAGCCCCCCTACGCCGAAAAAAACGGCGTAGGGGGTCCCCCTACAATCCATACCAGACCCGTATCCAAAGCACGCTACCCGGCCAGCCAGGAAGGGAGTGGGGACGAGCGAGCGCCCCCCCCCCTCCTGAGCCGTACCAGGCTGCATGCCCTCAACATGGGGGGGTTGGGTGCTCTGGGGCAGGGGGGCGCACTGCGGCCCCCCCCACCTCAGAGCACCCTGTCCCCATGTTGATGAGGACAGGGCCCCTTCCCGACAACCCTGGCCGTTGGTTGTCGGGGTATGCGGGCGGGAGGCTTATCGGAATCTGGGAGCCCCCTTTAATAAGGGGGCCCCCAGATACCGGCCCCCACACCCTAAGTGAATGAGTATGGGGTACATCGTACCCCTACCCATTCACCTGCAAGAAAAGTGGTAAAAACACAAATAAACCACACAGTGTATTAAAATATTTTATTTTTCTGCTCCGGAGGCCGCCCCCTGTCTTCTTTATTAGCTCTTTTACCAGGGGGGGCTTCTTCTTTGACGTCTTCGGGTGGGTGGGGGCCGCCGTCTGGTTCTCTTCCACCGCCGGGGGGGGGGTGGCTTTTAAAAAAGCCCCCACCCCCCCGGCGGGTTTCCTCCGGCGTCTTCGGCGGGGCTCTTCTTCTTCCGCTATCCCGACGGGTCTTCTCAACTCTCCGGGGTTCTCCTTCTGTCTTCGCCGCTCTCCGTTGTTGACTCGGCGCACCCCGGTTCTTCGTCTCGCTGTCCGGTGTCTTCTTCCGTGCTGTACGTCTTCTCCTTCCGTGCTGTGATGAGTTCTTCTTCCGTGCTGTGACGTCATGTTCTTCACTTCTCTCCTTCTCCCGATGTTGACTCGCCGGTCCTCCTCGCTGAAATGACGGATGCGCGCCTTGCATCGGACCTATATAGGCCTCACAGTCCCATCATGCTCTGTACCTACCCATGTGATACCTACCACGTGGTAGGTATCACATGGGTAGGTACAGAGCATGATGGGACTGTGAGGCCTATATAGGTCCGATGCAAGGCGCGCATCCGTCATTTCAGCGAGGAGGACCGGCGAGTCAACATCGGGAGAAGGAGAGAAGTGAAGAACATGACGTCACAGCACGGAAGAAGAACTCATCACAGCACGGAAGGAGAAGACGTACAGCACGGAAGAAGACACCAGACAGCGAGACGAAGAACCGGGGTGCGCCGAGTCAACAACGGAGAGCGGCGAAGACAGAAGGAGAACCCCGGAGAGTTGAGAAGACCCGTCGGGATAGCGGAAGAAGAAGAGCCCCGCCGAAGACGCCGGAGGAAACCCGCCGGGGGGGTGGGGGCTTTTTTAAAAGCCACCCCCCCCCCGGCGGTGGAAGAGAACCAGACGGCGGCCCCCACCCACCCGAAGACGTCAAAGAAGAAGCCCCCCCTGGTAAAAGAGCTAATAAAGAAGACAGGGGGCGGCCTCCGGAGCAGAAAAATAAAATATTTTAATACACTGTGTGGTTTATTTGTGTTTTTACCACTTTTCTTGCAGGTGAATGGGTAGGGGTACGATGTACCCCATACTCATTCACTTAGGGTGGGGGGGCCGGTATCTGGGGGCCCCCTTATTAAAGGGGGCTCCCAGATTCCGATAAGCCTCCCGCCCGCATACCCCGACAACCAACGGCCAGGGTTGTCGGGAAGGGGCCCTGTCCTCATCAACATGGGGACAGGGTGCTCTGAGGTGGGGGGGGCCGCAGTGCGCCCCCCTGCCCCAGAGCACCCAACCCCCCCATGTTGAGGGCATGCAGCCTGGTACGGCTCAGGAGGGGGGGGGGCGCTCGCTCGTCCCCACTCCCTTCCTGGCTGGCCGGGTAGCGTGCTTTGGATACGGGTCTGGTATGGATTGTAGGGGGACCCCCTACGCCGTTTTTTTCGGCGTAGGGGGGCTCTCCTTACAACCCATAACAGACCTAAGGGCCCGGTATGCTCCTGAGGGGGGACCCATGCCGGATTTTTATTTAAAATCCGGCGGGGACTTCCCCTTCAGGATTCATAACAAACGCCGCACACGTGTAGAATTGGCGGGAATCCAAGTCGGATCTCCCGTCGCTTCTATGACGGCTCTGTCTCCATCGCGGCAAGCCAGCTCGGCGCTGGCTCCCGCGATGGGGCTCGTAGGTGCTCAATCTCGCTGAGAAAGAGAGCGAGATTGACACAAAATCGGGTTCACCTACTGTACCAGTGCTTGAAAGAACTTCTGTGGACCTGTTAGGTAGCGATTTGTGTCGCTAAACTCTGTCCCTGCTCCAAACAGCACCCTGTCCCTACACTGACAAAAAGTATATAAATGTATTAGACACCTATAAACTAGAGCAAGTAGCACACCTATACCAGTGCTTGAAAGGACTTTTGTGGACCTGCTTGGTAGCGATTTGTGTCGCCAAACTCTGTCTCTGATGGAAACGCCAACCTCCAGGGGCGTACCTAGAGCATTTGGCACCCGAGGCGGATCCGATATCTGCCCCCCCCCCCCACGTTAAAATATGGCCCCTGCATACCTCTGCATCCTTCAATATCTCTTTGTTACTACTGCAGTGGCGGCTGGTGCTCAAAAATTGCAGCCTCACTGTGCCATCAATTGTCACCACTGTGCCATGCCATCAAGCGCAGCCACTGTGCCCATTGATGTCACTGTGCCCTTTAATTGTCGCCACTGTGCCCATTCATTGCAGAGTGGACTGATTCTGTCTGGAAGACTGAGGCTCTACGTGTCCGTAGCTTACAATAGCTAATAGCCGAGAGCAAGTTTAAGTGTGTGCCTGAGGATAATGAATCTGTTCTACCTGCATGAGGCGGGAGAACTGCATGTTCTTTCAGAGCTAATTGCTTTTATTCAAAGACAACCATCTCAAATCATGTCTGGTCTCTTTTGCTGATGAGCAATTTCAGGCTTTACACAGGAGGCTTTGTGCGCAGAGCAGACAGCGTTTGCAAGTCTTTTTAATTCTCTAGATTTTACAGAGCAGTGTGTGCTGTATGATTGAGCATCTCTTCAACAATATGGCAGTTTGATGTAGTCACATGGCAACCACCTTTAACTATTTCTATTAAAAATTATGATTTTTGGCACTAAATATTGTTTAAAAGAGACATACTTTTAATATTTGTTTCCGTTTTATTAAACTGCGCTGGGTGATTTCTTTGTTTTCAAAAAGATGACAACAAACCAGTAAAGCATATTATGGAATATGTCATAGCCCATAGATGTACTGACACCAACCTCCCTCTGCAGCCATAAGCAAAAGAATTGGCTGCTGCTTATACCAAGGGGGAACAAAAATGACAGTTCCCCCCCCCCGCCTGGCACTTACCTTTACTGGAGTCAGCCGTCCTCGACCCTCGATGTCTTCTCCCGCCCTCAATGACGCTTCAGCCAATCAGGTTACCGGTAGCCAGAACCGTCCAACCTGATTGGCTGAGACGCCTGTCAGTCTTATCCAAGGAACGCACCCCCGGTTCCGGGGACACGAGGGCTGTACTCGGAAAGCCTATCAGAGCCGCCGGCTCTGATAATCCCTTCCGTACAGCCAACTAGCTGCCGTTATTCAGATGGTCGGCGCTCATGTCCGGCCATCTGAATAGAACAGCGGCGACAATAACATAGATTTGTGCAATGCATGAATCTATGTTATTAGACTCAGTGGCGGTGAGAGCCAGAGGGGGCGGCGCTCCAGCGCCCTCTATGGACGAACTGCCACTGTACTACTGTGTACCCCCTCTCCACAACTGCACCTCTTTACATTACACAGAACTCTGCACCCTTTTACATCAC
Organism: Rana temporaria; assembly: GCF_905171775.1. Lineage (NCBI taxonomy): Eukaryota > Metazoa > Chordata > Amphibia > Anura > Ranidae > Rana > Rana temporaria. The sequence goes on along the minus strand of NC_053489.1, from coordinate 381,229,203 downwards.
ACAGCCCCCTGCACCTCTGGACCCCTTTACATTACACAGCACCCTGCACCTCTGGACACCTTTACATTACACAGCACCCTGCACCTCTGTACCCCTTTACATTACACAGCACCCTGCATCCCTTGACCCTTTTACATTACACAGCCCCCTGCACCTCTGTACCCTTTTACACTACACAGCCCTCTGCACCCCTTCACATTACACAGCACCCTTTACCTCTGGACCTCTTTACATCACATAGCCCTCTGGACCCCTTTACATTACACAGCACCCTGCACCTCTGGACCCCTTTACATTACACAGCGCCCTGCACCTCTGAACCCTTTTACATTACACAGCACCCTGCACCTCTGGACCCTTTTACATCAACATAGCCCCCTGCACCTCTGGACCCCTTTACATTACACAGCACCCTGCACCTCTGGACCCCTTTACATTACACAACACCCTGCACCTCTTTACATTACACAGCCCCCTGCACCTTTTTACATTACACAGCCCCCTGCACCTCTGGACCCCTTTACATTACACAGCCCCCTGCACCTTTTTACATTACACAGCCCCCTGCACCTCTGGACCCCTTTACATTACACAGCCCCCTGCACCTCTTTACATTACACAGCCCCCTGCACCTCTAGACCCCTTTACATTACACAGCCCCCTGTACCTTTTACATTACACAGCACCCTGCACCTCTTTACATTACACAGCCCCCTGCACCTCTGGACCCCTTTACATCACATAGCCCCCTGCACCTCTGGACCCTTTTACACTACACAGCCCTCTGCACCCCTTCACATTACACAGCACCCTGCACCTCTGGACCCTTTTCCATTACATAGCCCCCTGCACCTCTGGACCCCCCTTACATTACACAGCCCCCTGCACCTCTTTACATTATACAGCACCCTGCACCACTAGACCCCTTTACATCACATAGCCCCCTGCACCTCTGGACCCTTTTACACTACACAGCCCTCTGCACCCCTTTACATTGCACAGCACCCTGCACCTCTGGACCCCTTTACATTACACAACACTTGGTGAAAACCTCCCCTCAGTGCAACCCCCCCTCAGTGCAAACCCCCCTCAGTGCAAACCCCCCCTTAGTGCAACCCCTCCCCCTCAGTGCAAACACCACCCCAGTGCAAACCCCCCCTTGGTGCAACCCCCCCTCAGTGAAAACCCCCCTCAGTGCAAACACCCCCCCTCAGTTAAAACCCCCCCTTAGTGCAAACACCCCCCTCAGTGAAACCCCCCTCCCCATTCAGTGCAAACACCCCCCTTAGTGCAAACCCTCCCCCTCAGTGCAAACACCACCCCAGTGCAAACACCCCACCCAGTGCAAACCCCCTTCTCAGTGCAAACCCCCCCCTTGGTGCAAACCCCCCCTTAGTGCAAACACCCCCCTCAGTGAAACCCCCCCTCCCCATTCAGTACCTCAGATCAGTGCAGCGACGGCACATGGACAAAAGGTCCCCTCCCCCTCTGTACACATAAACAGAGAGGAGGGGATGCGGCTTCACATGGCTGTGCCTGTGTGACATCAGCGTCAGGTCAAGTGCCGACCACTGCTCACCACTAAGTCTCTTCAAGTCTGCGGCGCTATCACCGCTTCAGTCACGGGGGGGCGCCGGCCTGACACCCCCCAGTGTGTGGCACCCCGGTGCGGCCCACTTAGTACGCCACTGCCAACCTCTCCCTAAACTGACGAAAAGTATATGAATGTATTAGACACCTATATACTAGAGCAAGTAGCACACCTATACCAGTGATTAAAAGGACTTTTGTGGACCTGTTAGGTAGCGATTTGTGTCGCTAAACTCTTTCCCTGCTCCAAACAGCACCCTGTCCCTACACTGACAAAAAGTATTTGAAGGTATTAGACACCTATATACAGGGCCGATCCGCCCTATAGGCTCACTATGCAAGCCGCTTAGGGCCCCGCAAAGCTGCGAAGGACCCCCCAAATTACTAGAGGCCCCACCCGGTGAGAAGTCATTTTCGCCCCCTCACCCAGCTTCTCAACTCGCTGGCTGCATGGGAGAAGAGGTAAGAAGTCTGCACCCCCTGCTTCTCAATTTAATGTAAGATGTAATTTCCGACAGCAGAACACCCCATATCCCCACTTCTCAACTTTCTTTAATGTGACATGTCACTGTCGTCAGCGCCCCCCGCTTCTCATTTTTAATGTGCCATGTCATTTTGCTTAGGGCCCCAGGGAGGTCAGGATCGGCACTGCCTATATATACTAGAGCAAGTAGCACACCTATACCAGTGCTTGAAAGGACTTTTGTGGACCTGTTAGGTAGCGATTTGTGTCGCTAAACTCTGTCCCTGATGGAAACGCCAACCTCTCCCTAAACTGACAAAAAGTATATGAATGTATTAGACACCTATATACTAGAGCAAGTAGCACACCGATACCAGTCCTTAAAAGGACTTTTGTGGACCTTTTAGATAGCTATTTGAAATAATACAGCCTGTCCCTGCTCCAAACACAGCACCCTTTCCCTATACTGACAAACAGCAGAATGTAAGATGGCCGTCAGATCAGGTCTATTTATAAGGTAGGGGGTATGTCCATGTGCTGAAATGTCTCAATTGACCTATGACACATCCATCAGGTGGTGCAGGACAGCCAAAGTTCTTACCCATGTAATATTGCATACTGCCGCGAAATGCAGGGAATGCAATTAGAGGAAGGAGAGGACTTCATAGCGCAACCAGTTTTGAAAAATGTTCATAAGAACTTCTTTATTTAAAAAAAAATTGCAATGGACATCCAGGTAGGATAATCACTATTTCATGAAGCCAACAGTAAAAAAGAGGAAATAAACCAATATCCATATAAGATGTATCTCTTTGCAGTATTCAGTGAAAACAGATCAGTCACAGCGATAAGAAGGGCCCTTTACTACCCATGCTCCAGATCTGGAGCATGCAATCCAGATCTGGAGCATGGAAAAAAAACTGTCCGCCAACCTGGAACACCAACACAGCTCAAGCCAGAGCCTACATTAACTCTCTTAATAGAAAACACTTTCACTAAGTTCTTAGAAGGCCATTTATAAGTTTTCTCTGCTGTCACACTTTAGTTTGTAATTGTCAAACTAGGTTTAGAAGGGTGGTCCATAAATATAATGGAGTGGGAAAATCTTGCATGTGTGGAGCCACAACCTGATGCTCACAAATAAGATGAAATTAAATAAATTCCTAATTCCAAATAATGAATTACTAAAACAGGTGTTAAACCATATTAGTGATAAGTGCTAATATTATATCAATCAATAAGTCCATAGATCGTTGAATATCGACAAATCACAGAGTACATAGAATGAAAGAAGTGAGGGTGACTATTCTTTTTTTTTTTTAACACCCCAAAATATATGTGCTCCACCGCGTGCTGACAAACACTGCACTCACCAAAACAATAAGGTTGACCAGCAAGCAGCCAATAAGCCCTTGGATATTCCTGTATATCAGGGAGACATATTCTTTTAATACTCCTCAGCCATTCTCATACCACAGATATAGAGAATATAAACCCCCAAAAGATGGAAATTGCGTAGTAATTTTACTGCAAAGATGTATATCAAAATCAAAAATATTGTACTCATTTTTAAAGGTGCTTTTAGTAAGGCACCGACGCAAACAGCTCACAGTATCTTGGAGCACTGCTGCTCGCATCCACCAGACCCGCAAGTAATGTTGGGGGGAAAACCAGAAATTACGTTGAAATCTCAGCCTCTATGCATTTGCATCACCACATGCGTCACCATGCATCTTCAGGAAGCGTGAGTGCAGCGTTTGTCTACATTTGTGGGGTGTTGAAGAAAGAATAGTCACATGTCTAATGCTGCATACACACGGTCATTTTTTGTGATGAAAAAAAAGGACATTTTTAAAAACGTCATTTAAAATGACCGTGTGTGGGGAAAACAATGTTTTATGTCTTCAGAAAAACGACAAAATAAAATTTGAGCATGCTTCAATTTTTTATGTCGTTTTTCACAATGTCGTTTTTTGTGTCATAAAAAATCACTGTGTGTAGGCTAAAACGACATTTTAAGGCCGCGCATGCTCAGAAGCAAGTTAGGAGATGGCAGCGTTTGTTCTGGTAAAACTACTGTTCAGAATGGAGTAAGCACTAACGGTTAGTTTTCTAATTATAGAAGAAAAGAATGCGCTGCATTACACCATGCTTTTAAATGCTACACTAAAATGCTTGTTTGTTGCGGCTGATCTTGTTACATAGTTATGACAAGCTCTTTACTTTATTATTTATTGTTATATAATGTTTTGTTTTGTGTTGTGTTTTTTAGGCGTATCTTCCATCTCCAAAATTCAAAATATATATTTAAAATCTTTTTTTTTTTTTTTGGGGGGGGGGGGGATTTTTTGGAAAAACCTTTTGCTAAATATATATTTTGGGTTGATTTTAGAGTGTGTGAAGTGACCACAACAACATAATTTTTTTTTTCATTTACCCACAAGGAGGTTGTTGTACCTTGGTAATGTCAAAATGTTTGTTTTTGAAATGTGTCTGCCCACTCACTAATGATCTCTATATTTTTGAAAAAATACACACATTTGGTCAAATTTGGAGGACAAAACAAAAAGCCATTTATTCTGTCCGAATAAAAAATTCAAACTTAAACAATGGTGGCAAACTAAAATACAAACTTAATAAAAAAAAAGATGCCAAGGAAGGCAGCACTTGAGAGCGTGCTTGAATTTATAAAGACAAGGGTCCACCAAGCCGACAATCCAGGCTGTGAAGGCAAAAATAAACTCCATCAGGGGCACCATCTAATTTCTTGGACTTCTTCCCTGCAGTCTTCCCTGTAGTCTTCCCAGCAGTCTTCCCTGCCGCCCGAGTCCTCGGGGGCTGGGTTCCTGGAGCCGTGGTTGTGCCAGGAGCCAGAGCAGGCTCAGGAAGAGGAGGAGCAGGAGAAGGAGCAGGAGGAGCAATCCGCACAATGTCGGTGTCGTCATCGAGCTGCCCCAGTGACGCCATGCTTATGGCCTTGAAGATGATCAGTTTGCAGCGCACACGCTGGCCCCGCTCCAGATTTTGGAGCTTGGCTGCAATGAGCGCTGCAAATCCCTCTTCTTCACTGGGTGGCTCTCGGATGGCCGCAGTTGCTTCGCAAAGCATGGCCTGGGTCTCCTCCTCCATTTGGAGAAGTCTCCTGGCCCTTTTCGCGGGAGTGCGGAGTGGAGGGATCCGGGAGATGGAATCACGCCAGCGTGCCTCCTGGTTCCCACTGGGGCCTGCCACCTCCTGGCTCCCAGTGGGTTCTGCCACCTCCTGGCTCCCAGTGGGTTCTGCCACCTCCTGCCTTGCAGTTGTACCTGGCTCCCGGTGGGGCCTGCCTCCCCCTGGCTCCCTGTGGGGCCTGCCTCCTCCTGGCTTTGCTCTGTCTGTGTTTAAAAAAAAGGACATAGTTTATTTGTTGTTTTCATTAATCACACACATTTTGTAAATCATGACATATGCAAATTGAATTCTAATATATATTACACACAGGGTCGCAATCCATAATTATGTGGCCCCGTACACAGCTTAAGACATGGGCCCCCTGGAGCTGGGGGGGTTGCTGCCGGCTGAAATAGAGAAGTAGGGGGCCTTTACCTAAAATAGAAATGTAGTCTATTTTGTGACAAAAAGATTTTTGGCAAAAAGGGTGTTTGACATCCGGGACCCCTTCCAGGTGTATTTCGTTACCCCCCTAATGAAGGGGTCTGAATGACACACAACCATTCAGACCCCTTCATTTTTTTTATCTTGTCCCCATCATGTTTTGCCACTACTGTCTATTGATATGTTCAACACTTTTTGGTCATTCCCTTGGAATTTATAACACTAGTAACATCAATTTGACATCATTATTATACTTTGATTTTCCAAAATTGGTAGCAAAATGCAATACCTGGCTCCATGGGTCACAATCAGGGTCCTCCAGGAACTCTGGCTCTTCCTTTGAGGTTGCCTGCTCTTGCCTGCAAGGAAGACTGGAGGATTGACTGCAGGGAAGCTGGGAGCTACCTCTTGGGGGAAGGGTAGACAGGGATGTCCTGGCCTCAATGTGGTCGTCCAGGAACTGCAGCTGACCATAGTACCACAGGTTAGGCTTGTAGATGGAGTCAGCTGCAGCCCCAGACCTCATTGAGGCCAGGACTTGTACCCGTTGGGTCCTGTAGGTGCCCATAATGGGATTTATTTTTGCCTTCACAGTCTCTGTTGTGGCGTTGGGGACCCTTGTCTTCAAAAAAAATTCTAAAAGGCTCTCCTTTGCTTTATTCCTGCATCTTTGTTTTTATTTAGTTTGTTTTTAGTTTGCCACAGTACAGGATGTTCCTTCCATCTCTGTATGAATTCTGTCAGGAATTCAGGGTCTTTGAAGGCCTCCATTATTTCTGCAAGTCTAAATTAAAATCAAAAACCTAATGTCAGTCAAGCCACTACTATTAATAAGCTTTAACACCATATCTAGCCCACAAACTCATCCACTGTTCACTAATAAGGACAAAAATACAGTTACGTACCGTCGTATGTAAGGATCGTGACTTCCGCCTTCTTCCACAGACTGTGAACGCCGCTTTCAAACACGTCGGATCCCTTTTTACACTACGCACGCGTGACGCTCCGCACGATACCCCGCCCCTGACGTTCGGTCTCGTCCTTTCCCCACCCCTTCTTTCTCGTATTGTGAAGAAGAAGAATTATGGATGAGCAGAGCAATATGGCTAATAACTCGAGCCAGGAGGCAGGTCAGGCCCAAGCAGCCAGAAGAACCAGGCGGAGGTACAAAGCCTCAAACATGGCCTTCCAGGAAATGGTGGTGATGGTCAGCATCTTAAGGAGGGAGGACTATGATGCCAAACATGGCCCGCACAGGCATCCCAACAAAGTGAAGGCCACAATAATGGAGAAAGTGATCAGGAGGCTCCATGAGAAATTTGGGGAACGCAGGACCAAAGAGCAACTGCGAAAAAGATGGTCAGACCTGAAGTTGAGAGAGCCCGAGCAACTGGAGAGGATAAAAAGAGTCATTAGAAGAAGAAGTAAGTAATTTTCATGTGTAATCATTATTTGGGTGTGCCATGTGGTTTTTCTTTCATGTTGAACTGAATTGTGTTATGCTTATGGGCACAATATTTGGTCGTCAGGAGTCGTCGTTCATTCGATGACTTTAAAGTGGTTCTCCACCCTAAAGTGGAGTCCCGATGATCGGAACCCTCCCCCCCTCCGGTGTCACATTTGACACCTTTCAGGGGGGAGGGGGGTGCAGATACCTGTCTAAAGACAGGTATTTGCACCCACTTCCGGCCCGGCATTCACGGGCAAAAGACGGGCATTCCGTCACATCCCGTCGCCCCCCGTTGTGTGCTGGGAACACTCGGCTCCCAGCACACAGCGGGAGCCAATCGGCGGGCGCGGCGCGACTCGCGCATGCGCCGTAGGGAACCGGGCAGTGAAGCCGCAGCGCTTCACTTCCTGGTTCCCTCAGCGTGGATGGCGGGGGGAGCAGCAGAGAGACGAGCGATCGCTCGTCCTCTGCTGCGATCAGCGCTGGACTCCAGGACAGGTAAGTGTCCTAATATTAAAAGTCAGCAGCTGCAGTATTTGTAGCTGCTGGCTTTTAATATTTTTTTCCCATGGCACATCCGCTTTAACTAATAAAAGTCGATCTTTGTGAGAAATGGTATCATGCCTAGTTCGCATGGGCAAATGGGAGTTGAAACACTGTATCAGACAAAAATATTGTCTTTTTATTATTTTTGATCAAACGAACGACGACTCCTACAACCAATTATTGGACCCACAAACATGAAAGTTGTGCCATATTTTTGGGTTGAGGTGACATCAATTGATGTAGATGTGTTCCTAACTATATTTTAAGAATAAATAATACCTTAATATACAGAAAATGGAGAATTTGCTCAGCAGTTGGTTACACATGTGGACTCAGTAGCACAATTCTTTGTCACAAGAACAACCTATGTAGGGTGTCACACAGAGGTGAGCTGGTCCAGTGGATACTTGGTTAGCTTCCATATAGAAAACTACACCAAATCTCCAAAGAATTTAAAGTGCATTGGGAATGGCTAAAATGCTGTTTTCTGGTTTTAGAAGGGTTTTTAAAACCAACAATAGTCCCATAATTTTTAGAAAAAACATATTTAATTTTTCTTTCAGCCCTCTATAATCTTTTAAGCTCATGTTTACCTTTTCTTCAATCTCGTAGGGCACAATGAAGCAGCAAGGCAGGAGGCCGAACAAACCCAAGCCACACCCCCGAGGGATGTTGACGAAGGGGAACCTGCCACAACATCCGGTAAAGTATCATATACCACAGCTTCAGGTAATGTAGATGTAGTATAAAAATTAAGGGGAATAGGGGTAAAGGGAGGGCGCAAGTTTTAACCATTAGTTGGTGGGAATATAAGTTGGATCACACATCAATGATGAGTGTGTGGCCGTAACCAATTAAACATATGTCAAAAATTGAAATAGAGAAAGGGAAAGAAAGATTAAGTGAGCAGAAAATGGCCTCAGATGAGGTCATGAAATAAAGGGGTTACTGTGGGCCACACTGTAATGATCAAAATCCTTTTGAATGAAAACTCATTTATTGGGTATCAAAAAGCTATTTTAAATATAGTATCAAAAGGATTGGTGCAAAAGACACAATACAGTCTATTAAAAAATTGTATCAATTAATGGGTATCTTACCATAAACATGTATAACGTACAGGACATACAATAGACAACATAAATTCACAACACTGTCCGGACTTACGGGGGTCAGTCATCAGTTGTCAGCACTATAATATTCAATATAATTGTAGACTAGAAATATAGTAGTGTGGGATACAGTCAGGGACAATGTAGTGTCACCTGACCTCCAAACTGGTTTGTCCAATGAGTGCAATCATTGATGGCTGAACCCTATAGGTGTGAGAGAGAGAGGGAGGATAGAATACAGTAAGGAAAATCTGCTGCAGCGGTGGGGTTAATCACGATAGGGTGTGGAAACTGTGGTGGTGGATTGAATTGCTCAATTAGTGTTGATATTGTATTTATTCCATATCATCCATTGATGTTAGACAGGTGACACCTGGTGTTGGTAAAAACAATCAAAGTTCAGTCCTTCAAGGTATTCACATAAACAGGGGATTGAAGAGTATATCACGTATGTTAGATGTAAATCCTTTCAGTATTTTCCAAACACTCTTGTATATAGACGTGATTAATTGCTAAGAGCTGCATTACACTGTGTGAAAATGGCTGTAGTTGCTTTCTAGCAATGTCTTTAATAGTGCACAAATGTATCCGTTTCCCAATAGTGATATTTAGGCAAGACAGTACAAAATTCAGCACGGTGGGTCGTCTATGCAATTCCTAAAATGATGCAATTCATTCAAGTTAGGATTATATTTCATTGGTTTTTAGGATACATACCTTTTAGGATAGTAGCGGCTTGAGCACAGCACAATGCAATAAAGACAGATAGTTGCTTTCTAGCAATGTCTTTAATAGTGCACAAATGTATCCGTTTCCCAATAGTGATATTTAGGCAAGACAGTACAAAATTCAGCACGGTGGGTCGTCTATGCAATTCCTAAAATGATGCAATTCATTCAAGTTAGGATTATATTTCATTGGTTTTTAGGATACATACCTTTTAGGATAGTAGCGGCTTGAGCACAGCACAATGCAATAAAGACGTGATTATTTGCTAAATAGCAGGACTGTTTAGTGCTGCTTGGTAATGGCTGTATTGCTAAAAGGTCCTACAGTGCACAGATGTATCCGTCACCCAGTAATACTATTTAGGCAAGACAGATGCAAAATTCAGCACAGTAAGTCGTCTGTACAGTTCCGGGGACGATACAATTTCATTCTATTTCATAGATATTGGAGTACAGACCTTTAGGATGATTGCAGCTTCAGTGCGGCACAGTGCAATTATCGGGGTTGTAGGGAGCCAAATCAAGCAATATTGTGGAGGCTCACCCCTCAGCAGTGTTCCATTCATGCGGGTTCCTTGTGTAGTAGTGTTGGTTTCTATGTCCAGTAAACGGACATGGTTCACGCAGCCAGATACGGCTCCTCCGTATCAATCTCACTTACACGCTGGTAAAGTCACGTGACGAGCGTCGAATGGTGACGTCGATGCGTTTCGCCGTACCCAATGGCGTAGCTTCTTCTCAGACGTGATTTGATATCAGCTGATGGGTGTTTTTATTCACAGGCATCAGCTGTCACCGTGCGATAATGAACTGACGCTGTATTCATGTATGAAACAACGGACGCTATGGCAGTCATGGTAATAGTTTCTTGTGGTTTTCCTCTTGTGGTATATTCAATTTGTACAAAAAATCATAGAATAAAACAAGGGAAATAAAAAAGAAGAGGAATGAGCAAGGAGAGAAAAGGGGCGTTATTGATAACAGTGAACAAACATAATTTTGAATTGTTATTTGCCGTCTGATGGTAAAATTGATAATTAATTCAATCATTGTGTATAATTGGTTTGAGCTTGTTCCCAAGTACAATAAGGATAGGGAAATAGAGACAAGGAATAAAGAGAATAAAAAGGAAATGAATTGTGAGGAGCAGTATGAAGGGGAGGGTTTTATTTGAAAGAAAATGCATTTATTTTAGCATTATTTTATACCATTGCATTTTTGCATATTAGCATACTAGGCAATAAAGAAGCAACAGGATATGATAGTAAACAGTTGTAAACGACATGCAAATTTACTGTTGGAGTTGTTAAGACTAGATTTAGTATATATAGTCAACAGCTCGTTGAGGCATATCTAGGGGTTGAAGAAAATTTGTAGGTTCAATTCTGTGTTTAACCCAACAGGAACAAGGGAGTTAAGTCGGTACACCCACCATTTTTCTTTTTGCTGGAGTATACGGTCAAAGTCGCCTCGCCTGTTCGGTAACTTAAGGGCATAAATGCCCTTTACTGTCATTCCCTTGGAACTTCGGTTGTGACATTCTGCAAAGTGTTTGGCAAGAGGTTTTTCGGGATTTTTTAGTTTCTCGTTAATTTCTCTTAAATGTTCGCCAATGCGGACTTTGAGGGGACATTTGGTTTTTCCTATATATATTTTAGGACATGGACAGGTAATTAGGTAAATCACTCGGGTAGTTGAACAATTGATCAGGTCTCTGATCTCAAATGAGCCCTGTCCAAGGGCATCTTGAAATGTGGCTGTACGATCGACATAGGGACAGATTTGACATCTGTTACAAGGGAACATTCCCAAGGATCGTGGATAGTTAGAAAGCCAGGTGGTGTTTGGTTCCTTGGTTCCTTGGTTCCTTGGTTCCCCGAGACTGTGTGCGCGACGTGCCACCAGTTTCGGGGAAGAGCTCACTATCTTGTCCAGGGTTGGCGCATTGGTTAAAATGCCCCAATGCCTCTCCAGAATGGTCCGAACAGAGTTCCATTGTGAACCAAAGGGAGTGATGATTCTAGTGGGCTCATTGGAGTTAATACTGAGTTTGTCCACTGATTTTTTTTTAGTTAATAAGTCCACGCGGTCCCTAATGGCTGCTCTTTTTCGTGCCTCTTTAATTTGGCCGTACGAGTAGCCACGTTCACGGAATAGCATATATAGTTCGTGGCTTTCACGCCTTTAGTCAATGGCGTTGGAGCAGTTTCGCTTTATTCGCATGAACTGTCCCACTGGGATGCCATTTTTGAGCCAGTGGGGGTGGTGGCTGGTGGCATATAGGAGCGTATTTGCTGCAGTATTTTTGCGGAAGGTGCATGTGCTGAGCCTGCCCTCCTTTAAGGTAATCAGTAGGTCAAGGAAGGATAATTTTTCCATGTCAACAGTATAAGTGAGATGGATATTGCGTTGGTTCTGATTGAGTTCAATCATGAACTGGTGTAATGTTTCTATGGTTCCATTCCATATCATGAAAACGTCATCTATGTATCGCCACCAGGTAAGTACGTGGTGGCGATACATAGATGAGGTGTAAACATCCTCCTCTTCCCAAAGGCCTAGATGGAGGCAAGCATAGGCCGGAGCCCATGCCGCGCCCATCGAGGTACCTCGTATCTGCCGATAGAAGTTGCCCATGAATTGAAAGTAATTGTTCATGAGGGCAAATTCCAATAATTCAGCAATGAACTCATTTTGTGATCCAGAAGTGGGGGTAGGTATTTCCCAGAAAGGTTTCGACAACCTTGATGCCAGTCTGATGGGGTATCGATGTGTACAATGACTCCACATCTATACCAACCAGTAAAATCCCATCAGGTTGTTGACTGGTATCAAGGCCGTCTAGTTTGGCCAATACATGCTGAGTATCCTGCACAAAGGATTTCAACTCAGTTACCATCTCCTTCAGCATTAGATCCAGATATCGCCCTATGCGTTCCATGGGTCCCTGACAGGCTGACACAATTGGCCTGCCTGGTGGCTTGTTTAGATTTTTGTGGACCTTGGGAATAATATAAAACGTAGGAATGTTATACTCCTGAACTCGTAAATAGTCATGTTCCTTAGATGTTAGAAGGCCCTCCACTTTAGCCAAGCTCAATTTGTAATTCAGTTCGTCAATCACTGCGTGCAAGGGATTATGATCTAATTTTTCATACGTGGAGGATTCAACAATCGCTTGGCCTCACCCTCATACTGGTTTTGAGTCAACAATACAACATTGCCACCCTTATCGCTGTTTTTTTATAACGATATTCTTGTCATTTTGTAACTCCCTCAGGGCCCTTCTTTCACCTGCTGATAAGTTGTCGGCAGCTTTTTTAGACCAATCAATTTTTTCCAAGTCATTTTGTACCATGTCTAGGAACGTTTTGAGCCACCTATTTTTTGATAAAGGAGGCATTTTTAGTGATTTAATTTTTAGATTAACTCGTCTGATAAGGGTTGAGGGTTCCTCGTCAGGTGTGGAATTTTCAGCCAACAGGGAATTCAGGATGTCCAGTCTATTGCATGTCCTGTACGTTATACATGTTTATGGTAAGATACCCATTAATTGATACCATTTTTTAATAGACTGTATTGTGTCTTTTGCACCAATCCTTTTGATACTATATTTAAAATAGCTTTTTGATACCCAATAAATGAGTTTTCATTCAAAAGGATTTTGATCATTACAGTGTGGCCCACAGTAACCCCTTTATTTCATGACCTCATCTGAGGCCATTTTCTGCTCACTTAATCTTTCTTTCCCTTTCTCTATTTCAATGTTCAATGTAGATGTAGGCCTACATAACTTTAATACATGTTTTGGTCCCACATTTCAGGAACAAGTAGTGCTGGTGAGGGACTTGACACATATAGTGCCCAGCTCTTGATTGCAGAAGTGTTGTCATGCAGGGCACAGGTAGAAGACATCCATCTTGCATCAAGAGAGATTCGTGAGAAACCAAAAAGGCTGGAACGACAGCTCAAAAATGTGATTGATGTTCTGGGGAGGGTTTGATTATTTGTTTTTTAAGGTTTGATTTTTGTTTGATTATGTTTTTTCAAAACCTAGATTTTATATTTGGATAAATGATAAAAAAATTAAATAAAATAAAAACCTAGATTGTATATTTGTATAAATGATAAAAAAAAAAAAAAAAATTGTATAAACGATAAAAACAAAACAAAAAAAACCTTGATTTTATATTTCTAAATAAAAAACAAAACAAAAAAAAACCTTGATTTTATATTTGTAAATTAAAAAAAATTAAAAAAACCTTGATTTTATCTCTGTTAAACAATAAACATTTTTGTAAGATCAAAAATGTGTGGCTAGTTCTTTGTATCAATGCTGACTAATAAAATAACTCATGTATATTTGGGGTGGTAAGATAGACAATGATGGGTATTTAGTACATCCAAAACACATGGCTCTATGAGAACCTATGAAAAAGCTGCAATACACAAAACTAAAAATTAATTAAAATAACAAACAAATTGGACTGTTTTTATTTTTTATTTAGCCAAGATCTGGCATTGGAATGGCCCCCCTCCCCATAAAATAATCCACATAGGCTTGTCGCACTGCACGTGCACTTTGGGGGGCCAAGCCTGTATGGCTAGCCTCACGGGCCGCCTCCGGAGCTAGATCAACTGCCTCATCAGGCAATACAGTTAAATAGTTGGACAAATGTCTTCGGAGAAAATTATGTAGAATGCAGCAACATAGTATTATGTGGTTCCATTTGTATTCGGCCAGGTTTATGGCAGTCAAAAACAATCGGAATCGGCTGGCCATGATGCCAAATGCATTTTCTACCACCCGTCTGGCTCTGGCCAGCCGATAATTAAAAACCCTCCTCTCAGGGGTGAGGGTGCGTTGGGGAAATGGCCTCATGAGGTGGGGACCCAAACCAAACGCCTCATCTGCAATAAATACGAAGGACAGACCCTCTTCGTTCTCCTCCGCAGGTGGCAATCCTAGGTCCTCTGACTGAAGCCGTTGGGGGCGAACTCGGTCTCAGCAAAGACCCCGCCGTCCGACATCCGGCCATTTTTCCCAACATCTACGTACATAAAATCATAATTGGCAGACACCACCGCCATCAGCACAACATAGTTAATGTAGTTAAAATAGTGGAATTCGGAATGTGGTGGGGGCACGATGCGGACGTGCTTGCCATCAATGGCTCCTCCGCAGTTCGGAAAGTTCCAACGCTGGGAGTCCGCTGCCACAGTCTGCCATTCATGTGGCGTGGTGGGGAACTGTAGAGAAAAAGAAACAAAAAATAAATTCAAACAAACATTGCTAACAGAATATCACAAAACATTCGGGGATCCTAAAAATAAAAAATTAATTAATTTCAAGTATTATTTTAAGAGACATAAATAATAAGGGATCATTAAGCAGAGTAATCACCACCTCTAATGTGAAAAATAAAAGCTTAGGGGGAGGGGGGCCGAGATGAGTTGCTGACCTCAAAAACCACCCCACCAAAAAAAAAATGTGAATTATACAGTTAAAAAACAAAAACATAAAAAATTGGGGGGGGGGTTGGGCGTGGACTACAATGGAGGCCACAAATAAAGGGGGAAATAGGGACACACAAAATGCAGCACTACAATGGAGGCCACAAATAAAGGGGGATATACAGTAGGTACACACAAAATGCAGCACTACAATGGAGGCAACCAAAAAAGGGGGATATAGGGACTAGGCTAGGTGTGTTTGGCCACAAAATAGAATGCTGGACAGGTTGGCTATATAAAAGATGCATGTAGGCCCAAGCTTAAAAAAAAAATTCCAGCATACATGGAGACAAAGGGAACATTCACAGCATATTACAAACAGGTTAATTAGGGAGTGTTTGGGAAAAAAAAAGAAAAAGCATGCAATAAATACATAGTTTGTGCATTGAAAGGACACCACTTACCTTAACTGCAGAACCTGAATTATGGCAGAACAGGTCTCCGGGATTATGAGGCCCAGAGCCTGGGGGGAGATGCCCGTCGAGAACTTCAAGTCCTGCAGACTTCTCCTTGTTGCAAGGTACCGCAACGTAGCAACTAGCCGCTGCTCAGCAGTGATGGCTTCCCGCATAACGGTGTCCTGCCTGGTGATATAAGGCGACACCGAAGCCAAAAGCTGCTGAAATACGGGGTCAGACATCCTGAGAAATTCCTGAAATCATCAGGGTTGTTTTCTCGGATCTCCCACAGCAGAGGCATATGAGAGAACTGGTCCCTGCGAAGAAACCAGTTCTTGGTCCACAACCTCCTCCTCACCCTGTTCATGGACCGTTGCCGGGATGCAGCACACATCCGAACAACAAGCACAGCACGATCTCGGCGACGAGAACGTACCCGCAACATGGCTAGAAAACGGTCGTCAAATCAGATCGGACTAAAAAAAACGCCCTGAAGATCAGAAAGGCCTCTGAAGAACGACCTGCAAAACAGGAACATGCACACAAGAACGCACTGCCAAAACAAATACGTCCTGAATACAAGCACTGTAAGACAGATCCGACCCCAAAAGCACAAACAGAAAACAAAATTTAAAGCACGAAGACTGAAAAGCACGAATCGTCTCTCACCAAACTTTTACTAACACGCAGCAACACGATATCAGCAAAAGAGGCCGTCTTCCGCATGGAAATAACCCTTTATAGTGCCGTTGTACGTGCTGTACGTAATTGCGCTTTGCTAGAGCATCTTGAAAAAACGATGGTGTGTATGCTACGTCGTTTTTTAAAATGAAGTTTGAAAAACTTCGTTTTTTTCATGCTAAAAAACGACCGTCTGTACGCGGCATTATTCTATGGACACAGTGATTTGGCAATATTCATCTATCTTTGGACTTATTGATTAATATCATATTAGCACTTATTGTTAGTATGGTTTAACACCTGTTTTAGTCATTCATTATTTGGAATTAGGAATGTATTTAATTTTATCTTATTTGTGAGCATGAGGTTGTGGCTCTACACATGCAAGATTTTCCCAATCCATTCTATTCAACACAATATTTTTTATTGAGTGAGCACATTTCTAAACCTAGTTTGGCATCTTAGAAGTGTTTTACTTAAATTTAAAGGGGCAGCTTACAGTAAACACTTCTAATGCCGCGTACACACGATCGGTTCAACCGATGAGAATAGTCTGATGGACCGTTTTCATCAGTCAAAACCGATCGTGTGTAGGCGGCATCGGTTAGTTAACCATTGGTTAAAAAAAAGGCAACTTGTTTTAAAATTAACTGATGGATTCCTAAGCGATAGGACAAAACCGATTGTTAGTAGGCACGACCATCGGTTAAAAATCCACGCATGCTCAGAATCAAGTCGACACATGCTTGGAAGCATTGAACTTTTCAGCAGGTCGTTGTGTTTTACGTCACCGCGTTCTGACACAATCGTTTTTTTAACCGATGGTGTGTAGGCGCGACGGACCATCAGTCAGCTTTATCGGTTAAAGCGGAGTTCCGGCCACAATTTAACTTTTTAAATATAAATACCCCTGTAATACACAAGCTTAATGTATTCTAGTAAAGTTGGCCTGTAAACTAAGGTCTGTTTTGTTAGGTTGTTACAGCATTTAGACACTTTATAAAATAGAAATTGACTGGGGCCATCTTAAGTGTGGGCATCATGAAGCCAGACTGTATGACTTCCTGGATTTCAGCCTTGCAGATCTCGAACATGCTCAGTGCTGCACAAGCAGTGTCAGATCAGGTTTCAGCACCTGTGCTGTCCAAGTCACATGATTCTTTGAGACTGGGGAGTGCACAGACTCCTGGAAAGTTACACCCACTACATTCCCAGGAGTCTGTGCGGTGTAGGTTAGGAAGCATTAAGCACCTAGGTGCAGGAAGTGGGAAGATTAACTATTCTGCCTAGCAACAACACTTTGAAGGCATCTAAAAAAAAAAAAAAAAAAATCGTAAAGGACTAATGATTTTTTTTTAAAACTACTGATGTAATGTTATATTTATGGGTGGAACTCCACTTTAACCGATGAAAACGGTCCATCGGTCCGTTCTCATCAGATGGACTGATCGTGTGTACACGGCATAAGACATATACACAGGCAATTTGTGTTTTTTTTATAATTACTCAGTCATGCTGAAATGAAAATGCTATTATTTTCTTGAGGCAGATTGAACTTTCTTTTGTTGGTATTATAACGCCCCTTTTTTACTATTTGGAAATGCAAACAAAAAAATACTACAAAATGTGAAAAATATAAAATGTCTTTGTTTGTTAAAAAAAATTGTAAATATGTCCAATTTAGTTATCAAATTATACAAAAATGTATTCTGCTACATTTCTTTAGTAAAAAATAACCCATATAATTAAATATTATCTAGTCTGTTTTAAAGCTATAGGGCCAGATTCAGGTACATTTGCGGCGGCGTAACGTATCGCATTTACGTTCCACCGCCGCAAGTTTTACGGGCAAGTGCTTGATTCACAAAGCACTTGCCTGTAAAGTTGCGGCGGTGTAGCGTAAATCCCTCCAGCGCAAGCCCGCCTAATTCAAATGATCCGGGTAGGGGGCGTGGATCATTTAAATTAGGCGCGTTCCCGCACCGAACGTACTGCGCATGCTCCGTTTTGAAAATTCCCGCCGTGCGTTGCGCGAAATGACGTCACACTGACGTGATTTTTTGATTTCCTTTCCTATTCACGGACGACTTACGAAAAAAAAAAAAAAATGAAAATTAGACGCGGGAACGACGACCATACTTTAACATGGCAGGTCTATCTATATGCCACGAATTAGCAGCTTTAACTATACGCCGGGAAAAGCCGGCTAGCGACGACGTAAGAGAATGCGACGGCCGCGCGTACCTTCGTGGATCGCCGGAAAAAGATAATTAGCATACCCGACGCGGAAAACTATGCAAACTCCACCCAGCGGGCCCCCGAAGTATTGCACCTACGATCCGAATGCGTACGAAGCCGTACGCCTGTCGGATTGAAGCCAGAAGCCGTTGTATCTTGGTTTGAGGATTCAAACTGAAGATACGACGCGGCAAATTTGAAAGTACGCCGGAGTATCAGTAGATACTCCGGCGTACTTCTTCTGTGAATCTGGCCCATAGAGCCTTCAAACTATAACTTTATTTGAAAATTGATCAGTCTTGATCTGTCAAACGCCAGGACAGTAAAAAAAACAAATAACCACATTTTTAGACATTCTAACAACCACTTATTTTAATTTTTTTTTTTGTTGGCAAAACATTTTTGTAAAATGAAGAAATGTAATGGAGAGTTTTACTTTTTAATATCTTTATAAATAATATTGGGTCTGGGATCAAAAGTAATATTTCTGTCTTTGCAGATGACACTAAGCTATTCAGTGGAATAAGATGCTTACAGGATGTCTCCAATTTACAAGCTGACCTCAAAGCATTGACTAAGTGGCAGATGAGGTTTAATGTTGATAAATGTAAAGTTATGCACTTGAGGGCTAAGAATATGCATGGATCATAAAAGACCACATAGACAAGTTCTTGCTGGAAAAAAAAAACAGAAACATTTTAAGCAACAGAAAGCATGGATTCACGAGAAACAGAACCGGATTTCTTTTTATGAAGAGGTAAGTAAAACCTTGGACAGAGGGGTGACGATGGACGTGGTATACTTTGATTTTGAAAAAAGTCTACAGGCTTGGAAATATCAGTTTGTAAAATTCAGAGAGTAGTGATTAATGATTCTTACTCTAAATCAGTAGCTGGTGCTCTATTTTTTTTTGGGGGGGGGGCGCAAATGGAAAAAAAATTGCAGCCTCACTGTGCCCATCAAATGCAGCCACTGTGCCATCAATTGTCACCACTGTGCCATGCCATCAAATGCAGCCACTGTGCCATCAATTGTCACCACTGTTCCATGCCATCAAACTCAGCCACTGTGCCATCAATTTGCACCACTGTGCCATGCCATCAAATGCAGTCACTATGCCATGCCATCAAATGCAGCCACTGTGCCATGAATTGTCACCACTGTTCCATGCCATCAAATGCAGTCACTATGCCATGCCATCAAATGCAGCCACTGTGCCATCAATTTGCACCACTGTGCCATGCCATTAAACGCAGCCACTGTGCCATGCCGTCAAATGCAGCCACTGTGCCATGCCATCAAACACAGCCACTGTGCCATCAATTGTCACCAGTGTGCCCTTTAATTGTCTCCACTGTGCCCATTGTCGCCACTGTGCCCATTGGTGTCACTATGCCCTTTAATTGTCGCCACTGTGCCCATTCATGCCACTGTGCCAATTGTCCCCACCATGCCCATTGTCCCTACTGCGCCTATTGTCGCCACTGTGCCCATTGATGTCACTGTGCCCTTTAATTGTCACCACTGTGCCAATTGTCCACACTGTGCATATTGTCGCCACTGTGCCCATTGATGCCGCTGTGCCCTGTAAAATGCCCCTTCCCCCCCCGCCAGGCACTTACCTTCACTGGAGTCAGCCATCCACGTCCTTGATGTCTTCTCCCGCCCTCGATGACGCTTCAGCCAATCAGGTTACCGGTAGCCAGAACCGGCCAACCTGATTGGCTGAGACGCATGTCAGTCTTATCCAAGGAATGCACCCCTGTGCATTCCGGGGACCCGAGGGATGTACTCGGAAAGCCTATCAGAGCCGCTGGCTCTGATAGGCACTTCCGTACAGCCAACCAGCTGCCGTTATTCAGATGGTCCGCGATCATGTCCGGCCATCTGAATAGAACAGCGGCAGCGGCGACAATAACATAGATTCATGCAATGCATGAATCTATGTTATTAGACTCAGTGGCGTTGAGAGCCAGAGGGGGCGGCGCTCCAGCGCCCTCTATGGACGAACCGCCACTGCTCTAAATGGTCTAAGGTTATCAGTGGTGTACCCCAAGTTTCAGTGCTGGGACCCTTACTTTTTAATATCTTTATAAATGATATTGGGTCTGTGATCAAAAGTAATATTTCTGTCTTTGCAGATGACACTAAGCTATGCAGTGGAATAAGATGCTTACAGGATGTCTCCAATTTACAAGCTGACCTCAATGCATTGTCTAATTGGGCAACTAAGTGGCAGATGAGGTTTAATGTTGATAAATGTAAAGTTATGCACTTGGGGGCTAAGAATATGCATGTATCATACCATACCATTTCCAAAGCGAGCAAAGTCCTTTCTTGTATTAACCACTTCAGCCCCAGACCATTAATCAGCTTAAAGACCAGAGGTCTTTTTACAATTTGGCACTGCGCTGCTTTAACTGGGAATTGTGCGGTCATGCAATGTTGTACCCAAACAAAATTTGCGTCCTTTTCCCCCACAAATAGAGCTTTCTTTTGATGGTATTTGATTGCCTCTGTGATTTTTATTTTTTGCGATATATAAGTGGAAAAAGACCTTATAATATATTTTCTACTTTTTGTTATAAGAAAAATCGAATAAACTCAATTTTAGTCATACATTTAGGCCAAAATCTATTCAGCCACATGTCTTTGGTAAAAAAAAAATGTCAATAAGCGTATATTTATTGGTCTGCGCAAAAGTTATAGCATCTACAAACTAGGGTACATTTTCTGGAATTTACATAGCTTTTAGTTTATGACTGCCTATATCATTTCTTGAGGTGCTAAAATGGCAGGGCAGTACAAAACCCCCCCAAATTACCCCATTTTGGAAAGTAGACACCCCAAGGAAATTGCTGAGAGGCATGTTGAGCCCATTAAATATTTTTTTTGGTCCCAAGTGATTGAATAATGACAAAAAAATTGCTCACACATGCCAAGGTTATATGTGGAATTGCACCCCAAAAATTTTTTTGCTGCTTCTCCTGAGTATGGGAATACCACATGTGTGGGACTTTTTGGGAGCCTACCTGCATACGGGGCCCGAAAACCAAGCATCGCCTTCAGGATTTCTAAGGGCGCAAAATTTTGATTTCACTCCTCCCTACCTATGACAGTTTTGAAGGCCATAAAATGTCAAAATAGCACAACCCCCCCCCCCCAAATGACCCCTTTTTGGAAAGAAGACACCCCAAGCTATTTGCTGAAAGGCATGTTGAGTCCATGGACTATTTTATATTTTGCCACAAGTTGCAGGAATATGACAAACTTTATTTTTTTGCACAAATTTGTCACTAAATGATATATTGCTCAAACATGCCATGGTTATATGTGGAATTACACCCCAAAATACATTCTGCTGCTTCTCTTGAGTACGGGGATACCACATGTGTGAGACTTTTTGGGAGCCACGTACGGGACCCCGAAAACCAAGCACCGCCTTCATTTTTTTTAAGGGTATATATTTTTGATTTCACTCCTCACTGCCTATCACAGTTTCAGAGGACATGGAATGTCCAGATGGCACAACACCCCCCCCCCCCCCCAAATGACCCAAATTTTAGAAAGTAGACACCCGAGCTATTTGCTGAGAGGCATGGTGAGTATTTAACAGCTCTCATTTGTTTTTTGAAAATTATGAAAGAATTTTTTTTTTCTTTTTTCAATTTTCAAAACTTTGTGACAAAAAGTGAGATCTGCAAAAAACTCACCATACCTCTCAGCAAATAGCGGTCACTAGTTTTTTTCCCACAATGCGGCTATACTCTCAAAAAGTCTCACACGTGGTATCCCCGTACTCAGAAGAAGCTACAGAATGTATTTTGGGGTGTAATTCCACATATGCCCATGGCATGTTTGAGCAATATATCATTAAGTGACAACTTTGCGAAAAAAAAAATGTATTTTTCCCGCAACTTGTGTCAAAATGAAAAAAAAATATACCATGGACTCGACATGCCTCTCAGCAAATAGTTAGGGGTGTCTACTTTGCAAAATGGGGTCATTTGGGGGGGTTTTGAACTGTCCTGGCATTTTATGCACAACATTTAGAAGCTTATAATTGGTTGTGAGTGTCACCGGCGCAAAAGAAAATAAATAAATAAATGTGAACTGTGATCTGCTGCAGTACTGTGTGCCCTTAGTGGGGGTCAATAGTGCTCTAAGAAGAAAAATGTTACTGCGCTGATCTAATTATCCAGAGGTATTTAATCTCTGGGAATATGGACATAAGTGAAATATCAGGGCCACAATGTACCCAATCTTAAGTGTGAATAACCTGAATACAAACAATAAAAAATATAAGAAATATATGAGTCATACAAATGTGACACAGTGATTTCAAACTTAAATCATATATCTAGATCAGTGTGTCAGCATACAATCCATATGCCACAGTGCTTCTATGAGAAAAATGGCTGTTGCTGCTACTGACCAACCAAATCGTGAAAACAATACGAAAGATATTACAAAAAAAATATATTATATATATATGTGTGTGTATAAACCCAATATGCAGTATGCCAACTGCACCGTGAGTTGTCCAATAACCGATATTGGAACAAAATAAAATAAATATCAATAAAAGTGAAATAATTATCAAACAACCATACAAATGTGCAATGTACTGGCTGCACTTAAAAATAGTCCAAATGACAGGCAATCTTGCTCTTATACAATAGGTTCCAGCAAACACAAGGTTCAATGTTGGTAATGCTGTGTACAGGAAAGTGCCGCTATCTCTTCCACCCGACAAAGATGTGCCACCATCACCAATGGTTAAAATCAACACTCACCAGACCCCAGATATTATTAGGCTCCAAAGTGGTGTCTTTTCTTTGTCGGTCAGTGGGTGTTGCCTCCTTTTCCCTTTTACAAGGTGTCATCAATTCCTCAAAAACAAGGGGCTCATCATGGTGTAGTATATTAAAATATGTATTTATTTAAAAAAGGTAAAAAAATATAACACTTACAATATAAAGTGCCTCTGACCGGCACTGAGTGTCTTTGGCAGTGTCAACCGTTAAAAGCCGCTGACCAGCATTTAAGTGGCGTCCTAAGAGGTGTGCTTGCCCCGCTGTGCTCCGCATGTATTGCTACAAGGGGTCCGTGCGCGCTGGTGTGCTGCACCCTCAATGTGTGTGTCCAAACAGCCTCTACGCGTTTCGCTAGTTGCGTCGTCAGGAGAGCCCTCCTGACGACGCAACTAGCGAAACGCGTAGAGGCTGTTTGGACACACACATTGAGGGTGCAGCACACCAGCGCGCACGGACCCCTTGTAGCAATACATGCGGAGCACAGCGGGGCAAGCACAAGTCTTAGGACGCCACTTAAATGCTGGTCAGCGGCTTTTAACGGTTGACACTGCCAAAGACACTCAGTGCCGGTCAGAGGCACTTTATATTGTAAGTGTTATATTTTTTTACCTTTTTTAAATAAATACATATTTTAATATACTACACCATGATGAGCCCCTTGTTTTTGAGGAATTGATGACACCTTGTAAAAGGGAAAAGGAGGCAACACCCACTGACCGACAAAGAAAAGACACCACTTTGGAGCCTAATAATATCTGGGGTCTGGTGAGTGTTGATTTTAACCATTGGTGATGGTGGCACATCTTTGTCGGGTGGAAGAGATAGCGGCACTTTCCTGTACACAGCATTACCAACATTGAACCTTGTGTTTGCTGGAACCTATTGTATAAGAGCAAGATTGCCTGTCATTTGGACTATTTTTAAGTGCAGCCAGCACATTGCACATTTGTATGGTTGTTTGATAATTATTTCACTTTTATTGATATTTATTTTATTTTGTTCCAATATCGGTTATTGGACAACTCACGGTGCAGTTGGCATACTGCATATTGGGTTTTTACACACACATATATATATAATATATTTTTTTTTTGTAATATCTTTCGTATTGTTTTCACGATTTGGTTGGTCAGTAGCAGCAACAGCCATTTTTCTCATAGAAGCACTGTGGCATATGGATTGTATGCTGACACACTGATCTAGATATATGATTTAAGTTTGAAATCACTGTGTCACATTTGTATGACTCATATATTTCTTATATTTTTTATTGTTTGTATTCAGGTTATTCACACTTAAGATTGGGTACATTGTGGCCCTGATATTTCACTTATGTCCATATTCCCAGAGATTAAATACCTCTGGATTTAGAAGCTTATGTCACATATCATCCACTCTTCTAACCACTTGAAGACAAAGCCCTTTCTAAAAAAAACTTTCTTTGTAAGAAAATTACGTTGAACCCCCAAACATTATATATATATATATATATATATATATATTTTTTTTTTTAAAGCAAAGGCCCTACAGATTAAAATGGTGGGTGTTGCATTTTTTTTCCACACAGTATTTGCGCATTTTCAAATATTTTTTTGGGGGAAAAAATACACTTTTTTAAATGTTAATGCACTAAAACACATTATATTGCCCAAATGTTTGATGAAATAAAAAAGATGATCTTAGGCCGAGCACATGGATGCCAAACACCACATGCTTTAACATTGCGCACAAACGCGCAGTGGCGACAAACTACATACATTTTTTAAAGCCTTTACAGGTTACCACATTAGATTTACAGAGGAGGTCTACTCCTAAAAGTACTGCCCTCGATCGGACCTTCGCAGTGATATCTCACATGCATGATGCAATTGCTGTTTACATATGACGCCAGACCGACGTTTGTGTTCGCCTTTGAGCGAGAGCAGGGGGGGGGGGGGCAGGGGTGCTTTTTTTTTATTATTATTATTTATTTCACTTTTTTTTATTTTATTTTTAAACTGTTCCTTCCATCTTTTTTTTGTTACAATTTTTATTGTTATCTCAGGGAATGTAAATATCCCCTATTATAGCAATAGGTAGTGACAGGTACTCTTTTTTTGAAAAAATTGGGGTCTATTAGACCATAGATCTCTCCTTTGTCCTCAAAGCATCTGACCACACCAAGATCGGTGTGATAAAATGCTTTCCAAATGGCGCTGTTTATATCCAGGGGGGGCATTCCCTCCCACTGCTTGTAAAAGCAGTCTAGAGGCTAATTAGCCGCTGGCTGAAAAGAATGATACCAAGATGATACCTAAACCCGCAGGCATCATTCAGGTATAACCATTTAAAATCCAGCAACATACCAGTACGTTGCTGGTCCTTGGTGGGCATATATTGTAATCTTCTTTTTCATGCAGCCTGTTGGCTGAACGAAAAAAAGATTGATCGGTGGGTATGCCCACCATTAGAATACCTCCCTTCATCCACCCACTTCTAATGATGGGCATACATGCACAATTTATATATGCCGAAGCATGGGGGCATCCTCCAGCAAAAGTTATGCCGCGTACACATGGTCGACTTTTCCACAGGCAAGCCTCCATCAGAATTTCAACCGTATGTACGCCGCATTATAAGCATATCACTCCTCCGCCCCTGCTGCCACCATGCTTCAGCATATATGCACTTTTTTTTTTTAACTGTGGTGGTGAAATCATCTCCTACAGTGTTGGAGTCACGGTTTTATGTATCGTGGGAGCAAACGCTGTTGCTGTGATAAATAAATCCACGCTGCAACTGAATGGCGTACCTGCTAAGCAAATGATGATTAAGGAACAAGTGAAAGATGTCTGCGCTGTGAAAACACACTATCAATAATATATTGCAAATGTGTGATAGGGAAGCAAAACACATCGCATAATCCAGTATAAACGATCAAATTTAATTTAAAACAGCACATAAAACTCACATTTAAGTCGGTATTAATGGCATAAATCCACGAGTAGCGAACTCGTACTACGTCCGTCGGATGCTAGGGGTTGTCCAGCGCTCCAATCCCCTGATGAAGTCACGTGTTTTCCTATCAGGCTCTTTTTGCTTGATGTAAGGTGAGCTGTTGGGACCACCAGAGGTGTGTGTGGAGATTTTTAAGGTGACGGTCTATCCTTTCTTCACCAGAGTTGGCTGTGGGGTCTCCCTTCGTTGAATATCTGTCCTCATTTTTCAACCATCAGACTTACCAGACTTTTGGAGACCTGGGGTTTCTTTAGTTTCTTGGACTTTTTTTTTTTTTTTAGTTGCATATGTGTATCTTTTATATTTACTGAGTTATTGTTCATTTTTTTGCTATCTATAGTTATTACCACGGCATACCCACGTATTCACTGTCACTTGTGTCCCCCCCCCTTTTCCCTCCCCTTTCACACATTTGCAATATATTATTGATAGTGTGTTTTCACAGCGCAGACATCTTTCACTTGTTCCATTATCACTTTGTCTATCAAGGTAGACCTTCCTAGGTTTTGCAGCAGTGCCCCTTTCACTCTCCCTCCCCCCCACCCTCCCCCCTTTGTATTCACAGACAGCGCAGGAGTTTCACCTTTCACAAATGATGATTAACATTACAGTATAACAGTAAGACCTTACCATACCATACTTGCAAAGCAAATACCAAAAAACAGTAAAAAATATATATTTTTTTAACACAACCTATGCCTAAAAGATATATATGCTGAAGCATGGGGGCATCCTCCTGCAAAAGTTATGCCGCCTACACACGGTCAGACTTTTCCACGGGCAAGCCTTAGTCGGAATTTCGACTATATGTGCATGCCACCTCGAACTGCACTTTTGGGACTCGCCACGTCACCAAGTGTTATGCCGCGTACACACGACCGTGTGTACGCGGCATTACTGCAGCGCTGGATGTACGTTCTTACTAGGCCGCTGGTGCTTGCCAGTTCACCAGAAGAATGAGCGGCACTAGTACTTCTCTGCTCCATATGAGAGCACCTGCGGTCCTTGCACCTCAACAGCAGAAGAATGGGGTTGGGTATGCCTGACCTTGGCAGGGACCTCAACTTCGTCGCCAAAGCTATCTGTCATGGAACTGCTGTCGTCTACAGGATCGTATTCTGAGCCTGAATCTGACAGATGAGTGACCTCCTCCACTATCTGTCATGCTCAGAAACGTGTACCTTCGATTTGCCATTTTAAGCTCTAAATTTACTGGTACAAGTAGTGAGATTCCAAGGTAAAAAAACACCTGACTGTCAGCGAATGTATCAAAACGCTACCAAAAGAACGGTTAGCGATCGCACTGATCAGGCCTGACTCTGCAGTTATGCTGCAGTTATGTGTTTAGTGTTTTGTAAGTGACAGTGATCGATCGATACTGCACTTGGGTGGTCTGGGCTGGGCGAAGGTGCAAAATGCAGGTGCTAGCAGGTATCTGGGCTGATCCCGCTAACTGCGTTTTTTGGAACCCTAAACTGCTGGGGAGGCTAGTATAGATCTGATCAGATATTGATATGTTCAGATACTATGGGGTAGATTCACATACATTTAGATCGGCGCATCGTATGTGAGATACGCTACACCGCTGTAACTTAATTTCTCCTGGTTCGAATCCCCAAAGAATTCACGCCGTAAGTTACGGCGGCGTAGTGTATCTCAAGCGGCGTAACGGCGCGGAATTCAAATTGGCGATTAGGGGGTGTGTTTCATTTAAATGAAGCGCGTCCCCGCGCCGAATGAACTGTGCATGCTCCGTTTCTAAATTTCCCGCCGTGCATTGCGCTAAATGACGTCGCAACAACTTCATTTTTTTTTTTAACTTAGACGTGAATTACATCCATCCCGATTCATGGACGACTTACGCAAAAAAAAAAAAATTCAAATTTCGACGCGGGAACGACGGCCATACTTAACATGGCAGTTCTATCTATACGCGCCAAAATACCAGCTTTAACTATACCCCGACGCGGAAAACGACGAGAACTCCACCCAGCGGACGCGGAAGTATTGCATCTAAGATCCGAAGGCGTATAAAGCCGTACGCCTGTCGGATCTAACCCAGATGCCGTCGTATCTTGGTTTGAGGATTCAAACTAAAGATACGACGCGGGTAATTTGAAAGTACGCCGGCGTATCTGTGGATCTGCCCCTATACCACTAAGGGAGGTGTATGCTGCGTGCGTGGGTGTTAGCGCTACTGGCACTAACCTGACACTGTCTGGGGTGACACAGACCCTGACTGATGCTAAAACTTAATTGATCTCACCCGCCGGGCGATCAGGGGGTTAAACCTTTATTAGGTAATAAATGGCGGGTGCCCTAAAGCTATAAAAAGCAAACTAACCAGCGTCACCCGCAACACTTATACAGTGACCACTGGTGAAAAGGTTAACTAGGGGCAATCAGGGGGTTAAAACCTTTATTAGGTAATATATGGGGGTACCTGATACTATATAAAAACCTGACGGTGAACCTAAATAACTTAACTGGCTAACCAGCGTCACCAGTGACACTTATACGGTGATCACTGGTGAAAGGGTTAACTCTAGGGGCAATCAGAGGGTTAAAACCTTTATTAGGCAATATATGGGGGTATCTGACGCTATAAGTTGTTTCATTCCTGCTTGTCTGTCTACAAAGTCCACAAACTCACTAAAGGGTGGAAAAGGCACATTGTGTTTTCATTTGTAGTTACAGCCATGAGCGATCCATCTTTCGTTAAGTTTTTGTGCTAAGGAGTTAATACCTCTAGCAGAGCCAAGATAAGAAAGGCCAGGTAAGTCCCATTCTGCTTTAGCCACTTGTAACTCCATACACAGGTCACTGAATTCTCTGAGTCTTTGGTAACCCATGCTAGGTATTTTTGGGAAGTCCTCTATCCTTTTAAACAGTGTACTCTGGTGAGCCATAACATCTATCCAGTCTGTTCCAGATGTTTGTAATGCCTATCTCAGGTTGGTTTATATTAATGTCTCTTATCCTTTTGGCATGGTCAGCAGAATCATTGCCAAGCCACTTTACGAGGAGTTCTATCTGTTTCCTGCAGGATAGATCTACCATGTGGAGTAGGTTTATTTGGGACTGGAAAGTCTGTAACTCTGATGAAGTCACGTGACCCGTGACGACACGCGTAGGGAACTGAAGCAGCAGAGGTGATGCGGACGAGCCCAGCGCTCATATTTCCTAAACGCCCATATGTTTTACTTTCAAATGTGAGTACCATCTATTTTAAATAATAAAATACGGAATTATCAAACATACTACACTATATTTGGGAATCCTTTTGTCCTCTCCTTGCTATTTGGGCACATCGGTTGGAGAACCCATACCCCACAGACAGGACATATATCCCAGGCAGCGTGTCCCCAGGCTTAGGCCGCGTACACACGATCAGTCAAAACCGATGAAAACGGACTGAAGGACCGTTTCATCGGTCCAAACCGATAGTGTGTGGGCCCTATCGGTCAGTTATCCTTTGGTAAAAAAAAAGAGAACTTGCTTTAAAATTTAACCGATGGACACCTAACCGATAGGTCAAAACCGATCGTTAGTACGCACGACGCTCGGTTATAAGTCCATGCATGCTCAGACTAAATGAGGGGTTGGGAGCGCTCGTTCTTGTAAAACTTGCGTTCATTTTGGAGATGGCACATTCTACATTTTTAAAATTAGTGTCTCGTTTATTGCAGCACATTTTTTTCTTTGTTCTATTGCTAGAATAAACACGTTGTTTTGCTGATGCTATTTAGACAGAGTTCTCCCATGCTGACTTCATTTCTTTTTTGCTTGTGATCTAATTTTTTTATGTTTTTTTAGAAAGCCAGATCTCCAAAATATTTTTTTTTGTTTTATCAAGTTATCACACCATTTTTTTTCACCCCGCCTCAAGGAGGTTGTGTCCTTTGTTAATTACACATTACACTTAAATTAAATATCCATTTATTCTGGCAATTCCAAAAAAAAACATGAAGGGCAACACTTGCCCAACCAACCAAATATCTGCAGACTTTGGATACCAAAGGTACATTCCACCATGATCCAGAACAAAAGCAACAACATCAGGACTCCCTCACAATGTGCTCCCCAAATCCCAGAAATCAGAAGCAGCAGCAGATGTCATACATGACCCCAAGCTGTGGTACTACAACAACCTCAGTTTGGGGCCAAATCAGCTTGAAGCCAGGGAATCACTTTTTGGTCTTCCTTACAGCCTTCCTTTCAGGCTGCCTTGCAGCGTTACTTCCATGGCTCCTTCCATGGCCCCTTGCAGGTGGTGACAATGTGGCAGCAGGAGGAGGAGCCCGGGCCGGGTCCCACAAATCTGTGGTCCGAGTCAGCTCGCCCCTTCTTGCCCACCGTATCACAGATGCCATCAGGTCTTGGGCCAGGCGCCTTTGTTCCTCCCCCAAACCTTGCAGCTTGTTGGCCAGATAGCAGCTGTAGCTCTCAACTGGGTTAAGGGGGGCCCGCATGATCTCAGATGCCTCCCTGATGACCCGCAGGGACTCCTCCTCCAGCTGGCTAATGCGCCTCCTTCTTCTAGGTGGGCGCATCTGGAGGGGAGGCACTTGTGATACGGTGCTGCCGCGGGGCCTGGGCACCTGCTGACTGCCACTCGGCCCAGCCTCCTCCTGGCTGGCACTCACCGCTTCCTCCTCCTGGCTAACACCTTCCGGAGCTGCCGCCTCCTGGCTGATCTCTTCCTGTGTAGAAAAAAGGGACATGGTTTTAGTTTTAGCAAAATCAATCAAACACATTTTCAAGCTCTTGACTGTTAGTTTTTTTTTTATTGAACAGACTCTCATTCTGACCCCTGCAGTTGGCATCCCTGACACAATTCTTTCTGCTCACGACTTTTGTTTGCGTTTCCAAGCTTTCCTTTTTGGTTACAAAATCATCTCGTTAAACCAACAATAATTTGCAGCCAATAAATATGTTGTAAATTACTTAACCTCACTGAAGATGCGTATATCTGGCTCCTCTATGTCAGCCAGCATCTCGGCACACTCTGCAGGGGTGGGGGAAACCGTGGAAGGCACGCTGGAAGGAAGGGTGGAAGGAAGACTTGAAACTGATTCCCGGGCCTCAAACTGATCATCCAGATACCGAAGGTATTTGTAGTACATCATCTGCTGCTTCTCCTGACCTCTGAGATGCCTGCACTTGAAGATATCTCTTCCTGTAGGTGTTCCTGATGTTATTGATTCTGTTCTGAATCACGGTGGAAGTGACCCCTGGTATCCATGTCTGCATGTATTTGGCAAATTGGACAAGTGTTGCCTTTCTGAAATTCAGATTTTTGTAAAAAAAAAAAAAATTTTTGCGTCCCATAAACAGGGGGGTTCTCGGTATTTGTCGATGAACCTCGCGAGGTTGTCGGTTTCGTTGAGTTTTTGCATTTTTTTTTCTAGAATAGAAAAACACAAACACTAGGTCAGCTTTTCCATCGCCAGAATCTTTTAACACAATCTTTTGACCTTTAAACACAGTGGGGCTGATTTACCAAGCCTTTGCTCCATGACTCATGGAGCAAAGACAGGTGTAAATGCAGTTTTGTCATTTACTAAAGAAACTTTAGTTACTATAATGCCTTGTGCGAACAGCAGAGGGCACATGGGCCGCCTCTATGGACCTGGCGTACAGCATTTAGGAATGTAAATAGGAGTTTGGCCGGGAGTTTATTAGGGGGGGTGTGTGGGGTGTAGTAGGGAAGTGTAGTGACATGTTTGTTTAAGCTTCCCGGGCCGAATTGAAAGTGAAAGTGTTTTTTGGTGAAATCGAACGCCGTACGCCGCAAGTAGGAATAAACCTTTCGAGAGGTTTATTTGCATACTGCGCATGCGTGCGGGCAATTACGTCCTTTACGCACGCCGGGAAAATCTTGGTAAATTCCAAGCGGCGTAGCTGTATTTGCGCGGCATGAGTTGGCGCACGTGAAAGGCCGAACTGTTTTCAGCTTGCGCTGACCATGAAGGGGAACTCCGCGCCAAATTTCAAACAAAAAAACGTCGCTGGTTCTCCTGCAATGGCACATCAGGCCCTTTGGCTTGGTCTGGATCATAAGGGGTTAACCTATGCTGAAAAAAACAGCGTGGGGTTCCCCCAAGATCCAGACCAAACCCTTATCCAAGCACGCAGTCTGGCGTACACACGATCAGTCAAAACCGATGAAAACGGACTGAAGGACCGTTTCATCGGTCCAAACCGATAGTGTGTGGGCCCTATCGGTCAGTTATCCTTTGGTAAAAAAAAAGAGAACTTGCTTTAAAATTTAACCGATGGACACCTAACCGATAGGTCAAAACCGATCGTTAGTACGCACGACGCTCGGTTATAAGTCCATGCATGCTCAGACTAAATGAGGGGTTGGGAGCGCTCGTTCTTGTAAAACTTGCGTTCATTTTGGAGATGGCACATTCTACATTTTTAAAATTAGTGTCTCGTTTATTGCAGCACATTTTTTTCTTTGTTCTATTGCTAGAATAAACACGTTGTTTTGCTGATGCTATTTAGACAGAGTTCTCCCATGCTGACTTCATTTCTTTTTTGCTTGTGATCTAATTTTTTTATGTTTTTTTAGAAAGCCAGATCTCCAAAATATTTTTTTTTGTTTTATCAAGTTATCACACCATTTTTTTTCACCCCGCCTCAAGGAGGTTGTGTCCTTTGTTAATTACACATTACACTTAAATTAAATATCCATTTATTCTGGCAATTCCAAAAAAAAACATGAAGGGCAACACTTGCCCAACCAACCAAATATCTGCAGACTTTGGATACCAAAGGTACATTCCACCATGATCCAGAACAAAAGCAACAACATCAGGACTCCCTCACAATGTGCTCCCCAAATCCCAGAAATCAGAAGCAGCAGCAGATGTCATACATGACCCCAAGCTGTGGTACTACAACAACCTCAGTTTGGGGCCAAATCAGCTTGAAGCCAGGGAATCACTTTTTGGTCTTCCTTACAGCCTTCCTTTCAGGCTGCCTTGCAGCGTTACTTCCATGGCTCCTTCCATGGCCCCTTGCAGGTGGTGACAATGTGGCAGCAGGAGGAGGAGCCCGGGCCGGGTCCCACAAATCTGTGGTCCGAGTCAGCTCGCCCCTTCTTGCCCACCGTATCACAGATGCCATCAGGTCTTGGGCCAGGCGCCTTTGTTCCTCCCCCAAACCTTGCAGCTTGTTGGCCAGATAGCAGCTGTAGCTCTCAACTGGGTTAAGGGGGGCCCGCATGATCTCAGATGCCTCCCTGATGACCCGCAGGGACTCCTCCTCCAGCTGGCTAATGCGCCTCCTTCTTCTAGGTGGGCGCATCTGGAGGGGAGGCACTTGTGATACGGTGCTGCCGCGGGGCCTGGGCACCTGCTGACTGCCACTCGGCCCAGCCTCCTCCTGGCTGGCACTCACCGCTTCCTCCTCCTGGCTAACACCTTCCGGAGCTGCCGCCTCCTGGCTGATCTCTTCCTGTGTAGAAAAAAGGGACATGGTTTTAGTTTTAGCAAAATCAATCAAACACATTTTCAAGCTCTTGACTGTTAGTTTTTTTTTTATTGAACAGACTCTCATTCTGACCCCTGCAGTTGGCATCCCTGACACAATTCTTTCTGCTCACGACTTTTGTTTGCGTTTCCAAGCTTTCCTTTTTGGTTACAAAATCATCTCGTTAAACCAACAATAATTTGCAGCCAATAAATATGTTGTAAATTACTTAACCTCACTGAAGATGCGTATATCTGGCTCCTCTATGTCAGCCAGCATCTCGGCACACTCTGCAGGGGTGGGGGAAACCGTGGAAGGCACGCTGGAAGGAAGGGTGGAAGGAAGACTTGAAACTGATTCCCGGGCCTCAAACTGATCATCCAGATACCGAAGGTATTTGTAGTACATCATCTGCTGCTTCTCCTGACCTCTGAGATGCCTGCACTTGAAGATATCTCTTCCTGTAGGTGTTCCTGATGTTATTGATTCTGTTCTGAATCACGGTGGAAGTGACCCCTGGTATCCATGTCTGCATGTATTTGGCAAATTGGACAAGTGTTGCCTTTCTGAAATTCAGATTTTTGTAAAAAAATAAAAAAAATTTGCGTCCCATAAACAGGGGGGTTCTCGGTATTTGTGGATGAACCTCGCGAGGTTGTCGGTTTCGTTGAGTTTTTGCATTTTTTTTTCTAGAATAGAAAAACACAAACACTAGGTCAGCTTTTCCATCGCCAGAATCTTTTAACACAATCTTTTGACCTTTAAACACAGTGGGGCTGATTTACCAAGCCTTTGCTCCATGACTCATGGAGCAAAGACAGGTGTAAATGCAGTTTTGTCATTTACTAAAGAAACTTTAGTTACTATAATGCCTTGTGCGAACAGCAGAGGGCACATGGGCCGCCTCTATGGACCTGGCGTACAGCATTTAGGAATGTAAATAGGAGTTTGGCCGGGAGTTTATTAGGGGGGGTGTGTGGGGTGTAGTAAGGAAGTGTAGTGACATGTTTGTTTAAGCTTCCCGGGCCGAATTGAAAGTGAAAGTGTTTTTTGGTGAAATCGAACGCCGTACGCCGCAAGTAGGAATAAACCTTTCGAGAGGTTTATTTGCATACTGCGCATGCGTGCGGGCAATTACGTCCTTTACGCACGCCGGGAAAATCTTGGTAAATTCCAAGCGGCGTAGCTGTATTTGCGCGGCATGAGTTGGCGCACGTGAAAGGCCGAACTGTTTTCAGCTTGCGCTGACCATGAAGGGGAACTCCGCGCCAAATTTCAAACAAAAAAACGTCGCTGGTTCTCCTGCAATGGCACATCAGGCCCTTTGGCTTGGTCTGGATCATAAGGGGTTAACCTATGCTGAAAAAAACAGCGTGGGGTTCCCCCAAGATCCAGACCAAACCCTTATCCAAGCACGCAGTCTGGCGTACACACGATCAGTCAAAACCGATGAAAACGGACTGAAGGACCGTTTCATCGGTCCAAACCGATAGTGTGTGGGCCCTATCGGTCAGTTATCCTTTGGTAAAAAAAAAGAGAACTTGCTTTAAAATTTAACCGATGGACACCTAACCGATAGGTCAAAACCGATCGTTAGTACGCACGACGCTCGGTTATAAGTCCATGCATGCTCAGACTAAATGAGGGGTTGGGAGCGCTCGTTCTTGTAAAACTTGCGTTCATTTTGGAGATGGCACATTCTACATTTTTAAAATTAGTGTCTCGTTTATTGCAGCACATTTTTTTCTTTGTTCTATTGCTAGAATAAACACGTTGTTTTGCTGATGCTATTTAGACAGAGTTCTCCCATGCTGACTTCATTTCTTTTTTGCTTGTGATCTAATTTTTTTATGTTTTTTTAGAAAGCCAGATCTCCAAAATATTTTTTTTTGTTTTATCAAGTTATCACACCATTTTTTTTCACCCCGCCTCAAGGAGGTTGTGTCCTTTGTTAATTACACATTACACTTAAATTAAATATCCATTTATTCTGGCAATTCCAAAAAAAAACATGAAGGGCAACACTTGCCCAACCAACCAAATATCTGCAGACTTTGGATACCAAAGGTACATTCCACCATGATCCAGAACAAAAGCAACAACATCAGGACTCCCTCACAATGTGCTCCCCAAATCCCAGAAATCAGAAGCAGCAGCAGATGTCATACATGACCCCAAGCTGTGGTACTACAACAACCTCAGTTTGGGGCCAAATCAGCTTGAAGCCAGGGAATCACTTTTTGGTCTTCCTTACAGCCTTCCTTTCAGGCTGCCTTGCAGCGTTACTTCCATGGCTCCTTCCATGGCCCCTTGCAGGTGGTGACAATGTGGCAGCAGGAGGAGGAGCCCGGGCCGGGTCCCACAAATCTGTGGTCCGAGTCAGCTCGCCCCTTCTTGCCCACCGTATCACAGATGCCATCAGGTCTTGGGCCAGGCGCCTTTGTTCCTCCCCCAAACCTTGCAGCTTGTTGGCCAGATAGCAGCTGTAGCTCTCAACTGGGTTAAGGGGGGCCCGCATGATCTCAGATGCCTCCCTGATGACCCGCAGGGACTCCTCCTCCAGCTGGCTAATGCGCCTCCTTCTTCTAGGTGGGCGCATCTGGAGGGGAGGCACTTGTGATACGGTGCTGCCGCGGGGCCTGGGCACCTGCTGACTGCCACTCGGCCCAGCCTCCTCCTGGCTGGCACTCACCGCTTCCTCCTCCTGGCTAACACCTTCCGGAGCTGCCGCCTCCTGGCTGATCTCTTCCTGTGTAGAAAAAAGGGACATGGTTTTAGTTTTAGCAAAATCAATCAAACACATTTTCAAGCTCTTGACTGTTAGTTTTTTTTTTATTGAACAGACTCTCATTCTGACCCCTGCAGTTGGCATCCCTGACACAATTCTTTCTGCTCACGACTTTTGTTTGCGTTTCCAAGCTTTCCTTTTTGGTTACAAAATCATCTCGTTAAACCAACAATAATTTGCAGCCAATAAATATGTTGTAAATTACTTAACCTCACTGAAGATGCGTATATCTGGCTCCTCTATGTCAGCCAGCATCTCGGCACACTCTGCAGGGGTGGGGGAAACCGTGGAAGGCACGCTGGAAGGAAGGGTGGAAGGAAGACTTGAAACTGATTCCCGGGCCTCAAACTGATCATCCAGATACCGAAGGTATTTGTAGTACATCATCTGCTGCTTCTCCTGACCTCTGAGATGCCTGCACTTGAAGATATCTCTTCCTGTAGGTGTTCCTGATGTTATTGATTCTGTTCTGAATCACGGTGGAAGTGACCCCTGGTATCCATGTCTGCATGTATTTGGCAAATTGGACAAGTGTTGCCTTTCTGAAATTCAGATTTTTGTAAAAAAATAAAAAAAATTTGCGTCCCATAAACAGGGGGGTTCTCGGTATTTGTGGATGAACCTCGCGAGGTTGTCGGTTTCGTTGAGTTTTTGCATTTTTTTTTCTAGAATAGAAAAACACAAACACTAGGTCAGCTTTTCCATCGCCAGAATCTTTTAACACAATCTTTTGACCTTTAAACACAGTGGGGCTGATTTACCAAGCCTTTGCTCCATGACTCATGGAGCAAAGACAGGTGTAAATGCAGTTTTGTCATTTACTAAAGAAACTTTAGTTACTATAATGCCTTGTGCGAACAGCAGAGGGCACATGGGCCGCCTCTATGGACCTGGCGTACAGCATTTAGGAATGTAAATAGGAGTTTGGCCGGGAGTTTATTAGGGGGGGTGTGTGGGGTGTAGTAAGGAAGTGTAGTGACATGTTTGTTTAAGCTTCCCGGGCCGAATTGAAAGTGAAAGTGTTTTTTGGTGAAATCGAACGCCGTACGCCGCAAGTAGGAATAAACCTTTCGAGAGGTTTATTTGCATACTGCGCATGCGTGCGGGCAATTACGTCCTTTACGCACGCCGGGAAAATCTTGGTAAATTCCAAGCGGCGTAGCTGTATTTGCGCGGCATGAGTTGGCGCACGTGAAAGGCCGAACTGTTTTCAGCTTGCGCTGACCATGAAGGGGAACTCCGCGCCAAATTTCAAACAAAAAAACGTCGCTGGTTCTCCTGCAATGGCACATCAGGCCCTTTGGCTTGGTCTGGATCATAAGGGGTTAACCTATGCTGAAAAAAACAGCGTGGGGTTCCCCCAAGATCCAGACCAAACCCTTATCCAAGCACGCAGTCTGGCCGGACAGGAATGGGGGTGGGGACGAGCGAGCGCCCCCCCCCCTCCTGAGCCGTACCAGTCCGCATGCCCTCAACATGGGGGAGTGCGTGCTTTGGGGCAGGGGGGCACTTGTCGGGGTATGCGGGCGGGGGCTTATCGAAATCTGGGAGCTCCCTTCAATAAGGAGGTCCCCAGATGACGGCCCCCACCCTATGTGAATGAGTATGGGGTACATCGTTCCCCTACCCATTCACCTAGGGTAAAAATGTAAAGTTAAAAAAAATACCACACAGATTTTTAAAATAATTTATTAGTCAGCTGGGTGGTCTTCTGCCGGGGCCCCCCCTTTTTTCTTTAAGCTCTTTTACAAGGGGGGGTGTAGGCCCGGTTTTCTCTCTTCCGCCGGGGCCCTGGGCTTCGTAGTTTTCTGCCGGGGGCGCCACCCCCCGGGATTCTCCGCTGTCTTCCGCCGGGGCCCCCCACCCCCTTTAAGCTCTTTTTGATTCGGGGGGGCATCCGGGCTTCGCCGTTTTCTGCCGGGGGCTTTGCCGTTTTCTGCTGGGGGCCAGTGCTTCTCTCCGCTGTGTTCTCTGTTGCCTCTTCTGCCTGTCTCCTCCGTGGAGCCCAGGGCTTCTTTCCGCTGTGTTTTCTGTTCCCTCTTCTGCCTGTCTTCTCCGGAGGGGGCAGGGCTTCTTTCCGCTTTCTTCTCTGTTCCCTCTTCTGCCTGTCTCCTCTGGGGGGGCCAGGGCTTCTTTCCGCTTTCTTCTCTGTTCCCTCTTCTGCCTGTCTCCTCCGCGGAGCACAGGGCTTCTTTTCGCTATCTTCTTCCTTCTTCTGTTCCATTCGATGTTGACACGACGAGCTCTGCCGCTGTAATGGCGTCTGAGCGGACCGCGTCGACTTATATAGGCATAGGGCGTGGTCAAAGGGTGATGCCACCCTGCGACCCCAATCTTTGTGACATCACATTCCCGGGAGGAGACAGGCAGAAGAGGGAACAGAGAAGAAAGCGGAAAGAAGCCCTGGCCCCCCCCGGAGGAGACAGGCAGAAGAGGGAACAGAGAACACAGCGGAAAGAAGCCCTGGGCTCCACGGAGGAGACAGGCAGAAGAGGCAACAGAGAACACAGCGAAGAGAAGCCCTGGCCCCCGGCAGAAAACGGCGAAGCCCGCGCCCCCCCCTCGAATGTAAAAGAGCTTAAGGGGGGTGGGGGGACCCGGCGGAAGGCAGCAGAGAAGCCCGGATGAGTGGCGCCCTCTCCGGCAGAAAACGACAAAGCCCGGGGCCCCAGCGGAAGAGAGAAGCCTACACCCCCCCCCTTGTAAAAGAGCTTAAAGAAGAAAGGGGGGCCCTGGCAGAAGACCCCCCAGCTGACTAATAAATTATTTTAACAATCTGTGTGGTGTTTTTTTTTACTTTACATTTTTCACCAGGTGAATGGGTAGGGGTACGATGTACCCCATACTCATTCACATAGGGTGGGGGGCCGGCATCTGGGGGCCACCTTATTGAAGGGGCTCCCAGATTCTGATAAGCCCCCGCCCGCATACCCCGACAACCAACAGCAAGGGTTGTCGGGAAGAGGCCCTTGTCCTTATCGACATGGGGACAAGAGTGCTTTGGGGTGGGAGGGCAGTGCCCCCCTGCCCCAAAGCACACACTCCCTCATGTTAAGGGCATGCGGTCTGGTACAGCTCAGGAGGGGGGGTGCTCGCTCGTCCCTACCCCCATTCCTGTCCGGCCAGGCTGTGTGCTTGGATAAGGGTTTGGTCCCAGAGCGAGAATCGGCAGTTCTGTGTGTAAACACACAGCTCCCGGTCCTGTCAGGGGGACAAATGCCTGATCGTCATAGCGATCTGTCATTTCCCCTAGTCAGTCCCACCCCACCTTCAGTTAGAACACAGACAGGGAACATAATTAACCCCTTCCTCGCCCCTAGTGTTAACCCCTTCCCTGCCAGTTGCCTTTTTATAGTAATCAATGCATTTTTAGAGCACTCCTCGCTATAAAAATGCCAATGGTCCCAAAAATGTGTCCGATGTGTCCGCCATAATGTCGTAGTACCGATAAAAAACACTGATCACCGTCATTACTAGTAAAAAAAAAACATTTAAGAAAAATGCCATAAAACGAACCCCTATTTTGTAGACGCTATAACTTTTGCACATTTTGCGATTTTTTTTTTTAACCAAAAATATGTAGAAGAATACGTATCGGCCTAAACTGAGGCAAAACATTTTTTTTATTGATTTTTGGGGATATTTATTATAGCAAAAAGTAAAAAATATTCCTTTTTTTGTATAAATTGTCGCTCTATTTTTGTTTATAGCGCAAAAAATAAAAAGGTGATCAAATACCACCAAAAGAAAGCTCTATTTGTGGGAAAAAAAGGACGTCAATTTTGTTTGGGAGCCACGTCGCACGACTGCACAATCGTCAGTTAAAACGACGCAGTGCCGAATCGCAAAAAGTGGCCTGGTCATGACCAGCAAGTGGTTAAAAAATAACAAAACAATAAAGTTAGACCAATTTATTGTGATAATGTGAAAGATGATGTTACACCGAGTAAATAGATACCTAACTTGACACACTTTAATGCACACACTCATGGAATGGCGCCAAACTTCAGGACTTTAAAATCTCCATAGGCGACGCTTATTTTTTTTTTACAGATTACCAGTTTAGAGTTACAGTACAGTGCTAAAAGTATTGCTCTCGCTCTAACGCACGCATCAATACCTCACATGTGTGGTTTGAACGGCGTTTACATATGTGGGCGGGACTTACATGCGTGTTCGCTTCTGAGTGCGGGCTACTAGGGACAGGGGCGTTTTAATTATTATATTTTTTTTTTTTACGTAATAATTCAATAAGACCTCACATCTGTCCTTCAGGCTGGAAAGCATACGATCGGGAAAAAAATAAACATAGATCTCATGCTTTCAGCGATTGCAGCTTTGTTCATGCTTCTGCCTCTGCATTTCTGGTGAACTGAGCATGCCCAGGGACTTCGAATTTTTGATGTTGCTTTTTATGTCTCATAGAGCGTGTTTTTTTGGGTTAGTAATTTAAGGAGCAGGGCTGGTGCAAGAATTTTTTACACCCTAGGCGAAACCTCATTTTGCTGCCCCCCCCCCCCCCCGGATTGATATGTGTTCTAGGCCAGCGCCTACCTTGTCTATAGGTACCGCTGGCCCTGTACAGGGGATATATATACACACAGTTAATTTAAGGCACTGATGATCAGTGCAGGCCCAACGGTGCCACCTATAAGTGCCCATGGGCACTGAGTGACACCTATATGGAGTGCCACCTTCATCAGTGCAGCCTATCAGTGGGAACTCCTCATATTGGTAACAGGAGGTGTACAGACCCAGGAACTCAGCACAGGGATGGTGGGAACACCTCATAATGGGCACAGCGGGTGTACAGACCCGGGAACTCAGCAAAGGGATGGTGGAAACTCCTCATAATGGGGCACAGCGGGTGTACAGACCCAGGAACTCAGCACAGGGATGGTGGGAACACCTCATAATGGGCACAGCGGGTGTACAGACCCGGGAACTCAGCACAGGGATGGTGGAAACTCCTCATAATGGGGCACAGCGGGTGTACAGACCCGGGAACTCAGCACAGGGATGGTGGGAACACCTCATAATGGGCACAGCGGGTGTACAGACCCGGGAACTCAGCACAGGGATGATGGGAACCTCTCATAATGGGCACAGCGGGTGTACAGACCCGGGAACTCAGCACAGGGATGGTGGGAACCCCTCATAATGGGCACAGCGGGTGTACAGACCTGGGAACTCTGCACAGGGATGGTGGGAACCTCTCATAATGGGCACAGCGGGTGTACAGACCCGGGAACTCAGCACAGGGATGGTGGGAACCCCTCATAATGGGCACAGCAGGTGTACAGACCTCTGGAGGGGGGCAGGATTTACTAGAACTGATTGGTTATATTTTCTTTCTGCAGCTGCGGACTGCTGGTAGAAGGGAGAGGAGAAAAATACTGTTTTCAGATGCTGCAAGTGGAGGAAAATACAGCCCAGTTCTACAGTAGCAAATACTGCACTAGTATCAGCAGTAACCAGAACAATCCATATGAACTAGTAGTGAGCAGCAGCCTGGTCACCAGCAGAAAAAGGAAACTTAAAGAGAGCCGACACACTGACCACCCTGCACAGCACTGATAACAGTAATAACATTGTGTAGCTGGACACTCACCCACATCCTCTGCTTTCAACCTGCTGCGCTGTGACCAGGGGGGGGAGGGATTCCAGGGAGCTCGGGGGTTATCAGGAAGAGCTGAACTGAACGCTGGGCTGATCAATCAAATCATCCTGTCCTGAAAAGTTGCAGTAAGCGAAGGAACTATTTACTGTGCCATGTAATGGGCGGGCTGAGTGTGTGCAGAGCAGTCTGTGGGGTGGATGTGCATGTGCTGCAATGTGAAGGTTTAGGGGGGGGGGGGGGGCTCGGTGGAGTGTAATAGAACGGCATTTGTAAACACCAGTCTCTGCATTTTCCTCCACTTGTGTGTTTACCTATACACTGGATCTGTGGGCGGCTCCCCCCCAGCTAGGACTTTAGTGTGTGACTGTGTGTGTGCCGAGGATGAGGAGCTGGCAGAAGACACTTTCAGGCTGCTCTGCTCTGTACACTGTTAGGAGGGGAGCGCAGATCGCTCCATACACTTGTACTGCAGATTCTTCTCTTTACCTAAGTCACTGAACAGCGCCGTCACCGCACTCCTCCCCTCCTCCTCGCGCTCTTCTGTCCTGTTATGCTGACACCCGGCTCGAGGCTGTGTCATCTCCACAACAGAGAGCTGTTTAAACACAACAGCCACATTTGCGCTCTAGGTGGCAGTGCGCTCTAGGCGGCTGCCTAATCCGCCTAGTGATAGCGCCGGCCCTGTTAAGGAGATAGTTAACAGGTGTAAAGACTGAACTTTGTCCATGTGTTTTCAATTGCGTCATTAACACACAAGCCTATGTTATATAAAGCGTGTTTATAGCATTTGCTAGCTGCCCTGAAAAAGGGCAGGTTGTGTGTGTGGGGGCTGAAGTTTTTCCTTGCTAAAGCTCAATGGAGCGAAGAGGGATTCAGAACACCCTGCGCTTTCAGGTTATGCCTGTTCATTTGCACACAAAGTAAGTTTGGAGTTCCTTGTACAGGATTTGCTGGAGAAATCAGTTGGAGTGGAACCACGTCACATCTATTGTATCCAGGATCACGCAGCACCAAGGTACTATGATGTTTCTTTTGTGCATAGCAATTTTTGCACTGAAGTTATTGAGAAATGTAAGGAACTGGAGAAAGCTAACCATGAGCCCATAAGGCCTTTCATAGTGGAACCTTTGTATGCCATGGAGGAGAAACCATTGGTTGTTCATCTATTTAACCCCTTCACGAACATTGCCTTGGTAGTGGCCTTTTTGAGGAGATACTGCTCTTCAGTCTTCAGACTGACTAATCGTCTTGGGATCTTTAATGGCAAATTAAAGTTTTTTGTCAAGCTGAAGGTGGATTCTGAAGGGATCCACCAGCCAATTTTTCAATAGCAGGGAATAGAGGGTTTTACTACCCTGGTCAACCGACATACTGCAGGAGATGCCATAAGTTTGGGCATACCAGAGAGGAATGTAATGTGGAGATGCACTGTCGGAACTGTGGGGAGGAGGGACATGAGGCTGGGGCTTGCTTGGTTAAACAGGCCTGTGATATATGTGGACAGCGTGATCACACAGTTAAAAATTGCCCAAAAGTAAGAAGGGCCTATGTCTCTTATGCTGAAGCTGTCAGGCGCACCGCTGAGGGTGGACGGCCAGTGTCCACTCAGGTGCTGTCTGACTCTCCTGAAAGGCTGGAAGAAGAGGAGTATGTGGTGGTGGAAGAGGAGGAGGAGGATGTGGTGGTGGAAGTGGAGGAGGAGGTGGTGGTGGAAGAGGAGGAACACCAGGGTGTGGAGGATAAAGTGGAGGAAAGAGTAGAAGTGCCATCCTCCAGTGTGGAGCCATTAGCAATGGAGAGTGGAGAAGAGGTTAAGAGGGCGGTGGAGGAGGCTATGGAGGAATTGGCAGCAGCCTTACAGTGGGAGCCGAAGGTGCAGGAAGCCCAAGAAGAGGAGGTGGAAAAGATGGAGACACTGGGTGCCAAGACTAAGGTGGACGCTTGGGAGAGCCCTAAGAACAGAAGGGCTAAGAAATTGAAGGTAGAGACAGCCGGAAATGTAACAAGCAACCCCTTTGAGGTCCTGGGGGATGTTGGAGGGGAGATAGAATCATCAGCACCAAGTCCAGGGACTCCAGAAAATTTTCAGCCAGCCATATTGTCGCCAAGTCAGGAGTTTTTGGATGATGAAAGCGTTGTGGCCCTGAGGAATGTATGTCAGTTTTCTGGCTTAAGTGATAGATCTGGGGGTGAATGTGAATGAGCATCAAGCTGGTGTCCCTCAATGTGAGGGGCTTTGGGTCTCCTGCTAGACAGTGTTCTGTTTTTCAGGACTTGGAGGAGACATCACCTGTCTACAGGAGTGTTTTTTTAATCGACCGTCCAAGCCTCCGGAATGGGTGGTAGATTACATATGGTCGCCAGTTGGGGATGATAGGAATGCTGGGGTAGGCATTATCATTACAAATAGGAATATTCGCATTATGTCTCATGTTGTGTTAGTGCCAGGCAGATTAATTATGGCAGATATAGTTTTGTTTAACCAGAAGTTAAGGCTTTTTAATTTATATGCTCCTGTGAATAAGCAGAAACGTTTT
Organism: Rana temporaria; assembly: GCF_905171775.1. NCBI lineage: Eukaryota > Metazoa > Chordata > Amphibia > Anura > Ranidae > Rana > Rana temporaria. The sequence continues at coordinate 381,184,648 of NC_053489.1, read as the reverse complement.
GAGGTTTTTGAAGTTTTAAAGTTACACGCAGTGGGAAGGAGACCTAGTGTGATCGTGGGTGATTTTAATACGATCCGATTTGTGAAGGATTGAATAGGAGCAGCAGAGACTAAGTTGGATGCAGGTAGCGCTATGCTGAATGGGGTAATTCAGGACTTAAATCTCAATGATGCTCATATTGTTCTGGGTTGGGTGGATCCATATTTCACTTTTTTTTCGGAGTGTGGGCACACCAGATCCAGAATCGACTTATGTTTGTTTTCTGATGCGTTCAAATGTGCTAAAGTTAAACACAGGCCGGTATTTTTTTCAGACCATGTGGCAGTGTATGTTGATTTGAATATGGGGAATAGTATTAAGTTTGGTCTAGGGGTATGGAGGTTAAATATCTTATTGTTGCAGGACGAGCATGTCAAAGCCCATTTTAGTAATGTATATAGTAGGGCTGTTACTGATCAAAATGTTTCTGTTCGATTAATCGTTTTTTTTTTAATCGATTAATCGACTAATTTCGATTAATTATAACGCACATACAGATCTACTTTTAGCTGATCTCCTTGCAGGCTGATTCCCAGTGCAGCTACCAACAACTGGAAAATGGATAGCAGGATACAAAAAACACACAAAGGCAGCGCTCGATGGGAATAGCATTAAAACTTTTATAGTCTTAAAGTAGGTAACCAAATAAATATTGCACTGGAGATAAAATCGATGTAGCTACATAAACTGTAAAAATGGTGCGAGTAATACCAAACTGTACCAAAAGCAGTCATAAAAACATGTAGCGAAGTATGATACTGGTATAAAAATGTGTACAATGATACCACTGCTGAATCCAGATGAGGAGAGGTTAACATCAGTCCGTCGGCATGTAGATGTCCCATGAAGGGAACAATCACAACTCCCAGTGGATGGCTGTAGAATCCCAGGTTGATAGAGGGAAGTGATAGAGGGAAGTTTAACAGCCCTTGCGTGTGGCAGATAGTAAGGTCCCACCGGCATGTAGATATGAAGGCACAGCAAAAGAGCCCTTCAGATGGACACAGCAAGCCCCGCCAGTGTCTGTGACGTTACTGGATCTCCGACGGAACTCCCTGAAGGCCCAGAAGCCGGCGGAGAGGTGAGTACCAATCAAAAGAATTTTAATCGATCAAACAGATTTTGATCGATCAAAAAAATTAAAGATTAATCGATTGATTAAAAGTTAATTTGCACAGCCCTAGTATATAGTAGATGGGGTAAATAGGAAAAAAGATTTTGGTAATATTTTGGGGTGGTGGGATTGGGTTAAATGGAAAATTAAATCATTTTTTCAAAAAAAGAGTAGGGATAAAAGTAGCAGTGAGAAAAGAAGATATTCTCGGTTACAAGCCAGGTTGGCTACATTATATTCATTTAGGAATATGGGCTTTGACATGGCCGATGAAATAGTAGCGCTGAAAGAGGAAAGCAAATTATTTTTCAAGCGAGAGTTAAACACCTGGAGCAGGATGAAAAATGTTCTATTTTTTTTTCAAGAAGGCTAATAAGGAAAAAAAGAGTGTTTGTGGGTGTGTATGATGAAGAAGGGAGGGAATGTAAGGGAGAGGATATGCTGGAATGCGTGACTAAATTTTATGAAGTGTATGTCGATGAGTCAGATACTAGAATGATTGATATGGTAGAGGATAATTTAGATGAGGATGATAAGGTTTTTTTTGCAGAAAGCGGTGAGCGAGGAGGAGGTGTGGGAAGCTGTGACAAGCATGGGGGCTAATAAAACCCCAGGAGGGGATGGCTTACCAAGTGAGTTTTTTAAAGTATTTTGTGATATTATTAGGCAGGATGTGGTTGAGGTATTTAGTTACATGATGAGGGAAGGCATTATTTCCGAATCTATGAGAGAGGGGGTAGTGGTATTAATTTAAAAGAAGGATATCCGGAATTGGAGGCCTATCTCCTTGCTTAATTCAGACTACAAGGTTTTTGCAAAAATGGTGGCGAGGAGATTATCTAAGGTTATTAGTAAGATGGTTAGCGAGATGCAGGCTTGTGCAGTGCCGGGTCGATTGATCTCAGAGAATTTAATTTTAGTTAGGGATATAATACATTTTTGTAAAGATAGGAATAGTTAGATTATTCTGACATCATTTGACTTAGAGAAGGCATATGATAAAGCGAATCATGGGTTTTTGTGGGAGGTTTTGAAGTGGATGGGTATACCACAGTTGCTCATTAATGTAATAAAAGGGTTTTGTTTAATAGGAGATTGGGGCGGGCTTTTTTGGTTAAATCTGGGGTGAGGCAGGGGTGTCCCCTGTCCCCCATTCTCTTTATTTGTTTTATTGATCCACTGTTAAGGATGATACAGAGGGGCTTTTTGGTGCCTGGGAGTGGGGGAAAAATTGTGAAATGCCTAGGTTATATGGACGATGTGGTCAGTCGGTGGTAGGCGTAAGAAGGGTGAAGTTGCTTTTGTCCATTTTTTGTGTGTGTGTGGGAATGAGTGTGAATTGGAATAAGTGTAGTTTGGGTGTGTATGGGAGACAAGTGGAATGTGTGGATGATCAGATTGGGAAGGTTGAGGATGGAGTGAGGATTTTGGGTATTGTGTTTGACCATGGAATGAAAGGGGAAGCATGCTGGAATGAAGTGGGAGAAAAAATAGCCAGAAAGTTCAGGGCTTGGTGTCCAAGAAAATTGTCGATTTATGGGAAAGTTTTAGTAGTCAAGGCAGTAATTTTGCCTTTAATTTTGTATGTGAGCAATATCTACCCTCCTGGGGAGGTAAGGTTGAGGAAAATTAATAGGTTATTATTTACCTTTTTATGGGAGTCGAAAATGGACAGAGTCAAGAGAGAATATGTGTGTAGACGTGAATGTAATGGTGGGTTGGGTTTTCCGAATGTGAGAGTGTTTTTGTTAATGAATTATTGGTTTTGCGTGGTGAAAGTCTTGAGGAATGGTGGAGTGTGTGCTAGGATGATTGCCTTTTCATGTGGGTGGTTGTTTAGGAGATGGGGGCGGTTGGGAAGGGATTCAAGTATACCGGTGGCTTATGTGGTGGCACGCGACTACTGGGTATTAGAAAAATTTAGGGTAGAGTTTAATTTGGCAGATTTAGGAGAAGGGGAGAGGGATGAAGTGAAAGTGAGAAAGTGGTTGATAGAGAAGGAGTATGTGTGTAACCTTAAGGGAATTAATGTGTCAGTGGTTGGGGAAGTATGGAAGAAAATGAGTATATATGGGGTGACAAATGTGCAGAGACAGATAGTATGGATGAGTTTACATGAATGTCTAGCTACAAGAGTATTTAGGAAAAGGAGGGATCCGCGTGTGTCTGATATTTGTCCAAGAATGAATTGTGGGGGTGTAGAAGACAGTGAGCATGTGTTCTGGGGGTGTGGTGTAGCGAAAGATTTGATCAATAAGAGCCAAGATCTGGTGAAAGAAATAACAGGAGTGAAGATGAGTGAGTGGAAAATGATGATGTATGGCTTGGGGAAACTGGAAAAAGATAAACAGAGAGTGTTGTGGTTAGTGTTATGTGCATTAAAGGAAGTGTTGTGGAATGCACGCAACTTGTACGTATATAAACAGGTTTCGTTAGACAGTAAACAATGTATAGGCTTATGGCTAAGCAAGCTATACCTTTTTTTCATGTTGGATAAAAAGAAGGGTGTGGATGCCGAAGGCATCTGGAAGTTTAAAAAATGGAGGATGTTGATTAGTAATTAAGCCTCTGCCATTATGATGTAAGACTTGTTGGAGACAGTGAATGAGCGTCAAGCTGAATAGTCTCTCTCTTCTGAAGTGGCAAGAATGTCTTTGCAAAAAGATATCTTTTTGATCAAGGTTTTTTTTTGTCAATTAATGTTTTTTTTTGTACAGTGTTCACTCATATTTGTACTGCATTATTTTGCAAAATATTTCTCAAGATGTTGTGACTAATGTTTCATTCCTGTGTATGTGTCTCTATTGTGTTTTTTCCAAAGCATAAACCATATTCTGTTTAATGTCTCAAATTAACCTGTTTATTTTTATTTTTTATATTTATTTATTTTTGTTTATTTATTTATTTAGCTTTCCTTGTTTTGTTGACCAATAAAATAACTTTCACATTTTGAAGTTTGTTTTTTGTTACTTTTTCATGCTACAGATTTTGACAGCTGCAGCTGAATTAGGGCTGATTGGTTACAACAATCAGTTGTGATTTTTGTCTGGAAGCTTTTTTCCTGGTGTGTATGCATGAAATGTTTGCTGTCATGTTTATTCACCAGGAAAAGGAAAAATACAGCGCGGTAAGTATTATTTCCTTTTTACTGCAGTGGGCCTCAGCCTCAGTCAAGTACCCCTGACAGGACATGTTTTGTGGATTTATCTTATCAAGAATTGCTGTCCAGGCTGTCTTTTAAAGCACATGTGCAAGATGAAGGAAAACCTGCAAACATGGCCTGTTGGGGGGTGGGGGGTGTATTGGCAGACAGGCTTGAAGTGCTGATTTACAGCACTGTGCTTAAGGCCTCATTCACACTTGGCGGACTCAGTCCGCAGATCTCTGCTGAGCCGACAGATGACAAGCTCCTCTCTGCTCACTGAGCGGGGAGGGGCTTGTCGGGCACCCCTGTGTCCTATGGAGCGATCTGATGAAAACGGACAGCATGTCTGTTTTCATCAGATCTTATCCGATCCGCATGGACGGATGGGGACGTGGCCCCCATAAGTCTGTTTTTAGCGGGTCGGATGTCAGCGGACATGTCTCCGCTGACATCCGACGCTTCATAGCGATGCATGGATCGGCCGTTCAGGTCTGAGAAAGACAGACCCGAACAGCCCTAAGTGTGAATGAGGCCTAAATCTAGCGCAAGGCAATCCTATTCTAATTGTGGGTGTTTGAGGGAAGCCAAGTTAGTGTTAGAACCCCTGCTTGTGTTTTTTTGGGTTGGGCTTTGTGTCCCTTTTCTTAAAATTGGCTTCACTTCCTGTCACACAGCTGAACAGGAAGTGAGGGAAAAACCCAACCAATGTCTTTTCTTGGGGACACAGGTCAATCTAACTAGTGTCCCCATTAAGCAAATTGCACTCCAGCACTGCTGTGTACACCCCAAATGATTAGTTAGTTTGGGGTTTAGTAAAGGCAAAGCCACTCTGCAGTAGAAGCGTAGTGGCTGAAAATCAGAGGGGAAGCACTGATGGTTTTAACATCCAATCTTGTAGAAGCATTTTTTTTTCTTCCTTGCTTGTAGTGCAAAGTGGATTTGCCTTTAGGAAATGGACCCCAAAGTCCAAGATCCCTAATACTTTGGGGTGTACACAGCAAAATGCTAGAGTGAAATTTACATAATGGGAAACTATTTAGATTGATCTCTGTGTCCCCGAGAAAAGATATTAGTAAGGTTTTACCCTCACTTCCTGTTTGGCTATGTGACAGGAAGTGAATGAATTTGAATTAGAAAGTGACAACATTTGTGAGGTGTCTTCACCCTATCAGGGGTGCAGACATCCCCAAAAAATGAGCAGATGATACTTATTTGCAAATTCAGAAACATTTTTTATTTAACATTGGGTGGTGTTTGTGGGGGTTCCTAACACACATTCATACATATTAGCAATGCTGTATCCTGGCCTATTGGCATGGTTATATTTTCTTAGTCCTCTCAAAAAAATTATCAGAAATTTGTGCAAAAAGTAGAACTATAATCAACACTTTTTTTCTTTCATTTTGGATGGAGGGAGGGAGGGTTATAGCCCCTGTCAGTTTATTTTGTACCATCCCTGTCCAATTGGGGAGATTTGCCTTGACTTCCTGCCCCATAGCCAAACAGGAAGTGTGAGAAAAACTATGCAAATTAAGGGAATCCAGTGCCCCCCCTCCCCCCAGAACTAGTGTGTCCCCCCCCCCTGAACATTTCTGGGTGGGTACTAAAAAAACAGGGTGTGGCCTTGACAGGAAGTGTGGGTTATTTTTCTATTAGGAGGTGCAGAAGTTTAGTCAGGCCTAGGGCAGCACAAAACCTAAATATACTACTGCATATTAGGGCTTATTTAGACAGGATCCAATTTACAGCATGTTTTTAGCTTGTGGAAGGAAACCCGCGCAGGCACAGGGAGAACATGCAAACTCCAGGCAGATGGTGTCACGGGCGGGATTCGAACCAGCGACCCTTTTTGCTGCTAGGTGAAAGTACTATCCACTACACCACTGTGCTGAACGAACATGATCGCGGCTGAAAGGATAAGATCAGTGTTTTTTTTTTCGATCTCATGCTTTCCAGCCTGGAGGACAGATGTGGGGTCTTATTGACCCCGCCTCTCTCCATAAAGAGGACCTGTCACACACTAGTCCTATTACAAGGGATGTTTACATTCCTTGTAATAGGAATAAAAGTGATCCAAAAAAAAAAGGGACAAAAAAGTGCAAAAATAAAAATATTACGTAAAAAAAAAAATTAAAACACCCCTGTCCCTAGTAGCTCGCACTCAGAAGCAAACACGCATGTAAGTCCCGCCTACATATGTAAACACCGTTCAAACCACACATGTGAGGTATTGCCGCGTGCGTTAGAGCGAGAGCAATAATTCTAGCCCTAGACCTCCTCTGTAACTCTAAACTGGTAACCTGTAAAAAAAATTCAAGCGTCGCCTATGGAGATTGTTAAGTCCCGAAGTTTGGCGCCATTCCATGAGTGTGTGCAATATTAAAGCGTGACAAGTTGGGTATCTATTTACTCGGTGTAACATCATTTTTCACGTTATCCCTAAAAATTGGGCTAACTTTACTGCTTTGTTATTTTTGAATTCATAAAACCGTTTTTTTTTTGGGCCAAAACCAGACCGTTGGAAATAAAATAAAAAATGACCGCCACTTTATTCCCTAGGGTGTCTGCTAAAAATATATATATTATGTTTGGGGGTCCTGAGTAATTTCCCAGGAACAAAATACAATTTTTACATGAAGGAGAGAAGTGCCAGAAAAGGCGCGGTATGGAAGTGGTTAAAGTGAAACAATAAAAGTGAAATATTCCTTTAAATTTCCTACAGGGGGGGGTATAACATGCCTGTGAAGCGCATGTTTCCTGTGCTTAGAACTGTCCCTGTACAAGATGTCATTTCTGAAGTGAAAAAAAAGTAATTTAAAAGTAATCATGGCTATAAAGAATACAGTCATTGCTCATTAAAAAATAAAAATAAAAAATGCGTGGGGGTCCCCCCAAATTCAATTACCAGGCCCTTCAGGTCTGGTGTGGATATTAGGGGAACCCTGCCGTAAAAAAAATGACGTGGGGTTCCCCCTAAATATCCATACCAGGCCCTTCAGGTCTGGTATGGATTTTAAGGGGAACTCCACCCCAAATTTTAAAAAAAATGGCGTGGAGTTCCCCCAAAAATCCACACCAGACCCTTATCCAAACACGTTAACCTGGCCGGCCGCAGAAAAGAGGGGGGGACCGAGTGCGGCCCCCCCTCTCCTGAACTGTACCAGGCTACATCCCCTCAACATGGGGAGGATGTCCCCATGTTGATGGGGACAAGGGCCTCATCCCCACAACCCTTGCCCGGTGGTTGTGGGGGTCTGCGGGTGGGGGGGCTTATCGAAATCTGGAAGACCCCTTTAACAAAGGGAACCCCCAGATCCCGCCCCCCCCCCCCCCTGTGTGAAATGGTAATGAGGTACATTGTACCTCTACTATTTCACTAAAAAAAGTGTCAAAAATGTAAAAAATTACAATAGCCGTTTTTTGGACAATTTATTTATTAATATCTTCTTTCCGCGCTTCTTCTTCTTTTCTTCTTTCATTCAGGTTTCTTCCTCCATCTTCCTCTGCTTCTTTCTTGGGACTTCTCGTCCGCATCTTGACCGGCGTCTTCTCCCATCTTCTTCTCCTTCCTTGGGCCTTCTCATCCCGCATCTTCTTCTTCTTCCGGACGCTGGGCTTGAAATTGAAGTCCCCACCGTGTGCCGCTCCTGTGACCCCGACCCCCTCTGACGCCACGGGTAAACTCATAAGAAAGTCTGTGTGTGGTATATGTGCATCAGAGGGGGCAGGGTCACATGAGCGTCACACGGCGGGGAATTCAAATGGAAGCTCGTCCGCATCTTTCGCGGCTTCTTCTTCTTCTCCGGACGGTGCGCTTGAAATTGAATTCCCCGCCGCGTGCCGCTCATGTGACCCCCGCCCCCCTCTGACGCACATATACCACACGCGGACTTTCTTATGAGTTTACCTGTGGCGTCAGAGGGGGGCGGGGTCCCAGGAGTGGCACACGGCGGGGAATTCAATTTCAAGCGCACCATCCGGGGAAGAAGAAGATGCGGGACGAGAAGGCCGACGGAAGGAGAAGAAGATGGAAGAAGACGCCGGTCAAGATGCGGACGAGAAGACCCCAGGAAGAAGCAGAGGAAGTAGAAGAAGATGCGGGACGAGACCCATACGGAAGAAAAATATATTTTCAATATATTTATTTAAAAAAATTATATATTTTAAATATATTTACAATATATTGTCCTGCGCTAATATATTTTTACATCTATTCCAAAGGCATATATTTGAAAATATGTTGTTTTAAATATATTTTCCAGATATTTTTGAAAATCTAAAAAAAATGCATTTTTTTTTTACCCACTTCAGACTCCACCGACCATGAGACTTGCTCACAATCAAATTGCTTATTATGTCTCTATTTGGGTTTCGCATCATTTGTGGGTAATTTATTTTTGGGTAATTTTTTTTTTTTTTTTTTATAATTTATAAAAAAAATTATAATTTATAAAACTCCATATATAAAGAGAACAAGTATGTATTTTGTTTGCTTTTACAGAGCTTTAAACCTTTCTTCCTTAATTCTTCCCTACTACCCGTTCTCTTCCCTCCCCCCTCCCGCCCCTCCAGTTACCTTTCTATCTTTTCTGGTCAATCTTATTTTCTATCTTATTACTTTCTTGTATTGTATCAATCCTTAAAGGTATGAAAAAAGTCTTATAAGGTCCTATGCAACCATTAAATCCGCAAATGTCATTGAATGTTTGAACTCTATCCATTTAGACCAGGTCTCTTCATATTCCTCTAGGCCATCTATATCAGAAAACCTTAAAAATTCTAAATTTTGAATGAGATTTATTTTATTGCACCATTCTCTAATAGAGGGACTTTCCCTGTCTTGCCAATGGCTGGCTATCAGGCTTTTAGCAGCTGTTAAGAGATGTGGTAGTAGACTTTTCTGATATAGTTTATTTGGTAATCTGATCCTCTGGTGCAAGCATCCCCAGGGGTCATCTGGAATCTCTATGTCCGTTATTTCGATTATTAAATATCTAATCCTGCTCCAATACCGTTTAATTTTTGGACATCTCCGATCTGTCTGCATCCGCGCCAGCAAAATTCTGAGGATTCTTTCTTATATTTGTGGGCTTTGTCTGGATTAATATACCACCGCCTCAGACATTTATAATTTAATTCAATTATTTTATTTGCTGACGAGGTATGCACTCTTCTCCATATTTGTTTTAATTCTGGTATACTCAGAGAGGACCCCAATTCTTCCTCCCACTTTTTAATATATGGTGGAATGTCCAATTGCTCTACTTCTATTAAGTTTTTGTAGATCTTAGAGATAACTCCTCTCCCTACTTCTCCTTCACTAATTCTCTCGAGGGGACTCAGATTTTCCGCAGATCTACACGGCTGTGGGAGAGCCTCAAAGAAATGTTTTAACTGGCCATACCGCCATTCGTTTATCTCTATTATCTCCCCTCTGCCCTTTAATTCCTCATAGGTGCTTAATTTATCTCATGTCATGACATCTTTCAACTGAGCATTTTTTTTCCTAATCCATTTCCCTGATATCTTCTCTACCCCTGGTGCAAAATATTTTGAGTCTTTTAATGGCATTAATGGTGAGTTGATGTCCCATTTTTCCCTCTTGTGAACTTTATCCCAAATTTTAATAGCAAAACGTGTAATACTGTGTGATTGCTTACATAACTCCCTGTATTTATCTGGAATCCAGATAATACTCCCTAATGAAACATTGCTCATCTGGTATTCCATCCTTACCCACCTTTTTTGCTTAGTGTCCCTAATCCAGTCTATCACTCTTGTGAGAATTACTGCTTCAAAATAACTTCTGATGTCTGGTGCTCCCCATCCCCCTTGTGTCTTATTTTTTTTTAAAGTTGCCCAGCTGATACAAGCTTTTTTACCCTGCCACACAAATTTTAGTAAAATTGTTTGTAGAGTCTTAAAGTACTTCTGAGGTAGGGCGATCGGAAGCATCTGTACACATGATTTTGGGCAAGATTACCATCTTACAAATATTCATTCTCCCCCCATGATATTTGTCCTACCGTGAGTCTACTAAGTTCTGTCTTGATATCTTCCAGCATAGGTACGAAATTTACTTTATAAATCCTCTCTTTTGAGAGAGCTATTTTTACTCCTAAATATTTTATTTCCTTTTTTCCCCCACACAAATGGGAACTCCTTTTGATAAATATTTTGATCTTTCTTAGCTATATTAACCACTTAACCCCCGAGCCTGTTTTTCAGATTCGGCGTTTACAAGACTAAAACCGTTTTTTTTGCTAGAAAATTACTTAAAAATATATATTTTTTCTAACACCCTAGAGAATAAAATGGCGGTCATTGCAATACTTTTTGTCACACCGTATTTGCGCAGCGGTCTTACAAGCGCACTTTTTTTGGAAAAAAATCACTTTTTTGAATTAAAAAATAAGACAATAAATTTGGCCCAATTTTTTTATATATTGTGAAAGATAATGTTACGCCGAGTAAAATGATACCCAACATGTCACGCTTAAAGATTGCGCCCGCTCGTGGCATGGCGTCAAACTTTTACCCTTAAAAATCTCGATAGGCGACGTTTAAAAAATTCTATAGGTTGCATTTTATGAGCTACAGAGTAGGTCTAGGGCTAGAATTATTGCTCTCGCTCTAACGATTGCGGCGATACCTCACTTGTGTGGTTTGAACACCATTTTCATATGCAGGCGCTACTCGCGTATGCGTTCGCTTCTGCGCGCAAGCTCGTCGTGACGGGGCGCTTTAAAATATATTTTTTTGTTTTCTTATTTATTATTATTGATTTTTTTTTTAACATTTCAAGTTTATTGTAATAAACAAAGGCAGGACAAGTGAATCAAATAGCAGTACAGCTGCTCGCAGAGCAGTAATATGTTGTGAACAATAAGCCATGAAACATATATCATGAAATAAAAAACATAAAAAACAAAGCAAATATGACCTAAGCAAATTGGCCAAAGAGATTCCCAATCAGAACCTTGTTCGTCAGACAATTAGATTGCCTATGGGCAAGCAAAATTGTCGTTTGACACTTCAGAGCAGAAGGCCCCAGCCCATATCCTTCTCCAAACAAAACCTCCATAAACGTAGCATCCTAGGAGAACATGTATATAGGGTGGTTATAACAAATTATTTCCAACAAGCAGCCATTGCTATAAGCAATAATTGTGGCCAGTAAAAGGTAAAAAAGAAGAAGAAGAAAAAAGAAAGGAAAGGCAGTAAGAAGACATGGTAACAGTCAAAGTGATACCTATGACTAAGTAGCGTTGATCTGCTACGCAACGCGTCAGGTGAAGGAAAGTGCTGTCGGTGACGTCATCTCCGCTCGCGGCCGAGAGCGGAGATCTGCTACCTTGTATACAACACTCGTTGCATGCTGTTTTAAAACCTGGTAAATGTGAGTGTAATATTGGTTGAATTGTTTTATTAAAATCTTGTTGAACATATTACACTATGGAGCTTGCATTTACTTTCATGTGAGTGGTCTGGAGTTAACCCTTTGTTGGACGTTTTGGAGTGACCCATAGCTTCCTTGGATTAAGAGTGTGCATTGCTGAAATCCTTAAATTACATCTAACAGGCTGGTTTAACCTGTTCTGAGGTGAGAGGCTAGAATTATCTTCACGTTTGGGTCTGCACTAACTACACTGGAGTATCGTGCGGTGGATTGCAGCACTTATTTATTCATTTGCTTTAAAACACTATTTGCACTTTTTTGGAAAAGTTTGGACTCGCACTTTATTATAAGTCTTTTTGCACCTTAGGTAGCTGTGGTATGTTCAGGTCCCTCTTAAGTGTAGTCCATTCCTTCACTACCCCATCTTTAAAGCAATCCCCTGCCAGGATAGGCTGCTGGGTGGCAGGTGATCTGAAGTGTGGGTTGTTTAGACCAGGCTCGAAGTCTGGGTTGTCTTTCAAGGGAGTTAGGGGACCTGGTTGGGAGGTGATCGTGGTTGTTTTGGCTAGCTTGTGAAGGATCTCCAACGTGCATCCCGTAACGGGGTGTGATTTAAGGCTGGGCGGGCAACTTTCCCATGTAATCCATGGAGAGTGCGGGAGCGGGCACAGATCCGCTTCCAGTGATACCCAGTCCTTCAGTGAGCCATGGCAGTGCCAATCTATAACCCTAGTCAGGTGGGCGGCCCTATAGTACAATGTGAAGTCAGGTAAACCCATCCCCCCTCGGTCCTTAGGTTTCAGTAGCAAGGAATATTTGATTCTAGGCTTTTGCGAGTTCCAGAGAAACTTCAAAATGACCGATTTCAGCGAGTTGAAAAAGGCCCGAGGAATTTTAAGGGGTAGAGTGTGAAAGAGATAAAGCAGGCGGGGGAGGGGGCGGAGCCAACGGCCGACATGTAAGCAGCGCTGGTCCGGAGCTCCGTGCAAGGCAGAGTGATCCTGCATACATCCTGGGCGTCAGAGCCGCCACTTCTCATCGACACGGGTAGCCGCAGACTCCTGGACCTGTGCTGATCACCCGGCGATGGTTAAATACGGCCGGACGCCGGTGGAGTCCCCCGGGAAACGTATCTCCCAGCCTGCCTGGGGATCCCAAGATGGCGGCGGCCACGAGGCGGAGGAACAGGGCCCCAGCTTTGCACAGCCGGATGGCGATGACTGGCCTCCTCTGTCGGATAGCCAGGTAGGCCAGCTGCCCCCCAGAACTAAGGGTCAGAAGAAGGGTTCACACCGAGCCGTATTGCAGCCGCAGGCAGAGGGGGATGAGGTTCCTGACACAGGCGAGGGGGAGCCCTCCCTGAAGCAGATCATGGAGGCCATCTGTAACTGCCAGGCCACGCTGACCGAACATATAGATGGCATTAAGACTGAAATGTCATTCCTTAAACATGACATGCAGACTATCAGGGAACGGGCGGGTGAAGCTGAACAGAGGATAAGTGACCTGGAAGATGTGGTCCGTCCCTTAGAGAACAAGCTCCATGATGTCCACTCTGAAGTGGGGGCTCATACTGACAAGCTATGGGACATGGAAGACCGCCAAAGGAGGAATAACATACGCCTGGTGGGCTTGCCTGAAAAGGTGGAGGGCAAGCAGCCTGAGGACTTCCTTGAACTGTGGCTTAAAGATTCCTTCCCAGATACTACATTTTCCCGTTTGTTTGCTATAGAGAGGGCCCACCGTATACCATCGAAACCACCCCCCCCGGGATCTCATCCACAGTGGCGTCTCCAGCTTTCATATTTAGGGGGGGCACATGGGGGGACAGGGAAAAAAGTAGGGGGGCCAACTATAAAATGCAATTTTATATATATACAATATATACAATATATATATAAAATCTCCTGGGGCCCTTTACTATGATCCCACAACGGGTCCTTTTACATGTTCTGCAGTGAGCTCCCTTCCTACTATACTGGGGCCCCCCAGGGTGGCAGAAAACAAGAGATATATGTCACCAGCACACCAAGAAAATATAAGGGTCCAAAGCAGTGGGAGAACTTTCAGGGTTGCAAAGGTTGTCTTGCCACCGGGGCCTGGTGTTCTGCCACTGTGGGGATCCCCAGCTGTCCTGTCCCTGCTATTGACAGCGCTGGTCTGGCGTCTGTCTCCTTGGCAGGGGCGGCAGTCTATTAGGACCTAGTGCTGGTGACATTATGGGTGCATGCAGGGGAAGGCTGGCACTATTGGTTATAGAGAGGCGAGCCCCCAGCTGGTCACCTAGCAGCAGTAATGCTGTATAACCTTCTCTGTTGACATGCTGATCGGGATGTGATCCAGGTGATGCTCCCAGTCAGATCTAATAAATACAGTATTTATTAGCATCAAGAGTACAACCACATAAATATATTCAACCGTATGATCAGCAGCCATGTGGGCTCTATGCCTGTAAAGTGTGGGCTTTGATCAATAAAATCACTGATATTTATGACTAGGATTTGACTAAGAGCATCACCTGGATTGCATCCCGATCAGCATGTCAGAGAAGGGTCCACTGCTGCTAAGCAACCTGCAGGGAGCTCAACTGTCTACAACCAATAGAGATGGGCTCGGGTGTGTTTGAAATCCCACATGCCCGATCCCGCCAGGAAGCCGACACTCCACAGTGCTAATCACAGGCAGTGAGACATTTCCTGATCTGTGCAGCTGCAGACCGGGAAATGTCTCACTGCCTGTGATTAGCGCTGTGCAGTGTGGGCTTCCTGGCAGGCTCTGGCATGTGGAATTTTGAACATGCCCAGCCCATCTCTAACAACAAATTGTGCTGGCCCTCCTGTACATCAGCCCCATAAAGTAACCAGCTCTGGGTTCCAATGTCCTGCCGCCGCTGCCATGGAGACAGAGACCAGCGCTGTGAATAGCCGGGACAGGACAGTAACTCTGGTTGTTCCAGCACTGGTCCACACTGGGACGATTCCCCCATCCACCTATAATGTGTAGATGGGGGAATTGGATCATTTCTTTTTTTTTTTTATTCAACCTAATAGTTGAATGAAAAAAAGTGATCAATGTATGGGCTGCCTAAGAGCTAAGACCAGCCATAGACAGTTTAAATCTCAGCTGGTTCAGGAGGAACTGGCTGAGTTTTGAACCATTAATGAGCGGATTCTCTTATGATTATCACCAGTGGTTGTTGTATAGAATACAATTGCTGGGCAGGAGGGATATTCCCGTCAGCACTGTTTGTGTTGATGGGGGAATCATGCAAGTTTCTTTCCTGCAATCTGTGGATGTAGGAAAAAAATTTGCATTGTATATTACCTGCCTAACTGAAAGTGAAAGTGTAACAGAATGGCCCGTGACACCCAGAGACTTTTGAAGGATGGGGTTTACTCCTGTGCCAGCGTCACTATGCCCTTTTGGGCATAGGGTGACTGAGAAATGATAATGATAAATTACATGGGATGGGACATTTCTGATAATTCATGTTTTGCAGGATATCTTGAAATATTACAAGTTGTTAAAGTCTGACTCCGACAGGTCAATAGAGTGTTTTCATTCAATGGGGGGACACATGCTTTTGAGGTGTTAATTGAGTCTGCTCCTAGACATTCCTTTGTGTGATGCTAATACTGTTTTGTGTCCATTGTGCTAATTAGGTCTGCTCCTAAGACCTGTTCATTGTGTATGCTAATGACACTGTTAAGATGTGGAATGTGACTTGTCAAGCTGTAGTAATTAACCCCTCTAAATGCGGAGCCAGACCGTCTGGGTAATAAGTAGTAATTAACTCATCGGAATGTTATTATCTAAAATAATGTGTATGAAGCCCCCCCATTGTGTGATGTGTGGGTGGAGTGTGTCTTTGTCCCTGTGATTAACTGTAACATGCTTGTACTGTATATAACAAAGCTAAGTTACCATTAAAGGATTCATTCATTCGTTTTGGAGCCAGTACCAGAGCTTGTTTTGTCTCGTTTATTCTGGGAAATGAAATGGGTCGTGTCTGATGTCTGTCGGACTGTCGGATAACCTGTCGTGGGGCGATGGATTGGAATATCGTAAACGGTGGTGACCGTTACAGAAAGTAAATTGTGAATGTCTTGAAAGAACAGGAGAGGGGGAGGGAGACAGATGGGGGAGAGAAGGGATAGAGATAATGCAGTTCAGTGATTACAGTGTACTGCAGTCTGCAGTGCACACACATACCCACGGTCCAGGCTAGAATCTCAGGCATCATTCACACACATGCTGCTGATTTTCATATTTCCTGAACACACATCCCCTCTCTTCAGATACAGCACACCGAGATAGTGTGGGCGGGACTGAAAGGAGAAGGAGGAGGAGCTTTATTCCTCCCTGCTCGTATGTGAGGAAAGTGGGGGGGGTGGCTAGACTCGCTGGGCTGTAAAAGAGTGTCATAGACTGACACTTGGCTCAGCTTGCAGTCACCACTCTCAGGATTTACAGGCTGGTTCTCCTGTCCTAAGGACGGGAGAAATCAGTCTGTTTTTTCAGTAACTGAGATGAAGGCTTGGGCCCCCCTCCCCCACAGTGCTCATGGAGTCCTTTCTGCAACTCGCTCTTCTCCGTGCCAATGAGGATGCAGGGGAAGGAGCAGATCGGGCGGCTGTGGTTGTGTGAACGCTCGCATTATGCAGTGTCAGCGAGCAGAGGGAGGGGGAGGAATGCCCCGCAGAGCTGACTGGGGACGCTCTCCCTCTCAGGAGAGACTGTTACTCCAGCGGCGGCCCGAAAAAAAAAAAAAGCAAAAAAAAAAAAAATTTTTTTTTTTTTTGGGGGGGCACATGGTGGGGCACAGCATAATGTTGGGGGGGTCAGGGCCCCCTCTGGCCCCCCCCTAGAGACGCCTCTGCTCATCCACGCCCGATGATTGCACGTATCCTACATTTCAGGGACCGTGAAAATATCCTCCGTGCAGCTCGCACGCTGGGTGATCTACAATTTAATGGGAACAGAATCTCCATCTATCCTGATTTTTCTGCAGCTACGCAGAAACAGAGAGCATGCTTCCTGCATGTTAAGAAGAGGCTGAGGGATGCACATATGGCCTACAGTATGATGTATCCAGCAAAGCTTAGAGTGGTCGATGAGGGTAAAGTCTTCTTCTTCACTTCTCCTACAGAGGCTTCCAGATGGCTGGATACTAAGGGGCGCCCTAGCCAAAGAAATGGCCACTGAAAAGTCTGTCGTTTGCCTGACCCTTATTATGGGCCCTTACTAGTTACCTCTTAGCCCTGCAGCACTTGAACTTTTGCGGATCTGGTCCGCTCTGCAACCTGCTCTGACGCCAAATTTTTCTTGGGCTATGCCTTGCCCGGTCCTGCCGGCAATTTGACTGAATCGGTTCCTGTTCCTTTTTTTGCCCCTTTTTATTCTTTTTTTTTCCCCATTGCTGGAATAATGACTCTGTGCCCTTGGCACTGACATTGTGAACTACGTGCTCCTTAGGGGGTGTTGGTGGAAAGAGGGTGGAGGCCTTATAACCCCCTGGAGTAATTTTGTTTTTGTGGTTATGGGATACAGGCACGTGGCATGTTGGGGCTGTGTGCGGGGTGGGGGGTGGCGAACTGTTCATTTTCTGTTGGTTAGTGCCGTGTGCTGCTGTCTCTCTTTTCCTCGATCCCCACAGGTTGCAAGTACTGGTTCTCCTTTGGTGGACCAGGGAGTTCCTCAGCACATATCACTGATCTGTCTGCTCATCGAATGGCGGGTAAGATAAATATACTGTCCTGGAATGTACGGGGTTTGAACTCGAAGATAAAGCGCTCCCTTGTATTTGACTTTTTAAAAAGGTATAAACCCCATATTATGATGCTACAGGAGACGCATCTTCAAGGCTCTAAGGTTCTAGCGTTGAAAAAGGCTAATATTATGAGGGTTATACACGCTGAGTACTCCACCTATTCTAGGGGGGTGGCCATTTTAATCACTAAGAGGGCGGCTGCGCATGTGCTGCAAGTTAAAACTGACCCGAAGGGAAGGTATGCTATCCTAGTATGTCAAATATTTGGGATGTGTCTGACATTGGTATGTGTGTATATCCCCCCTCCTTTCTCTTTCCAGGTCCTGGAAGAGGTCCTTAGTGCTGCAGTACAGGTGGCACAGGGTCCGCTGCTCCTGCTAGTGTCACGGAACCATGAACCAGACGTACAACAAGAGATAAGTGAAAATAAGAAGGCTTTATTGAAAATCAAGCTGTAAAGCAAAAGTCCAAACGGATGGTTAAACAGAGTCTTGCGAAGCCAGAGGTCAGGAACCAGAAGGGTAGTCGGACGAAGCCAGGATCAGGAACCAGCAGGGAAGTCAGACGAAGCCAGGATCAGGAACCAGCAGGGAAGTCAGACGAAGCCAGGATCGGAAGCAGCAGCAGCAGTCTTAGAAGCATGTGAACACAGGAGGACCAAGCAAGGAACTGAAGCCACAGAGCTCCTATATATGTGAGCCAGGCATCCAGCTCCTCCCAGTGGGAAGGAGGAGCCGCAGGGTGGGAGGCTACAAGAGTCCCAGAAACCAAGATGGCCGCCAGCACATGTCAAACGAAGGAGACAGGAGAGAGGTAAGACCATGACAGTACCTCCCCCTCAAGGGCCCCTCCTCCGCGGTGCAAAAAACGGTTTCTGAGGGAAACGTGCGTGGAAGGCTCGGAGCAAGGCAGGAGCATGGACATCTGCAGAAAGGGAACCCAGGAACGCTCCTCTGGACCGTAACCACGCCAGTGGACCAAAAACTGCACCCGACCGCGGACCAGGCGTGAGTCCAGGATATTGCTCACCTCATACTCCTCATGATTGCCCACTTGGACCGGACGAGGCCGAGGAACCGAGGAAGTGAAGCGATTGCACACCAGTGGCTTCAACAGGGAGACATGAAACACGTTGGAGATCCGCATGCCAGGAGGAAGCGCAAGGGCATAGGCTACTGGGTTTACCCTGCGAAGCACTCGGAAGGGACCAACAAAGCGAGGAGCCAGCTTGGGAGTGGGCACTCGAAGGTTGAGGTTGCGAGTGGACAACCATACACGGTCTCCGACCTGGTAGGAAGGAGCAGGCGCTCGTCTGCGATCAGCCTGGAGTTTCTGGCGCTGCGCAGAGACCTCAAGGGACTTCTGGATCTGTACCCAAGAGGCGCGTAGGACGGAAAGGTGATCCTCCACAGCCGGAATATCCTGGGGGGAGAATGCCTCTGGTAACACGGCAGGTTGGAACCCATAATTGGCCATGAAGGGAGACGTCCCAGAGGAAGAGTTCACCGCCGTGTTCCTGGCAAACTCAGCCCAAGGCAGGAGGTCAACCCAATTGTCCTGGTGATCGGAGACATAGCAACGAAGGAATTGCTCCAAGGCCTGATTGGATCGTTCTGCGGCCCCATTGGACTGAGGGTGGTAGGCCGAGGAGAAGGAGAGATGAATCCCCAACTGGGAGCAAAAGGCGCGCCAGAACCTGGACACAAACTGACTCCCCCAATCCGACACTATCTCCTTGGGCAAACCGTGCAACCGGAAGACCTCCCAGGCAAAAATCGTGGCCAATTCTTGTGCAGAGGGTAACTTCTTGAGAGGAACACAGTGGCACATTTTGGAAAACCGATCCACAATCATGAGAATGACCGTATGGCCTCGGGATGCAGGGAGATCCACAATGAAATCCATCCCCAGGTGTGACCATGGGCGCTCCCCGGTGGCTATGGGTTGCAGCAGGCCCAACGGAAGGTGCCGAGGGGACTTACTCTGGGCACAAACGGAGCATGCCGCTACATATGCGGCGATGTCGGAACGTAGGGAAGGCCACCAGAACAGACGTGAAACAGCCCAGGACAGCTGATTCTTACCAGGATGCCCCGCGGTCTTGGAGTTATGGTAGGTTCGCAACAACCGAGTGCGCAACTCCTCAGGCACAAAACATCTGCCGTTGGGTCTCCCAGGGGGAGCACCAGATTGAGCCGCCAAAATCTGCTCACCAAGGGGAGAGGTCAGGCTGGTGCGAATGGCGGCCAGGATCTGATTCGGAGGTATGACCGAAGTCGGTATAGATTCCTCCCTGGACAGCTCGGAGTACTGACGTGATAAGGCATCCGCCCTGATGTTCTTGGAACCGGGTAGGTAGGAGACCACGTAATTAAAACGTGACAAGAACAGAGCCCATCTGGCCTGACGTGGTGTCAATCTCTTGGCCTCAGAAAGGTAGGTCAGATTCTTGTGGTCCGTCAGGATGAGAACCGGAACCACGGAGCCCTCGAGCAAGTGCCTCCACTCTTTGAGAGCCTGCACTATGGCCAATAACTCCCTGTCACCAATCTGATAGTTGCACTCCGCGGGTGACAGTTTCCGGGAGTAAAACCCACAAGGAAGCAGCGGACCCTCTGGTGTTCTACGCTGAGACAGAAGGGCGCCTACTCCCGTCTCAGATGCGTCCACCTCGAGGACAAAGGGCAACCCAGGGTTGGGATGAGACAGAATCGGGGCCGACACAAAGGCGGATTTTAGGGCCTCAAAAGCCCGGATGGCCTCGAGCGGCCAGACCTGGGAATTACTGCCCTTCCTGGTCAGATCCGTGAGAGGCTTGGCCAGCATGGAGAAGTCCCTGATGAACTTCCGATAATAATTGGCGAAGCCCAAAAAGCGCTGCAAGGAACGAAGACCACTGGGCTGAGGCCACTGTAAGACAGCCGAAACCTTCTCAGGGTCCATGGAGAACCCCTCAGCGGAAATGATGTAACCTAAGAAGGTTACCTGGGATCGGTGAAATTCGCATTTCTCAAGCTTACCGAACAGCTTGTTCTCTCGTAACCGTTGCAACACTCGCTTGACATCCAGAATGTGGGCCTCCATGGATTCAGAGTATACCAAGATGTCATCCAAATAGACCACCACACACTGCTGCAACAGGTCACGGAAAACATCGTTGATGAATTCCTGAAAGACTGCGGGCGCATTGCACAACCCAAAGGGCATAACCAAGGATTCATAATGACCGGTCCTGGTGTTAAACGCGGTCTTCCACTCATCGCCCGCCTTGATCCTTACCAGGTTATATGCCGACCTCAAGTCGAGTTTGGTAAAGACCGTGGCCCCCTTAAGGCGATCGAACAGCTCGGAAATCAAGGGTATCGGGTAAGCGTTCTTGATCGTGATGCGATTAAGGCCCCTGTAATCGATGCAAGGCCTCAACTCACCGCCCTTCTTTTTCACAAAGAAAAATCCAGCCCCTGCCGGGGACGAGGATTTGCGAATGTGACCACGGGACAGCGCCTCCATCACGTACTCCTCCATGGCCTCATTCTCCGCAACCGACAGTGGATAGACCCTGCCGCGAGGAGGAACGGCACCAGGTTGTAACTCTATGGCACAATCGTATGGGCGGTGCGGAGGTAGGGCAACTGCGCGCACCTTATCGAATACATCCCGGTACTCCTCGTATTCAGGAGGCAACAGAGAGTCCGAGGAAGTACACAGCAACTTGACAGGCCCATGGATGCAACTAGCCCCACACTGTGGTGACCATGAGAGGATCTCGGCCGATCTCCAGTCAAAAGTCGGATTATGCTTCTGGAGCCAGGGGTACCCCAAGACCACCGAGTAGTGTGGAGACGAAATAACCTGGAAGCAGACTGACTCTCTGTGAACGGCACCAATGGCTATCCCCACTGGAAGGGTCTCATGAGTCACGTGTGACGGCTGGAGGGGTCTGCCGTCTATCGCCTCTAGAGCCAGCGGGGAACCTCGAGCCTGCAGAGGAATGGAATTGGCGGCAGCGAACTCACTATCAATGAAAAAACCACCAGCACCAGAGTCCACCAACGCCTGGGTTGTCACCGAGCCCCCGACCCAGGAGAGGACAACAGTGATCAGTGGTTTATCAACACGGGAAACCGGGGACGAGGAGACTCCACCCAAGATCTGCCCCCGACAGGATCTCAGGTGCGAGCGTTTCCCGGACGGTTCGGACATGCCAACCGAAAATGCCCACCGAGACCACAGTACGTGCATCGGCCCTCGCGTCTCCGGAGTACCCTCTCCCCCTCGGACAGGCGAGCAAACCCCAGCTGCATGGGTTCACCCCCAGACAAGTCAACCCCAGGAGGCGTGGGAGGAGAGGGAGGCACGGGTGGGACAGCAAACGTAGGCGCCAAACTGTTAGGAGGCCTCCGCAGGCTCTCCTTAAAGGAAGGTCTCTCCCTGAGTCTGGTGTCAATCAAAATTAGGAAAGAAATAAGAGCCTCGAGCTCCACTGGTAGGTCCTTAGCTGCAACCTCATCCTTCAAGGCATCCGAGAGACCATGAGAGAAAGCAGCGACCAGAGCCTCATTATTCCAGCCCACCTCTGCTGCCAGGGTACGAAACTCAATGGCGTATTCGGCTACGGATCGTGAACCCTGTCTGACGGACATAAGGAGCTTCGCAGCAGAGGCGGCGCGAGCCGGCACATCGAATACCTTCCGAAGAGAAGCAACAAAACCGGAAAACTCGGCAACCACCGGATTGTTGTTCTCCCATAAAGGGCTGGCCCAGGCCAAGGCCTTGTCCGAGAGCAGCGAGATCAAGAAGCCCACCTTTGATCTCTCAGTGGGAAAGGCATGTGGCAGCAACTCGAAATAAATGCCCACTTGGTTAAGGAAACCTCGGCACTGAGTTGGCTCTCCCCCAAATCGTTGTGGAAGGGGGGCAGAACCGATCATACCCCGAAACACCGCAGGCGCAACAACAGGTGTCGGGGTAGACTCTGGCGCAACAACCGGAGCGGCAGTAGGAGCGGGCCCAGGAGCGACAACCGACCCATCAGCAACGGGAGCGAAATGAGCCGTGCGTTCAAGCAGGGTTTGCAACGCCACGGCGAACTGACCCAACAGGTAATCCTGCTGATCAAGTCTGGCAACCAGCGTGGGTAGCGAGGATGGCCCTGTACCGTCAAAATTCATGGCTTGGTCCTAATGTCACGGAACCATGAACCAGACGTACAACAAGAGATAAGTGAAAATAAGAAGGCTTTATTGAAAATCAAGCTGTAAAGCAAAAGTCCAAACGGATGGTTAAACAGAGTCTTGCGAAGCCAGAGGTCAGGAACCAGAAGGGTAGTCGGACGAAGCCAGGATCAGGAACCAGCAGGGAAGTCAGACGAAGCCAGGATCAGGAACCAGCAGGGAAGTCAGACGAAGCCAGGATCGGAAGCAGCAGCAGCAGTCTTAGAAGCATGTGAACACAGGAGGACCAAGCAAGGAACTGAAGCCACAGAGCTCCTATATATGTGAGCCAGGCATCCAGCTCCTCCCAGTGGGAAGGAGGAGCCGCAGGGTGGGAGGCTACAAGAGTCCCAGAAACCAAGATGGCCGCCAGCACATGTCAAACGAAGGAGACAGGAGAGAGGTAAGACCATGACAGCTAGGTGATTTTAACGTGGTGTCGGATGCGTCACTCGACAGGCATGGGTGTGCGGCTGGCCCACGCCCTACTCTTTCCTCCTGGTTAGACAGCTATGCCCTCAGGGATGTATGGCGCTGTCATAACCCTGGGGTCAGGGCATATTCATGCCACTCAGGGACACATCGGACACTCTCCAGGATAGACATGTTACTGTCCTCGGTTGATGCTCTCCCCATCGTTTCTGAGATTAGATACCTCCCCAGAGCTCTTTCTGATCACTCCCCCTTGGAGGTCACATTGACTTTAGATGTGCCCAGCGGGAGAAGGATGTGGCGTATGAAGACGCAATGGTTAGAGGAGGAGTACGTGACGATAAAATGCAAACTAGCCATGGAGCAATATTGGGCTGAGAATGCTTTGGGCACCTCGGTGTCCACTCAATGGGATGCTTTTAAAGCCACTTTGAGGGGAGTGTTTACCAGGGAGACACGGGACTTTGCAAAGGCATTAAACTCAGATGTTCAGCTAGCCGAACAGGCTGCCGTGGCTGCTGAGCATCTTTACATACAGACCCCATCCCAATGCCGCCTACAGCTCATGGCAGGACCTGACGAGAAAATATAAACTGCTGCTGACTGACCAGACTATGAAACTACAGTTACGACAGGCCAGGTCTATTTTTGAGTTTGGTGACAAAAGCGGCAGACTTTTAGCCTTCCTGGCGAGACCCCTGTATACGCCTACTTCGGTTCTGCAGATTAAGAGCCCTGGTGGTGATTTAGTGAGTGACTCCCAAAGCGTTCTTGACACATTCCTGCACTTTTACGATACTCTGTATCAATCCCAGTCCTGCTGTTCGGATCAGGAACTTGCTTCCTATCTGGAGGGTATGACTCTACCATCCCTGACGGAGGAGGACAGGACTACTCTTGACCAGCCCATCACGTCTGAGGAAATAGCTGCTGCAATTGCTTCTTTTAAAACAGGGAAAATCGCCCGGTTTGGACGGCTTCCCGGCGGAGTGGTACAGGCTGCATAAAGAGAGCTTGACTCCCCGTCTTCAGAAGGTGTTTATCACTGCAGAAAAGGAAGGTATACTACCGGAATCCATGCGAGAGGCTTTGATCGTAGTGATTCCAAAGCCCGGTAAGGATCCTCTGGAATGCGAGTCATACAGACCGATCTCGTTGATCAACACTGATGTCAAAATATTGGCCAAAATTCTGGCAGGTAGGTTGCAATCAGTGATACTTAAGCTAATTCATTCGGATCAAACCGGGTTCATACCGGGGAGATGCACACAGATGAACTTGAGGAGGCTACATGTCAATCTGCAAATGTCTCATGCTAATTGTGGTAAGAGGGTGGTGGCCTCACTCGACACAAAAAAAGCATTCGACTCTGTCGAATGGAACTACCTCTTTGCCTTACTTTTGAAGCTGGGCCTTGGGCCACGTTTCGTGGGCTGGGTTAGGTTGCTTTATAAGGAGCCGAAAGCAAGTGTTAGGGTCAATGGACTTATCTCGCAATCATTTAACATTGGCAGGGGAACGAGACAGGGTTGCCCCCTGTCACCACTTTTGTTTGCCTTGGCCATAGAACCCCTGGCGGTTAAGCTTAGAGATCAGGCTGACATCAAAGGACTGTTGGTTGGGGACTTGGAGGAACGCGTATCATTATATCCTGACGACATGCTCCTGTACCTGGGGGACCCGGATGGGTCTTTGACGGCTGCCTTCTCCTTGATACAGGAGTTCGGGGACTTCTCCGGATTCCGGATCAATTGGTCCAAATCGACGCTTTTCCCTCTAGATCCACAGCCGACCCTGACCACCCCCCTTCAGTACCCGCTTAGGGTGACAACCCGTTTTAAATATTTAGGAATAAATATAGAGCTACCTGTGGACAGATTCTCCGAGACAAATTTATGGCCGGTAATTAGAGACTTCAGGGACAGGGTACAGAAGTGGAAGGACCTTCCGCTCACGCTGTTAGGGAGGGCCAACCTGTTTAAAATGATATACCTCCCAAAGTTTTTGTACATACTCTCTAATGCCCCCCTGTACATCCCCAGGAAGACCTTTAGATACATTGACTCCCTGCTGTCTTCCTTTTTATGGGGGAGTGGAGCTGTTCGGGTGGCGCTGGCTGTGTTGCAGCTACCAGTAGAGAGGGGAGGTCTGGCCATCCCCGACCTCCGTCTGTACTACTTGGCATCGCAGCTAGTTCAGGCACACTGGCGTATGTTTCCTCAGCTGAACAACGCCGCGGTTGCGGTGGAGGCAGCTGCGGCAACCTCCTATGAGACACTGTTAAATTTTTTCTATAGGGGGGAAGCTCCGACGGAGGGTGGAATGGCGGTTCTCCGACCAGCCAGGAAGGTGCTTGAGATCTGTATGAAGCATGTCCAGGATAGTCCCCTACACTTGTCTCCTAATGCCCCTCTATGGTTCAACCCCAGATTGGCGAACCTTCGCCTGCTGGAAGATGGGCATAGATGGGCCAAATTTGGCCTAGTATATCTCCATCAAATCTTCGATCGGGGGGAATTTAAGACATTCACACATATAAGGGGAGAGCTGGGTGTGCCTGCAACTTGGCTGTTTCACTACACCAGACTGAGGCACGCTGTTCGCGCTCAGTTTGGCATGGGTCCCGTCGTCTTGGGAAACACTAAGCTGGAGTCCTTGCTACTGAAACCTGAACACACTAAACTGATTTCTACTTATTATGCGGTGCTAATAGGAAGGACACAGCCAAGGGAGGAAAAAGCGAAACTTAGGTGGACGGCTATAATTCCTGAACTGACTGAATCCCACTGGGAGGAGGTACTATTATCCTATCTCCCTACGGTGATTTCCGCTAGGGACAAACTAATACAACTGAGGTACCTGCACCAAATGTACTATACACCACACAGATTATATAGAATGGGCAGAAGAGAGGACCCTGTTTGTCATAAGTGTCTGGTGGCAGAAGGCACCTTTATTCATATGGTGTGGGAGTGCGACAAGATCCGCCCGTTATGGTCGCAGGTTACACAGTTTATTGCAGATACCTTCGATCTCCCAAATATATGTAGCCCACTCTTGTGCCTTTTAGGCATTATAGAAGATGAAGTTATGAGTAATAATATGCGAATATTCTTGAGGTTGCTCTTTTACTATGTCAGAAAACTGATAGTCCTGAACTGGGTGAAGAGGGAAGGTCTCACTCTATCTGCTTGGAAGGGGCTGGTAAACACAAATGTCACGATGTATAAAATGACTTATGAAGCAAGAGGGAGTAAGAAAAAATTCTGTGGCGTATGGGGGAGATGGGTGGACTCCATGGATACCAATCCTGATGAGACGTAAAAGCCGGCTGGCTTTGACTGAACCGTATAACACTCATTGTATACTTGTTGTTGAGAGAACTGTGGGGATTGGGGAGACGGCAGCGCACGGCACATAAATGGGTTTTATATTTTTTTTCTGCTGGGATACTTTGGTATTTTTTTTTTTTCTTTTCTCTCTCTGCATTTTAGTTTCTTTACTCTGTGTTCTATTTTATGATGGCTACGCCACACTATGTCACTTCTCCATGATATGGATTAATGTACTACTTGACGGGTATTAGACAGAACTGTGGAGCTTAGTTGTAGTTACAAGTTTGGAAAATATAAAAAAACTGCTGTATGCACTTTAGGAAGACCCATGTTGGGATCTTCTTCTGTTATTTGGCTACGAAGAGACGTGCACTTGTGAAATTCCTTATCCTCCGCGTTCCAAGAATGCGTGCTATTATTCCTATACTTTGAATGCCTTGTGAATTTCCTATCCTCCTCACTAAGAATATGTACCATTATTTTTGTACCTTGAATGCACTGTCGTTTCCTGTGAATGTGTTTTATGGCTAATAAAAACCTTTTAAAAAAAAAAAAAGCAGGCGGGGGAGAATTACCATCTTGATGATGGCCGCACACCCAAACCAGGAGAATCGGCCTGATCTCCAACTTTCTAAATCCGCTTCGACGTCTTTGAGGAGCCGAGGGAAGTTTTGTTTATAGGTGTCCGCCAGATTGGGCGTGAGCCACACTCCCAAGTATTTCAGAGATCTAGATTGCCACCTGAATGAGGATGACCCCTTCACCTGAGCCATGACATTGTCCGGCAGTGAAACATTCAGGGCCTCCGATTTGGAGTAATTAATTTTGAGGTTAGATATATACCCGTATTTAGCGAACTCATGCAGTAAGATTGGCAGAGACGTCACGGGGTTAGTGAGGAAGAAAAGAAGGTCATCCGCATAGGCGGCGACCTTGTATTCCTTATCTGAAATCATGAAGCCCCGAATGTCTGCGTTATTCCTGACCATCCTAATGAAAGGCTCCAGAGAGAGTATGAACAGGAGGGGGGATAACGGACACCCCTGTCTAGTGCCATTCGTAATCGAGACTTTGTCAGACAGTGAGCCGTTAATCTTCAGTTTAGCCGTAGGGCATTGGTACAGCGCCGAGATCCTAGCTAACATATGAGGGCCCAGGCCCACCTTTGCGCACACGGCCAGCATGTAATCCCATGCGACGCGGTCGAAGGCCTTCTCCGCGTCCGTAGACAGGAGAAGGCCCTCAGTGTTCCCATTCCGCGCCGCCTGTGTAAGTAGTAAGGCTTTAATTACGTTGTCCCGCGCTTCACGTCCCGGCATAAAGCCCACTTGGTCCGGACCAACCAGGTCCGAAAGAATGGGACGCCAATACCTTCGCATGAATCTTCGCGTCGAGATTTAGAAGCGATATGGGGCGGTAGCTGGAACATTCAGTAGGGTCCTTACCTTCCTTGTGCAGTACCGTAATGTGGGCTGAGAGGAAATCTGGTGTGACTGTTCTAGGTTCAGATAGGGAATCCAGAGCGGCCCTAAGAGGGTTCACCAGGATCTGTTGGAAGGTTTTGTAGTAGATGGAGGTGAAGCCATCAGGACCTGGGTTTTTCCCTGATTTTAGTTGTGTAATGGCAGAGGCTATTTCGTCAGACGTGATCGGGCTCTCTAAGGCCGGGTACACACGGACAAACATGTATGGTGAAAGCGGTCCGTCGGACCGTTTTCACCATACATGTCTGCCAGAGGGCTTCTGTACGATGGTTGTACACACCATCGTACAGAAGTCCGCGCGTAAACAATACGCGGGGCGTGTCCGCGGTGTCCCCGCGTCGATGACGCGGTGTCGCCGCGACAATGACGCGGCGACGTGGGCGGCCCGCCTTTAAAATGCTTCCACGCATGCGTCGAAGTCATTCGACGCATGCGAGGCACGGCGGGCGGCTGGACATGTACGGTAGGTCTGTACTGACGACCGTACATGTCCGAGCGGGCTGAATTCCAGCGGGCTGTTTTAAAACAAGTCCAGGAATATTTGTCTGCTGGGAAAAGGCCCGGCGGGCAAATGTTTGCTGGAATTCAGCCCGCTCGCGCCCACACACGACCAAACATGTCTGCTGAAACTGGCCTGCGGGCCAGTTTCAGCAGACATGTTTGCTCGTGAGTATGGGGCCTAAGAGAGCAATATTTGACTCTGAAATGGTGGGTAAGCCACTTTTAATTAGGTAATCTTGTATTATCTGGGGCCTATCACCCTCCATGCCCTCCATCCTATGTTGAGATGGCAAGTTGTACAACTTTGAATAAAAATCATGGAAGTGTCCCGCAATCGCTTCGGTAGTGACATCCAGTGTGCCATCATGCCGCCGAATACCGTGAATAAAGTTTTTATTCGTTTGTTCCTTCAGGGCCCTGGCTAGAAGCTTCCCCGATTTATTGCCTGATTCATAATAAATCCGCTTCTTGAAGAAAAGGAACCGTCTCGACCTTTCATCAAAGAGCTGTTGCAAGGCTCTCCTCTTGTCCAGTAATTCAGCCGCCGTCCGAATGGACAAAGACTGTTTGTGGAGAGTCTCAAGAGACTTTATCCGATCTGTCAATTGTCTAATGGTTTTTTCTCTATCCCTTTTGCGTCGGGCCCCCATCCGTATTAAATCACCGCGTATCGTGCATTTATGGGCCTCCCATACCATCAGGGGATCGGCATCCGCCGTCGCGTTATGTTTAAAGAATTCGTCTAGGGAAGCAGACAGTTCTGTCAGAAGGTCAGGGTCTGTTAAGAGGGAAGCATTCAGTCTCCATGTTGGAGGGTTGGGCGAGGATGCAAAGTTTCCCAGGGAGAGCGATACTGGGGCATGATCCGAAAAGGATTGTATACCTATGTGTGCCCCCGTGACCCTCGTCAGATCCCTCTGGGAGATAAAAAGGTAATCGATTCGTGAGTGTCGATCGTGTGGGGGGGAGAAGAAGGTAAAATCCCGTCCGTTTGGGTTTAGGAACCTCCATGCATCAATTAGTTGCAAGGATTGGAGTAGGGTTTTAATGCGCCTAAGAGTCCTATAGGTAATGCAAGTCTTCCCATTTGACGTGTCAGATAGCGGGTTGAGAGGGACATTGAAGTCTCCCCCCAAGATCAAGCCCAACAGGAGAAGCCCAACAAGTCTTGGACCATCCGCTGGCAGAAAGACACATGAGCCTTATTGGGAAAATAGGCATTAGCCAGGGTCACAGGTGAGTTATTGTACAGACCTTTTAAGAATACGTATCTACCCCCCGGGTCAATAAGCCTTTCCTGGAGAATGAAGGGTGCGTTTTTGTTTATCAGGATGGACACCCCCCTAGCCTTGGAGTCATCACTGGTAGCATGGTGTGCCTCCGTGTAGCAGGAGTCTGTCAATCGAGGGACATGATGTGTTTTAAAATTAGTTTCCTGGAGAAACACAAACTGAGGCTTACCTTTCCTGAGCTCCCTCAGCAGAGTGGAGCGCCTCTCAGGAATGTTCAGTCCCTTCACATTGTGGGACACAACGAACGGGTTACGTCCAAGATCAGAGTATGCCATGGTCAGAACCCAGAGCGAGATGGACAAGAGCACACCTGTAGTAAAGATTCACAGAACACAGGTATTGTTACGAAATTTCAGATACAGTTGCAAATCAGAACTGACTATACCATGAAAGAAGAGGAGGTTGTAGGGCCAACCAATGTGAGAGCAAGAGAGAGAAAAAGAAATAAAGATAGAGACAAGATATGTAGTAGAGCAGAACAAGGAGAACAACAGATTTCCCTTCCCGGGTAGGAAGTCCCTCCCCGGGTGGAGTTTGTTAGTGCGTCCACAGCCACTCAATGAGTGCGGAGGCACTGGGTGGGGGGGTAGAGGGAGGCAGTCGACGAGACGATAGACTGTCAACCTTACCGGTATATTCTTAGGTAAATATAGAAAACTTTAGAATCTGTATATATTAACATCAAAAAACACACACAGCCTGCAAATGAAGGCTAACGTAGCACCGTCAACTACTATACATAGCTGACGTAATTTCCCCGACCCCAAGAAAAAAAAAAAAAAAAGGGGTGTCAAAAAATAAAAATAAAAAAATTCCCATCAAGTGGGCAACTTAGGCGACACAATGCACCCCAAATGGGCCACCACAAGCATCACCTCCCCCAGCATCAAACATATTCTTGTACCTTTGTGCAAAAACTTTTCACCTCCCCTCCCCTCCCCATCCCGCCCGAGCCGCCCCCAGGCCTAGCATATAGCAGACAATCGGACATTGGCGATTACACTCCCTCCCCTGCAAATTTGAGTCACTGCAAACGACACCTGTCAGGAACAGCTGTAAATCTTGGATCCAGCGAACAGTCTTCCGTGCAGCAAGGAGCAGCCTCCCAGACATCGATAATGGAGATGGTCCCCATCAGCAAGATAGGTAGGGAGAACAAAGTTAAACGGCGTTTCCGCAGGAAGGAGGGAGCAATGTCCAGCGGCACGTATGCTCAGTTCAGGCAAGTGCTCCCTATTAACGGTCAAGGCATCATAGTGGAAGCAGGAAAGGCAACCATATGGGAGTCAGTGTGTACCTCACGATCCCAGCAGGCACTCATCGGACCAGAGGGAAGGGGGAGGAAGAAAAAAAATAAAATAAAATCTGGAGAACAAAAAACATATGGAAAAACATGTTGAGAACCAAATAGGTGCTGAATTGCTGGGTATGAGGGGACGTGTTAGATCAAGATCCAGTGGAGGGCAGCTACGATCAGTCGTCCCCACGCTCTCTTCGATCCTCCCTGGACGTGCGTGGAGTGCCCGCCTTAGAGCCATCTGGGCGTTGTGGTTTCAGTCTCTTGTGTAACCTTTTCTCTGGGGTAGAGAAAGGGGATCTGAGGGGCGAACCCTCCTGCCGTAGGCCCTGGAACTCTGCATACCAATCGGGAAGTGGAACATAGTCCAGATCCAATGCTGTACAAAAGTCTTGTAATCCGTCTGGGTCTCGCAGTGTGTATTGGTGGCCACCAGATGTCACTGATAAGGCAAAGGGAAACTTCCAGGTATATCTCAATTCGCGTTCTCTCAGCTTGTCCAGTAGGGGGCGCAGGGCCCTCCGGTTCTTTAATGTAATTTGAGATAGATCCTGGAACAACATAATGGTGGCCCCATTGAACACGATGTGATCATTCCCCCTTGCCTTTCTCATTATATCCTCTTTAAGTGGAAAACTCTGCAGGCAGCAGATAATGTCCCGGGGAGAAGCAGAGTCTGGGCCCTTTGGCCTGAGAGCCCTATGTGCTCTAACAAAGTCAATCACAACATCCTCCTGTCTCTCAAGCAGGCTATTAAATACACGTTGCAGGACAGGC
The DNA here is from genome assembly GCF_905171775.1 of Rana temporaria. Taxonomy (NCBI): domain Eukaryota; kingdom Metazoa; phylum Chordata; class Amphibia; order Anura; family Ranidae; genus Rana; species Rana temporaria. The sequence goes on along the minus strand of NC_053489.1, from coordinate 381,152,850 downwards.
ATTATCTGGGCCGGCTCCACCGACTCAGGGATGCCCCTCACACGTATGTTCTTTCTCCTTCCCCTATTGTCCAAGTCCTCTAAATGCCTATTTATTTCAATGAAATGGTAGTTATGGGAAGAGGAGGCTTTTTCCAGACAATGGATGGCTCTATCCCTCTGTTTCCCGGCAGACTCAGCTCCCGCCATGCGCTCATTCAGGGCTATGAGATTGGACTTGATGTCCGTGATAGCAGCGGAGAACGCAGACTTAATGTCTGCAGCTATCACCGACATGTCTGCCAGCGTGAGGGGATGGTTAGAGCGGGTCACCTCCCTACCTGTGTCCTCCGGGAGGGATTGGGAGTCCTCGCTGTAATCCTCCTCATGGTGTGGCTCAGGCGCCATCTTGGCTTTCCCCATGGTGCTGAGGGTTTAAACAGGTCCGTGATGATTCTAGCTGGCGTAGCTGACGCTCCTTTCTTCGAGCGGGAGTGCGGGGTGCTGTAGAGCCGATTGCCCGGCATCTGAGAGCTATGGGTCGGGGAATTTGCTCGTTGCAGGCCGTGTGTGCTCCGGAGCTCTCTCACTGAGCGAACATGTCCGCCGCGCGCCAAGCCACGCCCCCCTATTATTGATTTTATAATTTTTTACACTGAAATAATAAAAAAAAATGTATCACTTTTATTCCTATTACAAGGAATGTAAACATCCCTTGTAATAGAAAAAAGCATGACAGGTCCTCTTAAATATGAGATCTGGGGTCAAAAAGACCTCATATCTCATATTTAGACTTAAATGCAAGAAAAAAAAAAAAAAAAGGAAAATTTGTCATTTAAAAAAATGACAACAAAAAAATTGTCTCTTTAAGACGCTGGGCGGGACTGACGTTTTGACGTCACTTCCGCCCAGCAAAGCTATGAGGACGGGTGGGGGCCATCTTGCCCTCACTCGAGTCTCCCGCCACCGATAACGGCAATCTCGCGACGAATCCGCAGTGGAGACCGCCGGTATCGTTTACCGGACCGTCCACTGAAAAGATGGATACCTCGGTTGTGGCAGCAGAGACAGCGGAGACGCCAGAACAACTTGTGCCTGTATTGCGGAGCGGCTGGCCACTTCCTCCGCACTTGTCCTGTAAGACCTAGTAAGTCCATGCCTCAACCTGCCCTCAATTATGTTGCAAATATTCCTCAAGCTCATCTTGTCCTCTTTATTTCTTTGCAGTTGCCGGAAGGGATCACCCGCCTACCGCCCATCATTGATTCAGGTGCATGCAGTTGCTTCCTGGACTACACTTTGGCCCAAAAACTGCATGTTCCTCTCCGCAATAAGGACCATCATCTTCAAATTCACTTGGCCGATGGTTCTCTTGCTCAATCTGGACTGATCACACAAGAGACTGTACCCCTTCAAGCCACCACCGACTCAGGCCACCGGGAATTTCTACGGTTAGACCTCATTCCATCTCCACTGTTTCCCATCATCCTGGGACTTCCCTGGTTACAGGCACATCAACCTTGCATAAATTGGCTAAAGAAGGAGGTCAACTTCACATCTTCCTACTGCTCCCAACATTGCTTTGCATCCACAGTTGCCACTTGTTCCACCATGACAACCTCACCTGAACTTCCTCCTCACGTCCCCTCCGTCTATTGGGAGTTAAAAGACGTTTTTGATAAGCAGCAGGCCGACTGCCTTCCTCCCCATCGGCCGTATGACTGTCCGATCGATCTTTTACCCGGGTCCGAGATCCCCTTCGGCCGCATCTTCCCGTTATCTGAAACTGAACTTGAAGCCCTCAAGGCTTATATTGATGAAAATTTACAAAAGAACTTCATTCGCCCTTCATCCTCTCCAGCTGGTGCGGGGATTTTTTTTGTCCAAAAGAAGGACGGCTCCTTGAGGCCTTGTATAGACTATAGAGAGCTCAATAAGGTCACGATCAAGAATAGGTACCCATTACCTCTCATACCAGAACTTTTCCAGCGGTTCCGATCAGCTCAAGTGTTTTCTAAATTGGATTTGAGGGGTGCTTATAACCTCGTCAGAATCAGGGCCGGGGACGAATGGAAAACCGCTTTCAGGTCGCGGTTTGGACATTTTGAGTATCTTGTTATGCCTTTCGGACTCTGCAATGCTCCAGCCACTTTTCAACACTTAGTTAACGACATTTTCCGTGAACATCTAGATGATTTTTTGGTCGTGTACCTGGACGACATTCTTATTTTTTCAACCTCAGTCGAGCTACAGAGGTGCCACGTCAAAAGGGTACTTACTATTCTCAGGGAGCATAAACTATATTTAAAAGCTGAAAAGTGTGAGTTCGAGAAAACTTCGGTACAGTTTCTGGGGTTCATTATCTCCACTGGTGGGGTTGCCATGGATCCTCAAAAAGTTAAAGCCATCCAGGACTGGCCAACTCCGGTGGATAAGAAGGGGGTGCAGCGGTTCATTGGCTTCGCCAACTTCTATCGGAGGTTTATCGTTGGGTTCTCTTCCATCGTAGGCCCCATCACCCAGCTTACCCGTCAGGGCAGTCGCTTCCACTGGCCACAGGAGGCTCAAGAAGCCTTCGTGAAACTTAAGGGGGTTTTTTCTTCTGCACCCGTTCTGCAACACCCAAACCCAACGTTGCCTTTCCATTAAAGCAGCATCCAGACAACACTCTGACCCGGAATTATCGTCATTAGAGGAGCATGACGATCTACTTTGGTTTCGGTGTAAAATCTTTGTCCCAGCTGAAACCAGACAACTGGTTTTGAGCACCTTCCATGACCGTAGACTGGCAGGTCACTTTGGGGCACGGAAAACCTCCAAATTGATTTCCCGGTACTTTTGGTGGCCAAAATGGAGACAAGACTGTAAAGCTTACGTTACATCTTGTACCGGGTGTCAACAAAATAAGGGCCCTAACACCAAGACCTGGGGACGACTTAAGCCTCTGCCGGTTCCAGAACGCCCATGGGCTGATATTTCCTTACCCCCGTCTGAAGGCTTTACCACAATCCTAGTTGTCGTGGATCGCCTGTCCAAAATGGCACATTTTCTACCTATTAGAGGAACTCCATCCGCTGTTGAGACAGCCAAATTTTTTTTCAAAGAAATCGTTAGGCTCCATGGGGTTCCCAAGAGCATCGTCTCGGACAGGGGTGTCCAATTCACCTCCAAATTCTGGAGAGAACTCTCCAAGTCCTTGTAAGTTAAAACCTGCCTTTCCTCTGCTTACCATCCGCAGAGTAACGGCCAAACGGAAAGGACGAACCAGACACTTGAGCAGTACCTTAGATGTTTTTGTTCAGCCTCCCAGGATGATTGGTCGTCCTTGTTGCCTTCCGCTGAATTCGCTTATAACAACTCTGTTAACGCTACCACTAACCAAACGCCTTTCTGGGCCAACTTTGGCTTTCACCCATCCTTCCTTCCAGACCCTCTCCCGGAGATACCCGTCCCAACTGCCCAGGAGCACATAACTGCTATTCAATCGAATTTTCTGAAGCTTCAAGAGGTGATGCAACAGGCCCAGGAGGACTATAAAAGGTTCTACGATAGGGGAAGAAAGGACTGTCCCGCTTTTGAAGTTGGGGAGGAGGTCTGGCTTTCTGCCTCTAAGCTAAAGTTACCGGTCCCCTCTCGGAAATTGGGTCCGAGATTCATTGGCCCCCTTAGGATCAAACAAAGAATTAACGCTGTGACCTTCGAACTTTCCCTACCCAACTCCTACAGGATCCACCCGGTCTTCCACGCTTCCCTCCTCAAACCCGTCACCCCTGATCCCTTCCAAGGGAGGGTAGGACTCCCACCACCACCAGTGGAGGTCGAGGGGGAAGAGGAGTTTGAGGTAGAATCCATTGTGAGCTGTAGGAAGAAGGGAAGGCAACTCCAGTACTTGATCAAATGGAGGGGTTACCCCCCGGAGGACAATTCCTGGGAACCTTCAAGAAATTTGCATGCTCCTCGGTTAATCCGTGCCTTCCACCAAGAACACCCGGAGTTAATGTCCAGTTTGGGTGTCCGGAGTCCGCCCCTCGGGGGGGGGGCACTGTCAGGGCCCCAGCTCTGCTGGCCTCCGTGCAGCGCGCATGTTAGGCGTGTGCGCGGTGCGGCGGCCTGGCGCGTGCACGAGCGCGCGCACCTTTTCGGGACCAATCAGAGGCATGACCACCCTATTTAAACCAGCCCCTGTCTGTAGACAGGTTGCTGGTTTATCGTCAGCTTGTGTGTTCCTGTTGCTGTTCCCCTGTACCTTGACCCAGAATTCCTCCCGACTCCGCTCTCTCCCGGAACTTGACCTTGGCTTGCTTCTGACTTCGCTGCTTTCTCCTGACCCCGACCTTTGGCCTGTGACCCGGATCTTGCTACTGTCTCCTGCCCCTGAACCTTTGGCTTGTGACCTGGATCTGCTGCTGTCTCCGGTCCCTGAACCTTGGCCTGAACCCCGGACTTGTCTCTGTCGGTTCCCTGAACCTGAACTGCACCCGCATTCCGGACCTGTTTCCATCTGTCTCCTGTTTCCGGCTGCCGCCCTGCAGGATCTGCCGCTGCCTACTACAGCCACCATCAAGTTCTGCTATCCCGCTGGCACCGGTACCTCCTCGTGCTTCTGCCTCCTGTCTCAACTCCAGGGGGCGCGCGCGCTGGGTCGTAAAGGTGAGCCTCCCTCAGCATTTCGGTCTCGGTGAGTACTTGAGTTCTGACAGTCCCATTGATTTTTACTCTTGCACCAGGTTTGTTATACAATACCTTAATCCAGTTTAACATTTTTGGACATATTCCTATTCTCTCTAATGTCTTATATAAGAAACCCCAGTCTACTCTATCAAATGCTTTTTCCGCATCTACTGATAAGAGTAGACCTGGGGCTCCACTATCACTAATTTTCTGAATGGCTAACAACGTTCTGATCCCATTATCTCTCCCCTCCCGTCCTGGTACAAAACCAACCTGGTCAGTGTGGATCAAGTCCTTCATTATTCCTTTCATCCTCTCTGCTAATATTTTGGAGAAAATCTTGGTGTCACAATTCAGAAGCGAGATCGGTCTATAACTCGAGCAAAGTGTGCTATCCTTCCCATCTTTCTGGATTAGAGTGATAGTAGCTTCTATACCGATATCCCACTTTTCACCTAAACCATTCATGTACGAACACATTTTCGGGGCCAAAATGTCAATGAACTTTTTGTAATAAAGAACCGTTAAACCATCCGGTCCTGGGCTCTTTCCATTTGGCGCGTTTTTAACTATTTCTCTAATTTCCTTTTCTGAGATCGGGGCTTCAAGCTTATTGAAATTATCTTCAGATATTTTTCCTTTAGAAATACATATATTTTTTTTCCCTTTAAACTTAGCTCTTCCTTAGTCTCCTGTTTTTTGATTGAATAAAGTTTTTCGTAGTATTCTTTAAAACTCTCCACTATTTCGCTAGTTTTATGTACTACTTCACCCGACTTGTTTGTATTTTCTCAATAAAGTTAAGATTTTTTTTCTTTTTTAATAAGTTTGCTAGATGTTTCCCTGGTTTATTATCCCATAAGTACCTATCTTTCTTTACTTGATTAAATGCACTTCTAGTTTCTTGTTCTATTTGCTCTCTTAACTCCTCTCTCTTGATATTTAATTTTAGTAAAGTTTCTTTATTTCTATCTTGTTCATAAGGAGAATAGAATAACACTCATAAAATAAATTTATAACATAGAACAACAGTTCTAAGTTATAAATTTATTTTATGAGTGTTATTCTATTCTCCTTATTTATTTATTTTTCTGCCCCGATCTTAATTAGTACTCCGCGCGCAAAAGCCTTATGGGTCTCCCAGACTATGGCCTCTGAGACATCCTCTGTTAAATTTATTTCAAAAAATTCCTCCAATTCCCTTTTTATTCTGGTTTCTATATCTTTATCCTGAAGTAGTTCTTCGTTAAGCCTCCACTTCATATTATTAACCCGTTTCTCCCCTATTTTTAGTCGTAATGACACTGGCGCATGGTCAGAGAAGGTTGCTATACCTATGCTGGAATCACTTATGTTTTCTAAAAACCTATGCTCTACCAAAAAAAAAAATCAATCCTCGAGTAAGTCTCGTGTACAGGGGAGCGGAATGTATAATCCTGCTGTTTATTATGTTGTATCCTCCATACATCTACTAATTGAGACTGATGGAGTTTTATTTTTAGTTTGTTTCTCCATGCCATTCCGGTCCCATGTGCACGAGATGTACTATCTAAATCTGGATCCATGTGAAAATTAAAATCCCCTGCTATTATAGCTATTCCCCGTTTAAACTCAGTTATCGTTTTCATTACATAGCGCATAGGATTTTTGTTTGGGCAATATATGTTTGCCAATGAGATTTCTGCTCCATTCAGTTTTCTTCTCAGGAATAAGTATCTGCCCTCTGGATCTGCCCTTCTCTCCTCTATTATAAACCTGATCTCTTTGGCAAAACCTATAGCTACCCCTTTCGCTCGGCTAATTGGAGAATCTCCAAAATACCATTCCGGGTAAAATTGTGTCATATTTTTACGGTTTGCTTCTATGGTCTCCTGTAACATGATCACATCCCCCTTCAGTAAGCTAAGCTCCTTCATTATATTTGCGCGCTTAATGGGTGCATTTAGGCCCCTGACATTATAAGAAATTATGTTTATCTCCGACATTTTTCATGAAATATTCTTCTTGACATTTCGTGGAATTCTGGAGTCCCCCCTTCCCTTCTACGAGTCCCCCCCCCCTCCCTGTCTTCCCCTCCCCCCTTCCCCCCCTCCTCCCTCCCCACCCACCTTTCCCTTGGAGGAAATACTGGCCTCTCTGAGGCCCTTGGCCGTGGCCCTCCTTTCCTTTTCCCGGCCCCCGGCTTCTCCTCCTCGAGGTTGAGCTCTGAGGGATTACAGAAATCGGGCACCCTGCCCACCCGTGTCCACTCCAGCTCCATCCCTCCAAAACATCCTCGCATATGCATCCCTCTACCTATGTGTCTCAAAACAAAAAGATTTCTCTTACCCCCCTTTTTTTCTATTTTTTTTCTTTAACATATTGCCTTCTCTTATGCACCTCCCCCCTTTCTATCTCTCCCTACATTTTCTTTCTACCCGGTGGTCTCTTCCATACCGGTTGCCAAGCCTGAACTTCTTTTGGGCTATTTGCTCCTGTTTCTCCCACCATCCTGGGATCTCAATTAGGTCTATATTAAGTCTCCTGCAGAAATTTGGGGTCTCCTATGGGAATCTTAATGTTGCCGAACGGCCCTCCTTATGGCCTGTCAAACAAGCAGGAAAACCCCATGTGTACTGGATATTTTGTGATTTAAGTAACTCCAGTAATGGCTTTAGTGTTCTTCTCCGGGATAGCGTTTCTCCTGATAAATCTGGGAAGACCTGTAAGCTAGTCTCTCGATATTTAGTCGGTTGGTTAGCTTTCATATAGCTATTTATTATCTCCTTGTCCTGATAGTTATGGAATCTCGCTATCACATCTCTTGGGACCTCCGTTCCTACTTCTGGTGGTTTTCTGATCCGGTGTATCCTCTCAAACTTAATTTTACTTGGAACCTCATTTGTCACCATGTGACCAAATATCTCGTCCAATTGTTCTTGTAAATTTTCTTCTCCTTGTTGTTCCGGTAGGCCTCTAATCCTTATATTCTTTCTTCTGTTCCTATTCTCCTGGTCTTCGATTTTATACCTCATGTATCTCTGTTCTTTACATAAATCCTCTACTTGTTTCTTTAACCCTTTTATTTCTAGGCTATGGCAGTCCATTCTTTCTTCTACTTCCGCCACTCTTTTCAACATATGTTTCATGTCCTCCTGTAGGCTGTTTATTTCCCCTTTTATAGAGGACTCTTATCTTAGTTCCATGCTTGCTAGCATTTCTGCCATATCCCCTTTAGTCAATTGTTGCTTTTTTTTGTCTTGTTTCCATTTCTCTGTCGTCCTCTAATTCTTTTCTCAACAAGCTGGCAGAGTCAGAGTTTGTTTTAGCACCTGCCTTATTACTAGGGCTGGCCTAGTAATAATCCTGTAGTATGTATTTTCTTATGGATCCGTGGCTCACACTTGTTCTAGGTATATTTGCCACCGCTCCTCTCCCAGATCTCCCCCTCATCTTTAGACTCATGCAAGGAGTGCCCTGTATGTGCCCCTTCAGTAGGGGAGAGCAAAGGGTAACGAGGGTTATGCAAGCCTAGCGGGCAATCTTAGACCTATCTTAGGTTAGCCCAACGTAAACTCTTTGAGCTCTCCCTACCCGTCAGTTACTGCTAGTGGTTGGAATTTTAACTAGATACCCTTATAGGCTTGCTGATTGATACAGCTAGTGGGATTGGCCACTAGTCTAGGGAGCTCCAGACTAAAAACAAAAAAGTATGAGAACAACTGTGGAAGTGTAGGATCCAATATATGATAAAGGAGATAACTGAGGGCTAGTTTTTGGACTTTTTAGGCACAGTTTGGTTGGTCAGAATATATTCACACAAGGAGAGATTTTCTCTAAAAGGTTTTTTGTTTATTTAGATATAAAATATCATAATATATATAGAACAAGGGAAGGAGTAATTGCCGTTTCCAGCAAAAAACTATCTGAAAAGGCTAACTGAGCAAGCCTATCCATAAGCGTTAACAGGAATCATACACAAAGTAACAATGTATCCACAATGAAATTGAACACTTTCAAAAATATGAAATAAAATGCATAAATATAATTAGTAATCCTGTCAGGTTATGGAAATGCAGGCAGAGGTATGTCTCCGGTGGTGTGGCTTGCTGCGTTAGTAGACTCGACCGGTTTCGCGCTTTGACAGCGCTTCCGCACGGAGTCAGCAGTATGGTTTTGACTGTAGGACAACATTAAACAATAAAACAAAAACAAATAAAACAAAAAGATGCATCAGTTTGGATAATAACATTAATGAAATAAAAGGAAGCACACATGCGGGCAAGCAGAAAGGGGGGGGGGGAAAGGGGGGGGATAACGGGGAAGAAGAAAAGAAAAAAAGAGAAAGAAGGGGGAATGAAGAAAAAGATTAGGAAGGGGGGGAGGGGAAGGGGGAGAAAAAAAGGGGAAGGGAAGAGAAGGGGGGGAGGAGGAAGAGAAGGGGAACAGGGAGGGAGGGAGGAGGAGAGAGGGGACAAAGAAGGGATCAGAGGTGGAGAAAAAATTTGAAAGAGGAGAAAGGGATGAATGAAAGTAAAAAAAGGGGGGGAAAAAGAAAGGTGGGAAGGTAGAGTCCTGATGGGTGAAGACCAGGCCCAGAGCATTTCCTCAATGATACAATGGGAACGAGGGTGTATAGTAAAATAATTTGTGGGAGGAGAAAAACAAGATAATAAAATAAAGGAACTACTGTGAGTACTTACAGATAGTATTTGTTAATATAGGAATTAATCCATGAACGATACGTATTGAGTAGGGTTGTCCCGATACCACTTTTTTAGGACTGAGTACAAGTACCGATACTTTTTTTTATGTACTCGCCGATACCGAATACCGATACTTTTTTTTAAATGTGTCCCCAAATGCAGCCATGTCCCCCACATATTGCAGCCATGTCCCCCACATTCCAGCCATGTCCCCCACATTCCAGCCATGTCCCCCACATAATGCAGCCATGTCCCCCACATAATGCAGCCATGTCCTCCACATTCCAGCCATGTCCCCCACATTCCAGCCATGTCCCCCACATTCCAGCCATGTCCCCCACATAATGCAGCCGTGCCCTCCACATTCCAGCCGTGTCCTCCACATTCCAGCCGTGTCCTCCACATTCCAGCCGTGTCCCCCACATTCCAGCCGTGTCCCCCACATTCCAGCCGTGTCCCCCACATTCCAGCCGTGTCCTCCACATTCCAGCCGTGTCCCCCACATTCCAGCCGTGTCCCCCACATTCCAGCCGTGTCCCCCACATTCCAGCCGTGTCCCCCATACCTTGATGCCGCCGTTAATCAGCGTCCAATCCTGCGCAAAGGGGGAGTGTCTATACGCGGCGGGGATACAGCTATTCAAACGGAAGCTGTTCCACGCACGCTGATTAACGGCTGCGGCGGCTTTGCGGCGACGGGTTTGCGGTGGCGTTGGCGGCAGGAGGGGGGGGGACAAGTATTCTATTTTAGTATCGGGGGTATTTGCGGGAGTACGAGTACTCCCGCAAATACTCGGTATCGGTCCCGATACCGATACTGGTATCGGTATCGGGACAACCCTAGTATTGAGCATAGGAGTTTCCTAGCAACAATAGAGGAAAACGGTAGACTATGTCCGGACTGCTGGACGTATTATAAGGAGTATAAAAACGACCCAAAATAAAAGTAAAAGTCTGGAGAGTAATAAAGAAATATAATAGTGTTATAATATGTTTGACGACTATATAGCTAATACAAATTGGTACAAAAGTAGCAGTGGAGGCATCCTACCTTCAATGAAGGAGGGTAGAGCCTAAAGGAAAGGAAAGAAGGGAGAGGGTAAACAATCCCCTCTGTCAGTCCTCAATGGATGCTAAACTTCCTGGTAGCAGATATTAAGGCAAAAATAAGCCTAGTATGTTAAAAAGAGAGTTGGAAACTATTAGTAACAAGGATAAGTAAATGAGTCAAGATGTATGAACGGTGATAGAAAGGGGCATACCTGGTTATGGTAGTACAGCGGCGACCTCCTCCACAAGTCTCCCGAGAGACTGCAGCGATCATGTCTCATGTGCGGGGACTTAAATAGAGCCTCGCTCAAAGCGGAGAGGACGTAACACACGGTAGAAGCGTGTGACGTCATCCGCAGCAGCCGCGCATCTCCTCATCATGTGTGTGCGCCGCAAGGGGATTACAGCGCCACACATGAGAGGCATCGCTCCAGGATGGAGGGCTCCATCTAGTGGTGCGATTACAAATCTCCATAAAGAGACCTGTGATGCGCGGCCGGCCATTGCATCGAGGGGGGGGGGAAATCTCCGTGGGTGGAATGAACCATGGCAGGGCTGAGAAAAGTAAGGGAGTTAGAGGAGGACGTAATATAAGTGAAGCAAAGAGGGGGAAGGAAAGTTAGACAGGGATCGTTGTCCGTGTGTGTGTAATACTAAGTACTGATTACAGTATTAGTGGTTGTAGAGATATAACATATAAAATTCCATTCATAATTGAAGATTCCTTGAATGAATAGAATAGCGTAGAAACAGCAAAGGAAAAGGAAAGGGGGGGGGAAGGATGCAGGATATTGACAAAAATAAGAGTTAGTAATCCTGCGCTTGCGCAGGAACTGCACCTTAACCACCGATTTTTTGGAACAGGCAAATCTGCTAAAAACACGTCTCCGCGACCGAGGTTATAGTAAAACTCTACTACGCAAGGCCTTTAACAAGGCCCTCCGTAAAACCCGCTCAAGCCTACTATACAAAATTAAAGAGAATCCTTCTCCTCAACCAGTGAGATTTATCACGCAATTTTCTGGTCACCATAATGAACTACGTACTATACTAATGAAAAATTGGGCATTGCTCACTAATGACCCTATCCTAAAAAAAATACATAGGCCTAAAACCCGATGTAACCTTTAGGAGGTCCAGATCATTGCGTGATGAACTCACATCGAGTCACTATGTACCAAACCGGAAAAAAGGAACACCCACTAATGGTATTACGCGGTGTGGCCATTGTTAATTCTGCTCATGGATTACTGAGGGCACTAGATTCACCCTACCCAATGGGGAAATGTTTATACCCAATTTCCATGCCGATTGTAATACAGAGGGAGTGATTTATTTGATGACATGTCAATGTCAGGCCTTTTACGTGGGTAAAACCATCAGAAAATTTAGAGCCAGGATCCGTGACCACGTGTACTATTCGGAAAAAGGTAAAATGGTGACTTCAGTAAGTAGACACCTGGATCTATATCACAGCTTCAGCAACAAGGTAGTTTCCTTTATTGCTCTCGCTGTGATCCCAAAAAAATGATCGGGGGGGAAATTGGGATAAGTTGGTATTGCAAAGAGAAACCTTGTGGATAGAACGCCTCAATGCCCTCTATGCCCCTGGCCTCAATGAGGCACAATCATACAAACCCTTTTTATAAACATTTTCAGGTAAATTCACTTATTAAACTATTTTAAATTCGGTTTTTCTAGTCTCTCATTCCCCAATCTATTCCTTCCTGCCCCTTTATATACTTTATTTTTGACACTATAAGCACAATCACGCAATATAGATAAGTAATGGACATACTGTGGCAAACCCTCAGAAATATATACTATGATGATTACTTTGAAAATATAAGCTTTTATTAGACGATATGTAATAATATCCTCATGTGATTCATAGGCTATTTCTATCTATGTATGTACTAGATTAATATATAGAATATATCCTGTATATGATTGTCGACACGCCATCAATCAGATGTGACGTTTGGATTACTAACTCTTATTTTTGTCAATATCCTGCATCCTTCCCCCCCCCTTTCCTTTTCCTTTGCTGTTTCTACGCTATTCTATTCATTCAAGGAATCTTCAATTATGAATGGAATTTTATATGTTATATCTCTACAACCACTAATACTGTAATCAGTACTTAGTATTACACACACACGGACAACGATCCCTGTCTAACTTTCCTTCCCCCTCTTTGCTTCACTTATATTACGTCCTCCTCTAACTCCCTTACTTTTCTCAGCCCTGCCATGGTTCATTCCACCCACGGAGATTTCCCCCCCCCCCTCGATGCAATGGCCGGCCGCGCATCACAGGTCTCTTTATGGAGATTTGAAATCGCACCACTAGATGGAGCCCTCCATCCTGGAGCGATGCCTCTCATGTGTGGCGCTGTAATCCCCTTGCGGCGCACACACATGATGAGGAGATGCGCGGCTGCTGCGGATGACGTCACACGCTTCTACCGTGTGTTACGTCCTCTCCGCTTTGAGCGAGGCTCTATTTAAGTCCCCGCACATGAGACATGATCGCTGCAGTCTCTCAGGAGACTTGTGGAGGAGGTCGCCGCTGTACTACCATAACCAGGTATGCCCCTTTCTATCACCGTTCATACATCTTGACTCATTTACTTATCCTTGTTACTAATAGTTTCCAACTCTCTTTTTAACATACTAGGCTTATTTTTGCCTTTATATCTGCTACCAGGAAGTTTAGCATCCATTGAGGACTGACAGAGGGGATTGTTTACCCTCTCCCTTCTTTCCTTTCCTTTAGGCTCTACCCTCCTTCATTGAAGGTAGGATGCCTCCACTGCTACTTTTGTACCAATTTGTATTAGCTATATAGTCGTCAAACATATTATAACACTATTATATTTCTTTATTACTCTCCAGACTTTTACTTTTATTTTGGGTCGTTTTTATACTCCTTATAATACGTCCAGCAGTCCGGACATAGTCTACCTTTTTCCTCTATTGTTGCTAGGAAACTCCTATGCTCAATACTAGGGTTGTCCCGATACCGATACCAGTATCGTACTCCCGCAAATACCCCCGATACTAAAATAGAATACTTGCCCCCCCCCCCTCCTGCCGCCAAAGCCACCGCAAACCCGTCGCCGCAAAGCCGCCGCCGCCGTTAATCAGCGTGCGGGGAACAGCTTCCGTTTGAATAGCTGTATCCCCGCCGCGTATAGACACTCCCCCTTTGCGCGGGATTGGACGCTGATTAACGGCGGCATCAAGGTATGGGGGACACGGCTGGAATGTGGGGGACACGGCTGGAATGTGGGGGACACGGCTGGAATGTGGGGGACACGGCTGGAATGTGGGGGACACGGCTGGAATGTGGAGGACACGGCTGGAATGTGGGGGACACGGCTGGAATGTGGGGGACACGGCTGGAATGTGGAGGACACGGCTGGAATGTGGAGGGCACGGCTGCATTATGTGGGGGACATGGCTGGAATGTGGGGGACATGGCTGGAATGTGGGGGACATGGCTGGAATGTGGGGGACATGGCTGGAATGTGGAGGGCATGGCTGCATTATGTGGGGGACATGGCTGGAATGTGGGGGACATGGCTGGAATGTGGGGGGCATGGCTGCATTATGTGGGGGACATGGCTGGAATGTGGGGGACATGGCTGGAATGTGGGGGACATGGCTGGAATGTGGGGGACATGGCTGGAATGTGGAGGACATGGCTGGAATGTGGGGGACATGGCTGCAATATGTGGGGGACATGGCTGCAATATGTGGGGGACATGGCTGCATTATGTGGGGGACATGGCTGCATTATGTGGGGGACATGGCTGGAATGTGGGGGACATGGCTGGAATGTGGGGGACGTGGCTGCAATATGTGGGGGACATGGCTGCAATATGTGGGGGACATGGCTGCATTTGGGGACACATTTAAAAAAAGTATCGGTATTCGGTATCGGCGAGTACATAAAAAAAAGTATCGGTACTTGTACTCAGTCCTAAAAAAGTGGTATCGGGACAACCCTACTCAATACGCATCGTTCATGGATTAATTCCTATATTAACAAATACTATCTGTAAGTACTCACAGTAGTTCCTTTATTTTATTATCTTGTTTTTCTCCTCCCACAAATTATTTTTACTATACACCCTTGTTCCCATTGAGGAAATGCTCTGGGCCTGGTCTTTACCTATCAGGACTCTACCTTCCCACCTTTCTTTTTTCCCCCCTTTTTTTACTTTCATTCATCCCTTTCTCCTCTTTCAAATTTTTTCTCCACCTCTGATCCCTTCTTTGTCCCCTCTCTCCTCCTCCCTCCCTCCCTGTTCCCCTTCTCTTCCTCCTCCCCCCCCCTTCTCTTCCCTTCCCCATTTTTCTCCCCCTCCCCCCCCCCTTCCTAATCTTTTTCTTCATTCCCCCTTTTTTCTCTTTTTTTCTTTTCTTCTTCCCCGTTATCCCCCCCCTTTTTCTCCCCCCCCCCCCTTTCTGCTTGCCCGCATGTGTGCTTCCTTTTATTTCATTAATGTTATTATCCAAACTGATGCATCTTTTTGTTTTATTTGTTTTTGTTTTATTGTTTAATGTTGTCCTACAGTCAAAACCATACTGCTGACTCCGTGAGGAAGCGCTGTCAAAGCGCGAAACCGGTCGAGTCTACTAACGCAGCAAGCCACACCACCGCAGACATACCCCTGCCTGCATTTCCATAACCTGACAGGATTACTAATTCTATTTATGCATTTTATTTCATATTTTTGAAAGTGTTCAATTTCATTGTGGATACATTGTTACTTTGTGTATGATTCCTGTTAACGCTTATGGATAGGCTTGCTCAGTTAGCCTTTTCAGATAGTTTTTTGCTGGAAACGGCAATTACTCCTTCCCTTGTTCTATATATATTATGATATTTTATATCTAAATAAACAAAAAACCTTTTAGAGAAAATCTCTCCTTGTGTGAATATATTCTGACCAACCAAACTGTGCCTAAAAAGTCCAAAAACTAGCCCTCAGTTATCTCCTTTATCATTTATACTAGGACGTGGCACTCTTATTTTGTAATATCCACATGCACACTACATGTGAGGATATTCTTATCCCCCTTCTTTCAAATAGGATCCACTATATGACATCATGTGTCCTAGTAGGACACAATTGGTATAATAGAGTCAATAGAGTCAATCCACCGAGAGTCTATTTTGACCAATATCAATTAGCAATATCTTATCAGTAGAGCTCTGCCTCCTCCTTTTTTTTTTTTTCTACGGACAGAAAGTCACCAATAGAAACCCCCAATCATCGAGCACAGCATCAAGTATAGAGAGACATACACTTATAATGCCAGTAATTGCCAATAATTGCTGGTAGTTCCAAAAGGGTATAGATATTAATACTGTGATAAAGAGCAGCGGATGAACACAGAGATCTCCTCGGAGAGCCGAATAGCAATATGGTAGCATATAAGTGATAGCATAAATGATCAATGATAGTGATAATATTAGCGATACTGTCAGAATATCAGAGATAATATTGGGTATATAATTCATTATACAATGAGCAAATGGTAGTAAATTATTGTATGATCCGCTGACAAATATAGGCAGAGAAGGTAACAATCCTTTCCATCATAGATATTTCAGTTTCTAGTTTCAGTTTCTAGTTTTTCTTTGCTACCGTACTATCTCCAGTCTCTTTGGTCATTTAGTCAATTGAACATTGTGCCCCCAGGCTAACGCCAATTAGATGCACACCAGACAGCCGTTGGGCCGTCGGGTCACCAAGCAGCCAACTAACCCCCCCCCCGGCTAATCGCCACCCAAACACCCGGGCGCCGACAGTAGCAGCAGGGTCAGCACAATCAGTACAGGTCACTGCGGGTTAAAACGGGCTGTAATGGCGGGTGTCACAGATAGTCACGGATAGTTGTCACAGATCACAGTTATTACCAGTGTCATGCACTGGTCAGAGACCGGTCAAAAACTAATCAATCACTGATCTTGTGCAATGCACTGCACTAGTGCTCTATGATAAGAGGTCTCCGCGGGTGAAGCAGCAGCAGCAGTGTCAGCGGCGGCAACAGCAGCGGGTGTAGTGGATATGAGGGATCCGGGAAGCAGCGCCCAACAGTACCCAGCCCGACATGCGGGGATACGATGCGCCGCTGTGACACGTCCGGATCCGCAGCAGACCCGCTACGGATACGGCTACCATAAGGACGTGAGAGTCTGTGCAGGTATATGGCGGATTGTGGCTCGGGTAGGGAATACAGAGTACCTTGCTTGTCGTATGGCTAGCTTACGGTACGAACGGCATGACGGCTCCTGGCAGCTTCTAGTCAGCTTCTAATCAGCCCGAAAGCCCAAACGCTGTGGAGGGTGCAAGGATGCGATGTGATGCGAGGATGCATGGACTGGATGGAGGCTTGTGGCGGCTCTAGATCTCCATGCCGCCGGGAGGTGGTTAGAGCACGTTCAGCAGCGGCAGCTCCGTCTCTGCTCTCCCATCAGGCCCCTCCCTCTTCTCAAGCACCCTTCGAAAAAAAAAATGCATTTAACCATATATTTTTAAATGCATTCCAAAAATATAATTTAAATGTATTTCCAAACACATATATTGGAAAATATTAGGGTTGTCCAGATACCGATACTAGTATCGGTATCGGGACCGATACCGAGTATTTGCGGGAGTACTCGTACTCGCGCAAATGCTCCCGATACCTAAATAGAATACTTTTTTTGTATTTATCAACATGTTCTATGAAAATTCTTTGAGTTTTTTACTATTGCGTGACAAGCAAATAAAACATTTTTATTCATTTTTACTCATTTTTATTCTTTTATAATGTCTTGAGTTAGAGTTCTTCATAATTCTAAAGAAAATATCCTTAGTCTGTATTGTGATTTGAAAACTGTCACATGACATTTAAAAAAAGTATCGGTATTCGGTATCGGCGACTACATGAAAAAAAGTATCGGTACTTGTACTCGGTCCTAAAAAAGTGGTATCGGGACAACCCTAGAAAATATATTTTTTAAATATATTCCTCAGATTTTTTTTTAACACATAAAAAAAGTAATTCCAACATATATTTTTACATACATTTGTAAATGCATTCCAAAAATATAATTTAAATATATTTTCCAAAGGTATATATTTGAAAATATATGTTTGTAAATACATTTTCTAGATATTTTTGAACATATAAAAAATGCATTTAAACATATAATTTTAAATATACTTGTAAATGCATTCCAAAAATATAATTTAAATGTATTTTCCAACACATATATTGGAAAATATATTTTTTAAATATATTCTTGAGACGTTTTTAACATATACAAAAGTAATTTCAACATATATTTATACATATATATATATATATATATATATATATATATATATATATATATATATATATATAAATGCTTTCCAAAAATATAATTTAAATGTATTTTCCAAAGATATCTATCAGAAAATATACTTTTTAAATATATTTTTTCTGATATTTTTGTAATATTGACTTGAAAAAGAAAAAGAAACTATAACATTGACAACATTCTGAATACATTTATAAGAGACCCACTCCCATTTTAATTTGGTTTGTTTTCCTCTTTTAAAATAAAATAAACAGACGGCTGTTCCGTTTCCGGGGGGAGTGGTTTGGACATGTCGGAGTGAGGAGGTGAGAGAGGAGCCTCCAGCGTGAGTACCGCGTGTATCCAGCAGAAGGAACGGCGAAAAACAGGCTGAACACCCCTTCACAAAAGCGGCTGATGCTGTGCTGATGTCGCGCAGAGGGAGGAGCGCAGGAAGGAGTGCCGGTGTCGGTGTATCGAATACCGCAACACATACCTACATCACTCGTTTTCTCAAAGCTAAGAAAGACTTGGTGCCGCGAACAGGTGAGGGAGAGCTCATCCACACTGCAGACAAGGCTGACACCGCAGACGCAGCACGTGAGATGGCTACAAGACGGGATTCCTTAGCAGAAGTTTCATCTCAAGCCCCCGCAGTGATGTTTATGCAGCCTGGAGGTATGTCTAGTGTGGGAGGCTCAGGACAGCTGGAGCCTCTCACCGAAATAGCTACATTGAGAACGGGGGAAACAAAGGTATGTTGTGTGAGTACAAAGGACACACAGACCCAGGAAAACGAATCAGCATCAGACATCAGAAAGCTCAGTGCACTCATACAGGCACTCCCCACGAAAGAGGACATACTGACGTTGATAGATAGCATAACGGGGGCACTGAAAGGGGAAATAGAGGAGGTGCGTTCTGGAGTGGCTAGAGGGGAGCTTAAAATTAACAATTTGGAAGAGCAGAGTTGCATACTGGGACACAGAGTAACGAATGTGGAGGAAGAATTAAAGAGACAGTACCAACAAATAGCTGTAATGCAATTACACACAGAGGAAGCCGAGGACAGAAGCAGAAGGAACAATATCCGTATAAAGGGGGTCCCCGAAACTCTGGAGGGGTCTGCTTTGCGTGAAACAGTCCTAGGTATATTAAATTATGTTTTGAAAAATCCCCCAGACACACCGATAGAATTAGATCGCGTACATAAGGTGCCTACCACTCGATACTCAGTACAGACGATCCCCAGAGATGTTGTATGCAGGATACACTTTTTCAGGATTAAAGAAGAGATAATGCGAATTGCATGGAAAGAAGGAGTAATAAAGTGGGAGGACAGAGATATACAGATCTACCCTGATCTGTGCAGGCAAACAAAATGGAGGCGACGGATGCTAAAACCCCTATTGGAGCTCATACGATCTAAAGAGGCTACATATCGCTGGGGATATCCCTTGTCAATTATTGTAAAGAAAGAGGGGCAGAGTTTTAATCTGAGGACCCCCGCCCAACTAACAGAATTCTTTTAGTTTTTAGGGACAGACCCTATTGATATCCCTAATTGGCTGCAGCTCCCAACAACAATGGATAGAGTTTATACGTAGACCCCTTGTACTGAGAACAAGGGGGCGCTATGGGGAGTATGGGAGCAAAAGGGGGGTAGAAGAAGGACAGAAGTAGAGGCCGAATTGAAGTAAAAGGGACGAAGGAACACGTCTGAAGAACGAACCCCTAAGGACAATGGAATATTTTATATTCTTTTTTCTGTTTTTTTTTGTTTTGCTTTTTGGGGGGGAGTCGTAAATCCTGGTGGAAAACCGCCCCATTCTTTTTTTTTTTCATTTTTTTTTTTTGTTTTTTTTTGTTTGTGGTTTTTAGGACTTTTTTCTTTTTTCTTGGAGGGTTTTTTTTTTTTTTTTTTTTTTTTTTTTTTTTTTGGGGGGGGCGGTAAATCCCGGTGGAAAACCACCCATCCCCCTTTTTTTTTTTTTTTTTTTTTTTTTTTTTTTTTTTGGTGTTTTTGGGTTTTTTTTTTTTTTTTTCTCTCTCTCTTCGCCCTGACATGAGGAGGGAAGGGGAAGGGCAGATGGAGGTAGTGGGGGAGCGGTTTAGGATGTTTAAGGGGCTCATGGGCACCGGAGAAACAAAGAGTAATGTGGTAGGCATATGAAATAAAAAACAACTAACAAAGAAATAAAGTAAATTAGTATAACGGTAAAATATTAAACAGATAAACAGACAAACACAGTTCTAAAGAATTACATTAATATGATAGGAAGATAAAATGGTTGTCTGATAGGATGCGTGTTCTCCGCCTCCATGCTCCCCTCCCCCTTGACCTCCCTGGGGCGCCCCCCTTTTTTTTTTTTTTTTTTTTTTTTTTTATTTCTTTTGTTTAAGAGGTTTTTTCTTTTTTTTTTTTTTTTTTTTTTTTTTGTATTTTTTTTTTTTTTTTTTTTTTTTTTTTTTTTTTTTTTTATGAGGTAAAAATATCATATGAAACATCATAAGGAATGATAAAATAACGTAAATGCCGTAAAAATGGTGAAAATGGTGGTAAATGCTCTGGCCCGAGGACCCATAGAGGGATAAGGGGGGGGGGGAGGGGGTGTATTGCCGCATGGGTGATTGTTTTTTTTGTTTTAAATTTTTTTTTTTTTTTTTTTTTTTTTTTTTTAGGGTGGGTGGGGGGAGGGGGAAGCACAATAAGGAAACTATATTACATATTTAAAAACACAACATAATACACTACGCACCATACACCACACTACACTACACACACACTATACACCGATTTTGAGGCAATAGCCCTTAAGGTAATGAGAAGGAGAAGTGAAGGATGGAAGGGAATTTTTGTTTTGTGGAAGTTGAGACTCGTAGTAGAGACTATATATATTTTTTTTTTTTTTTTTTTTTTTTTAAACACATATACACGTATATGTACAAGTATATGTACACGTACACTAAAGGCGCATACTAGAGACACCAACACACCACTTTGAATAAATAGATAGAGTAATGGGAAAGGGTTTAAGGGTGGGAGGGTCCTCGGTCTAGGGAAGGTCTTATGTATATATCTATAAGAATTAGGTCTACCATATATATAGGAGTATTGTACTGTATACCTTTATATTTTTATATTTTCATATTGTATATCTTGAAGTTAAAATCTCTTAAAAGGTGTGAGTTAAAAACAATGAATTTTCTTTAGGGAGGGTGGATGGTAATGGGTAGTAGGAAAATGATAAGCAGTTTAAAAGATATGTATTAATGCACAGTACCCTATGAAAGATATGTTAACGTAGAGGGAGTATGAGATATTAATTAGGAAAATGGATCCGATGAAGAACGGATAAACCTAGGTATTTTTTTTTTTTTTTTTTTTTGTGTTTGTCTCTCCCTCTCTTTCGGGGGGTATGTCCTCCATTGATAAAATATAATAAGCTCGACTTGGAGTCACACCCGCTGGATATCACACTCATTAACTTAGGGGCGGATAGGAGACGTCACCCTACTCAACTCGACTAAAAATAGCTTCATAACATTGACACTTAATAGCAAATAGGTGTCTAATTATATGGGATGCTTTCTTCTTTTTCCTTTTTTTTCTCTCCCTTTTTCTTTCTTTTTGGACTTGAGCTGGGGTGAGTAAGCCTTAGGCAAAATAAGCTTAGTAAGGGTACACGCGGACAAACGTGGGGGGGCTCCAGAGGCACCTCACGCTCTGTATTGCACATACACTCTCCCCATTTGTAACGCCTCTCCTCCAGGAGGAGGTAAGCCGGAGGCGTTCAAGGGGTAGGGTTTTTTTTTTTTTTTTTTTTTTTTTTTTTTTTTTCTTCCCTCTCTCTCTTCCATACCACTGCTTATAGCTGGGTGCCCTATAGGTTGACAGACCAATAGGGACCGAGTGGTTGGAGTTAAAAGGGAAAGGGAAGTAAACTACTCGGGGGCTTGGACGAGTGACCAGCCTCCGAGGGACGGGTAAGGGGGGGTGTTTTTTTTTTTTTTTTTTTTTTTTTTCTCTTCCCTCTCTCCTCTCTCTCTTCTTTCTCCCTTCTTCTCCTCTCTCTCTGCTCTCCCTCTTCCTCCCTCCTCCCTCTCGCCACTTCCCCTCTCTGGGACCTCAGATTCCCTTGTGGAATATTTGAGAACTTTTTGTATACGCTTCAGATAGTCGGAGGAGGGGGGGGCGGCGGGAGGGAAGAGAAGGGAAGACAAAATGGACACAATTAACTTTATTTCTTATAATGTAAAGGGCTTAAATAGTCCAGAAAAGCGTTCAAAATTAATGGCGGAACTCGGCAGAAACAAAGCACAAGTAATTTTTCTGCAAGAGACACACTTTAGAAAAAATAAGATCCCAAAATTGGGAAACTATAAGTTTCCAATTGTGTATCATGGTGCCTCTCAGACATCCAAGGCAAATGGAGTGGCAATTATGTTTTCGAAACAAATGTTATGGAAGGAATCCGATCTAATAACAGATGACGAAGGACGGATGGTGATAGTAAAGGGTCAATTGGGGGAGCAAAAGGTCACTCTGGCAAATCTATATTTACCCAATGTGAATCCCATACCTGCTCTGGAAAGATATCTGGAAATTATACAACAAAATAAAGAGGGGACATTAATTTTAGGTGGAGATTTGAATATAGCATTAGAACCGACACTTGATGTATCAAAGGGTAGATCCCACATATCTAACATAAAATTACGCAAAGTAAAATCGATGCTACAAGATGCAGAGTTAGTGGATAGCTGGAGGATTATGCACGTACACGATAAGGACTACAGTTTTTTCTCCGCTAAACATAAGACATACACGAGAATCGATTATATTTTTATCGATCAGAATATTCTTTTTCGTTTGCGAGATGCATCAATAGGATCAATTACCATATCAGATCATGCGCCTACAAGCTGTAGCATAGAGTGGGGAGAGAGAGGCCCAGATGGATGGAATTGGAAAATAAACGAGTCCTTACTAAAAGACCCAATATATGAGAAGCAGTTAGCTCGGGAGATAGATACTTTTTTTGATATTAATGACCTGGAGGAAACAAGTCCAATGTATATCTGGGAGGCGCACAAGTGTTATTTAAGGGGCGTGCTTATATCATTAGGAGCACACAGAAAACGCTCTCTGGGTGCTAAACTCAACACTCTGCTGGGAGAGATCCGTACGATGGAAATGGCACATAAAAAAGCGCAGACACAGCGGTTCGAGGAAAAGCTGACGGGCCTGCGAGAAAAACTGAATCTTATGTTAACAGAAAAAGCAAAAGCTAAATTGAGTAGATGTAAAAGAGTATATTATGAGTACGGGAATAAACCTAGCAGACTGTTGGCAAATGCACTCAAAGAGACGAAAGCCCGGAACCGGATAGAAAAAATTAAAACACAAGGAGATGAAATAGTTAGATCAACGCAGCAAATAGCGGGAGTATTCAGAGAATACTACTCAAACTTGTATCAATTGGATAAAAAATCATCAAAGGCAAAAATATCTGACAGAGAAGAAAAGATAAAAGAATATTTAAAGGACTCAGGGATGCCCAGTATAACGACAGAGAACGCAGAGAAAATAGATGGACCAATCACAATAGAGGAGTTTTTAGGTGCCCTCAGATCATTAAAACTGGGAAAGGCCCCAGGCCCTGACGGATACACACTACGATATTATAAAATATTCGCAGAAAAGCTTGCGCCTAAGTTTATCTCGGCCTATAATTCAATTCGTGACGGACATAGGATGCTGGCGGAAACTCTAATGGCAGAAATAGCAGTAATTCCCAAGGATGGGAAGGACCCTGCTCAGTGCGCGAGCTACCGCCCAATATCCTTGCTAAATGTGGACTTAAAAATTTTCGCAAGGATATTGGCCGATAGAATTCTGACGTATATCCCCGCCCTGATACACGCAGACCAGGTTGGGTTCACGCCAGGTAGAGAAGGCAGAGAAAATACCCAAAGAGTTTTAAGTACAATACATCTAGCCCAACAACTTAATAAGCCACTAATCATTATTTCGGCGGATGCGGAAAAAGCTTTTGACAGAGTGGATTTGGGATTTTTAAAAGCGATACTGCAACATATAGGATTAGGAAGGGGATTACAGAATTGGATTATGAGTCTTTACTCTTGCCCTACTGCAAGGGTAAAAATAAATGGGATAAAATCGGATAGCTTTTCCATTCAGAACGGAACCCGACAGGGATGCCCCCTCTCCCCTATTATATTTATCCTCTCACTGGAACCATTTCTGAGAGTTGTTAGAGCAAACACAGATATAAAAGGTATACGAGGTAAGGGAGAAGAATACAAGGTAGCAGCGTATGCCGATGATCTACTGTTCACAATAACCGCCCCAATAACATCGTTACCATGCCTATTTGCAGAAATAAAAAGATATGGAGACATATCTAATTTTAAAGTAAATTACAACAAGTCGGAAGCTATGGGAGTGGAGGTAGAGAGTCGGATGAAACAACAATTAACAGCTAATTTCTCCCTTAGATGGACAGATTCTCATGTAGACTATTTAGGGACTAAGATACCAAAGAAGATAAGTAGGATCTTTGAATTAAATTTTGCTCCTCTGATAAAACAAATTAAACTTGACCTACAAAAGTGGGACAAAGAAATTTTTTCTTGGTTCGGCAGAATTAATATAGTAAAAATGAATTTAATGCCAAGAATACTATATCTGTTCCAGACCTTACCAATAAAAATACCGACGGGATTTCTAAGAGATATGAGAGTCAGATTTATGAAATTTATTTGGGCAGGTAAATCTGCAAGAGTGCGGAGGAACATACTGAGTTTACCGAAAGAAAGGGGGGGAGTTGGACTTCCAGACCCCATAGGCTACTATGACGCCTCGCACTTAGCACGTATAGCAGACTGGTGCACACATCAGGAAGACAAACCATGGGTTAACATGGAACGTGAGATGTGCAACATTCCATTAGAAGGATTGGCATGGATAGCAGAAAGCAAGATTCCTCAGAGTATAAAAAAACATCCAACGATAAATGCCACTCTTAGAGTGATCAGAAAGATCGCTAAGAAAACAAATTTGCTGAAACACATTGGTCCAATGACACCCATTTTGGGCAACCCAAGCTTTGAGCCAGGTCTTAAAGACCGATGTTTTAACAATCTGAGACGGAAGGGAATTAGCAGACTGACACACTTTATGACCAATAATCATGTGATGCATAACGATCAAATGGAACAAGCATACGGTGAGGATTTAGACTTATGGAGACGAAATCAGCTGAGAACCTTCATAGGTTCTCTAAAAATCCGAGAGGAGGAGATAGGACCACCGTCGAAATTTTAAGAAATTTGCTTAAAGAAAGAACCAAAGAGACATATGTTATCATATATGTACAATCTATTGATTGACTCTAGTGCACCCCAAGAATTAGTTTTTATACAGGCATGGGAAAGGGACTTGGGTATAAAGTTTTCAGAGAAACAGAAAAACAAGATCTTTTCATTTACACATAAAGCGTCAATTGCATCCAGATACCAGGAGGGGGGTTACAAAGTACTGACCAGGTGGTACAGGACACCGAAGTTATTGAATCGGATCTTCCCGAATACATCAAGTTTGTGCTGGAGATGCCAGAAAGAAGAAGGGACCATGATACACATTTTTTGGAGCTGTCAAAAGTTAAAGGAATTCTGGGACATGGTCTCGGAGACGATTCGAGAGATTACTGGGGTAAATTTAGGTGATAGACCAGAAGCATTTTTGCTCTTCGATATTTCACTGTCTCTGGAAAAGTATAAACAATCCTTATTAAGACATTTATTAACGGCAGCTAAGGCGTGCATACCAATCTTATGGAAGAGCACGATTCCTCCAACAAAAACACAATGGTTTAGCAGAATAAATGAGATTCAATTGATGGAAAATCTTACTATGGGACTCAGGGAGCGAGAGGAGGAGTATTTGAGGACTTGGACCCCATATATTGAATATGGGGGTTGTGATAACTAGAGGGGGCGGGAGGGGCTGGAGAGAGGGGGGAGAATCTGTTCCCTTTTTATTTATTTTTATTTTATTTTTATTTATTTTTTTTATTTATTTTTTTTATTTTTTTTGTGTTGTTTCTGTTTTTTGTTTTTTCTTTTTGTGGGGGGGGGGGGGGGTGGGGGGGAAACTATTGCTCTTTGATGGTAAAGATGCTCTCTCGAAGATTGTAGTGGAGGGTAGTAAGAATAGGTAAAAGAATGCACTACAATTAAGGAAAGGAAAAATTGATATGATATAAAATGCAGATATTCCAAATATGGAATGTGAGATATTTAGTTAATGTTAAACATGGTTGATATGTCATTGAGGAAATTGAAATGGCTGTATTTTATTTTCTGTATATGATAAAAGAAAAAGATATATAAAATAAAGAATTATAAAATAAAATAAAAATAAAAACCAAAAGATTCAAATAAAATATATATATATTTTTTTTATAAAAGTTTAAGTACATAATCCATTTAATACAAAGCAGATAACCTCTTGCATCCACTTTCTATTCCCAAATAATTTTTGTACAAGTCATTCTGAATTGAGAAAGCTTGTCGGCTGACCAGCAAAATGTCTTAAAATACAGCATGTCCAGTTACCTTGATTTATTGATTGACCTGAATGAATGAGAACCTTCAGAAATCCACATCCACAGTGCAAGGATCTTGTCTGCTTACAGAGTACAGAGATAAACTCTGGATATAAATCTTCAATGTTCTGTTTAATCCATTAATCAGAAGTTGCACTATTATTACCAAACTCACTCATCAGTGTCTTTATGGTCCTTGCTTTGTGCACTGGTGCGCAGTCATGTTGGAACAGGAAGGGGCCATCCCCAAACTGTTTCTACAAAGTTGGGAGCATGAAATTGTCCAAAATGTCTTGGTATGCTGATATCTTAAGAGTTCCCTTCACTGGAACTAAGGGGCCAACCCAACCCCTGAAAAACAACTCCACACCATAATCCCCCCTCCCCCCCACAACATAATCCCTCCTCCACCAAATGATT
Source organism: Rana temporaria (assembly GCF_905171775.1). Taxonomy (NCBI): domain Eukaryota; kingdom Metazoa; phylum Chordata; class Amphibia; order Anura; family Ranidae; genus Rana; species Rana temporaria. The sequence goes on along the minus strand of NC_053489.1, from coordinate 381,126,070 downwards.
TGGAACAGTGCACAAAGCAAGGTCCATAAAGACATGGATAAGCGAGTTTGGGTTTGGTTTGGTTTGACTGGCCTGCACAGAATCCTGACCTCAACCTTATAGAACACCTTTGGGATGAATTTGTGTCAGGTCTTCTCATCCAACATCAGTGCCTGACCTCACAAATGCTCTTCTGGAAGAATGGTCAAACATTCCCATAGACACACTCCTAAGCCTTGTGGACAGCCTTCCCAGAAGAGGTGAAGCCGTTATATACTTGGATGCCATTAAAGTTCCTGTGCGTGTAAAAAGGCAGGCATCCCAGTACTTTTGCCAATATAGTATATATACTGTATATTCTTGTTATACTAAGTCCATTGTTTGGACTTGGTACCTGCCGAAGGGTAATGGGATCACATGCACCAAATTCAAAAAAGGAAATAAAAACACCATGAACCCATATATTTTATAAAATGTTTATTATTGCGCTTAACTAGTCCATATATTTGACATCATATATTACCATCATGAAATACCGTACATATAAGCTATATATATATTTTTTTTTTGGAATAACATTGGCCACGGCCTGGTTCAACTCTTGAAACACCAACTTTAATAACCATCAAATTCCAGCCCAGCCACTGAGACTCGAGCTGATCCATCATTAAGCATCAAAACTTGACTCAAATCTCCCAGCCGACAGAAGGGGTGCCATTTGCAACCCTTCTGTCACCACCCCCCCCCGACCGCGGCCGACTCTATGCATGTTTGAAGGTTCATGTTAAAAATATCTAAACCAATCTCCGCTAAGTTTACCCCATCATTCCTATACAAACCTTGCAGACCACCCTCAAATTCTAAGTGGCGGAAAGAAAAACCCAGATCTGGGGCGAGGAATTTTTCCATCGCTCTGTTAATGCGCTTTCGTACTTTCTCCAATGGCTTAAAAATCAGTGATTCCAACCAACGTAACCTTGGTATTATTTCAGAGAATACCAGGACCGAAGTCGGGGAAGACAGCTTCAGAAACCTAAATGTATCTTTCATTTCAGAAATTGGGTTAAAAGTCTTTTTTTTACCAATGTCGTTCCCATCAACATGTAAAATTAAAATATCCGGAGCAGAATACATTGAGTATAACCTACCTAATTCGAAAATCAAATCCTCCCATAACATACCCCTGTGTCCATACCAAAAGACACAAAATACTGCAGGGTACAGTCCTAAATTTTCCAAATATACTCTATTTGCTGCTCGCTTCTGAGCCCAGAAAATAAAAGTGCCCTACTATGCAAACAGAGCGCTGATATCCTGTAATGAAAATAATCAATTAATACGGGCGTATATAAATGTTGTAAGCATTTGACCTTCATCTACCAATCTTTTTAATAGTACCTTCCTCCAGACCGATCCTTGCTGCTTCTGTGGCCGCCCCGATCCTAAATGAGTGGGTAGTGATTTTTAAATGCCCTAACTGAAGAAACATAATGATTTTCTTCAGCACAGCAGAAAATTGGTACACCGTTACCCGGGCTCCATTTTCATCAATGAACAAAAAATTCTGACAGGGGGGGGCAAATTTTTAAGTAAGCCTGTAGAGCTGCCACCGGACAAATGCTACTGTCCTGGCATCTACTTAATTGGACCCATGTCCCCAAACCCAAAGGATCTGTCTTACTAAATATCAGAAACACTCTAATCCCGTCCCGAGAAACCATGGCCTCGGAAATCAGAATCCCCGAACCACTAGTTCCCGAGGAAGGAAGAACCTCCAAAAACCAAAACGCTCCAAAAAATGCTAAAGAAAAAATTGAAGAGAATAAACTTGCTTCGTAACCAGATGAACATATTGCCGAGGTTGCCCAACAAATCCGTGACAGAATGTCCGGAGTGATGGTTGACCTATCGTCATGCGTAACCCAACTTCTTTTATACCCCTTTAAAACCTGCCTGACAGAGAAAAAATCATGGCAAGGCGAAAAAAAGATATACCTGATAAAGTATTACTAATATGGGACCAAGAAAAACGCTTCAAAATCAACGAGTGTAAAAATGAAAGAATGAACTGCTCTGAATGATCAGACAATTGCATTGAACCTAAAAATGTTGCCCACGATAGCCATGAAGAAACATAATTCCTCCAAGTAGATGGGGCCACAGAGTTCTGAATGCTCCGATAAATCAGATTAGATCCCATAGGTGCAAAGGGGGAGGCACCCGACCCTCTCTGCCACCGGTAGCAGCTTGAAAAATCGATCCATCAGTCGACGAGAGAGAAAGTCGGCAATCTCGTTATTCTTTCCCGGGACATACCTAGCTTTAATCCAAATATTCCATTTTAAACAAAGGAAAACTAGATGCCTTAAGAAAACTACTACTAAAGGAGATTTAGATAAAAGACTATTCACCGCAAAGGCCACTCCTTTATTGTCCGTGCTTACTAGAAGCCTTCTGTTGGCAAACAAAGGGCCCCATATTTCTAGAGACACTACCACAGGAAACAGTTCTAACAGAACTATATTCTTACAAAACCCATTTGTAACCCACCTGTCCGGCCAAACGTCCGCGCACCATTGGGATCCCCATACTGCTCCGAAACCGACTGAACCAGCTTTATCCGTCTGTAACAGGAAATCGCTATCCAAGACAAATTCTTGTTGCCACATCATTTTGCCATTGTAGTGTTCTAAAAATTGAATCCAGACTAACAGATCTTTTTTGATTTCCGCAGATACCCTGACATGGGCAGCCGGATTTTTTAAGGCCGGAATTGCTGAGTACAGACGCCTAGAAAAGACCCTGCCCATGGGTAATATCCACGTAGCAAATGCCAACTGCCCCAGTAATGATTGCATTTCCCGCAAAGTCACCCTACTCTTCCTCATGAACTGCTGGAGAAGTTGAGATAGACCATAAATCTTGTCCTCAGGTAATCTAAACTCCATGGCCAAAGTATCTAGTGTTATTCCCAGAAAAATTATACAGGTGCTAGGAAGAATTGTCTTGTCCTTTGCAAGAGGAACCCCAAAATATTCACAAACCGACTGGAAAGTTCCAGTAACTTCAAACGACTGCGAGAATCCGCTGGACCCAAAAATAAAAAATCATCCAAATAATGGATTAGACAATCCGAACCGGCCACTTGCCCTACCACCCACTCAAAAAAAGTTGAAAAAGCTTCAAAATGAAAGCAAGACAACGAACAGCCCATTGGTAAGGCTTTGTCAAAATAAAATTGGTTCTCAAAATGAATTCCTAAAGAATTGAAACAACTTGTATTCAAAGGGAGAAGCCTAAAAGCGGATTGAATATCCGCTTTTGCCAAAGGCGCCTGCTTTCCCAAACGGCCAATCGTATCCACCGCAGCATCAAAAGAGGTATACGATACCGATGACATGGTGGAATCAATCTGGTCATTGAGGGAAGCACCCACAGGGAAAGACAGATGGTGTATCAACCTATACTCATTTGGTTCTTTCTTAGGAACTAGGCCAAGCGGAGAAATCCTAACATTTTTAAAGGGGGGTAGCTCAAAAGCACCTTCCATCCCTCCAGCTTTCACTTCTTTTAATAATTTCGCTCTTACCAGGTGAGGTGTGGCTTTGACTGACTGTAAATTCTCTACTAAACTACATCCCGACCCGTCAAAAGCTGGTAACAGAAAACCTGCCGAGAAACCTTCAGTTAATAGGCAAGCCATCTGTTTGTTTGGGTAAGCCTGCAGCCATGGAAGCATTCTTGGAAGCATCACTGGTAAAGTTGCTTTTTAAAAAAAAAAAACTCTTTTGGGTGTGACTGAAGCTTACGAAAGCACTTGGATACGGGGTGGGCGCCAGCACAAAAAGCGCACTCATGCTTGTACTTGCAAGAATTCATCCACTTACATTGGGAATAATTATATACAAAACATATACCTTTCCAGTAACCTGAAGTGGATGCAACTGTGGGCGTGGCTGAACTTGATGGACGAGAAATTAGCTGTCTTTGAGGTAAGAATAAATTCAACCACACGCTCACATCCTTTGCTCCCCAACTGAGGGATGGCTGTACAGCCAGCTTCTGCCTAAAGGCCTCATCATATGTCAGCCACGCAAATCCAGTAAAGCTCCTATAAGCTTCCAAGATTATATCCACATGTTGAAATAGCAAACAACTGTTCTCTGGGAACTTCTCACACAGGATACTTGCATAAACCATAAAAGCTTGCAACCAACTGTAAAAGGATTTAATAATAGGTTTGCGTCGCTCATCCTCCGCTTTATCCTCTTTTTTCTCATACTTATAAGCATCTCTGGTAGGAGGAAGAATTAAATTTAAGTCAATAAATTCCCCCCTCCAAATCTTCTCTTTTAATGTACTGGCGACATGAAAGCCAAGGGGGGAAAGCAGGCAAGGCATGCATTCTTTTATCATTTTGTCAGGTGAATTCACATTATCAGGAGCACTCTGAACAGCAATTGAGGGAGAAGGGGGCATAACCTTGGTGTCAGCAGAAACTGCTGACCAAACACCTGCTATGCTGGGGGGATACACACCCGACCTCTCTTGCTGAGAGTCTGCTTGTACCCTGATTAAAGTTATAAGTTGCTATAAAGAAGAAGGCAAAGCTGATATCTGTGCTCCAGTACCTGCCAACCCCTGAGCACGGCTAGCTCCAGGGGCTGCTGAAGGAGATGAACACCTTACAGGGATGGCGCTGGCTGCGGGGACACCGCTGGCTCCCTCCTTCCTCTTCTTTTGCTCCGAGGCGGACCTTGTTTCAATCCAGCCCCTCCCAGCTGGGGAGAAGAGGACCCTCTCCTTGCTCCTGTTGTAGGAAAACTGCGGGCAGACCGACCCCTTCCACCTGCTGCAGGCATAGCGACGCCGCGCTGAGACCTAAAAGACATAAAAGGCTCACCGTGCCCCGCCCATCATGGGCGGAGCAGGTTTGTCCAGCTTCTGTACTCGCTTCCTCTTGCTCGTCCTCCGCCCCTCCGTTGCTTCTGACGAGATTTCCTCCGTTCTCGCAACTTCAGGCACCCAGAGCTCCGTGGACTCCTCCTCCGACTCCAGCATGACCGACCGCTGCTGTGGGCTGCCGACGCTGCTGACACCCGGGAGCGGCTCATCACCAATTTCACCCTCCTCCAGAAACCGAGGACCAGGTAGGGAGAGACACTGGCGTAGCCATGCTTCGCCACCTTCCGCTTCTGCTTTCTCCAACAGCTGTCATAATAGGGAATCCATTGTGAGGGATAAACAGTGAGCCAAACGGCGGGGAGCTCCTCCTGCTGCTTCTGATGTCAAGCTGGCACCGACCCAAGCCCGACTGGACCCTTAAATAAGCTTTTGGCTGGGTTCCAGAATTTTCCTAAGCATCACCTGACCTCTATGGCCCAATCCCTGACTGCCTCTCAACCCTCCAAACCTCACCTGAACCTCATTAGCCATACCTTAGTTAACTGCTCACCTTCCAGCACTAACCTTTACATGTGACTTTTACCTGACCCCTGACCGCTACTTAACCCCTGCCAGCTGAACCTAATTTAACAGCTTACACTAACCATACTTATTAACCACCTAATGCTGCTGCAGTGATCCCATCTAGAAAAGAGGGCCTATACCAGGCACCCCCTTCCTTTTTCATTCACAATGTTTTCTCATGATATCTCTGACTCCTGTCTTTAACACCTGGGCCACCACGGCCTATTTCCATCCTTCCTCCTTACGGATCATAATATGGCACAATCTTGTATCATGATCCCCCGTGTCATCTTTCTACCTGCCCTATGCCATCTCTCCACTATCCCCCCCTTGATGTCACTATGAAGGTACTACTCACCTTCCTTGGATCTGGATGTGATCCTGGGACAGCTCCCTCCATACATACATTAGGATGGAGCCTATGTAAGTACTATTACTGAGCATACTTCCATTTATCCCCCCCTTGTTGCTACACCCCTATGGTATACTTTATAATTCCTTGATATTATTATTTAATGCCACCAACTAACACTGGGACATGCACTCAGCACTGCTATTCACTTCCTCTCACACACTTTCATCCACCATTTATATACACCCCCCCTTACTTGCAATCACATTTTTTCTGGCACACACTCTCACTTTTTCTTTTATCCCCTTTTTTGCCCCTTTCACACATTTCTATTGACATAGACACTCACATCTATTTGTTCACCACACTCGCTCACATTTTTCTTAACCCTTCCCCCCCCCCCCCTCATTCACATCACACTGACACCAGTATGATGTTCATTGCACCAGTACAAAACCTATGGTTTTGGTATACTTCCATCTACACCTTTGCAATACTAGTATTGGTGTATTAAGATTTACTAACATATTCCATTTCAATACTTGCCTCTTACATATGCCCATGTTTATGATCCTATTAGATCGTTACATGTGGTCGGGGTCATAGCCGAATGGATGTTATCTATGCTTATGCAATATTATTAGTACTTACATTATTACTTATATTAAATTAAACAAAATATTCAATCAATACAGGTGTCTTCCAGTCGTCTCCTCCCCCCTATGGTCCACACTTGTGACTCCTTGTAAGCCCGGTTTGGTGGGTTCCCGTCAAGCGGAACGGGGTTTTCTCTTGTTATGGCGGGTCTTTCGGGATCATTTTTACTTCTCAGCAATTATCTCTTTTTTTTTTTTCCAAATAATTTTTATTGAGTTTAAAAGACAAACAAAAAGGGAGGATAAGGAGCAGTAACATACAGTATAAGCCAGGGATGGGATGATGGCAGGCGTACCAAACATGGTACAATTAGAGTACATACATCATACGAAAGGTACTACATACAGACTATGGAGACATATGGAAATACATTCCCAAAGAAGGCATATTGACAACGGGTACAACAAGAATGGGTATTGGGAGGGGTAGGTGAACGTAAATACCGGGTATAAAGCAACAATCCATCATAGGACCCACCAGGTGAGCGCGTAGAGAAGAAACCACATATAAACAGAAATATCAAACCGTTAATACTCTACAATGAACAGGCAAATCTGGATGGATCTTATACATTGGTAGGGTCCTAAGAATACTGTAGGAGCTAAAGATGGACATAAACGTTCTATAATAGACACTCATGGGGGGGGAGGGGGAAGGGGCACTCAGGGGGTGCTGTGGCATCGTTGGCAATCAACATCATGAAAGACTGTTCCTCCTAGGTACGGATGGTGGGGGAGATTTAAAGTAGGAGAAGGTGCAATGTTCAAAATTGGAGCATTCCTCTGAAGATAGTGCAGAGTGCATGAAGGGTCCCCAGGTTGACAAGAAACGAGACTTAGAGGTTTCGCGGTTGAAGTCGGTAGTTGCACGTTCCTTGTAAAGGAGGAGGAGGAGCTCATGCTGTACTTGGGTTACCGTGGGAGAGTGAGCAGACGTCCAGTTTTTTAGGATAGCTCTCCGTGCGACAAGGAGATATAGCAAAGACCAGTCTTTGTTGACACTTGTAGGTGCTGGGTGGGCCGGCAAAGATGCGCATGTCCATCGAGACCATTGCAGTAGTAGGGGATCCCAATAGCCAAAAATAAGGAGCAGAGGGTCTTTGGGTAGGTTTAGCAAGGTAATATTGAAGATGTAGGCCAACCCCTGGTCCCAAAAGGAGGATATGAACGAGCATGACCAGAAGCGATGAGTTAGGGAAGGTCTCTGATGGTGACACAGGGGGCACTTAGCGGCATATTGATCCGTTGTGGAGTGGAGAATGCCCGGTGGAGGATTTTTAATTGGGTTTCCCTCCAGATTTTATTAGGGGTCAGACGTTGGACCTTGTTGAAGCCCTGAAGTAGCTTGTCGACTAGATCATCATCCGGGAAGTCTCTTCCCCAATTGGCTGCGGATGAGGAATGTAGAGGAGGGGTGGTTTTAAGGAGAAGAGGTTTGTAGATGGCCGAGATTCTGTATGAGTCGTCTTCGAGAAGCTGGTCGGAGAAGTTGGAAGAAAAGCGTTTTGCAGCGTCAGTGCAGGTAGCTTTCAAATAGTTGGTGCATTGCCAGAAATGAAACACATGGGAAGGAGGTAGCGAGAAGGTAGCGGCCACAGATTCAAAGGGTAAGGGTCAACTGTAGTAGTATATGTTGTAATATATGGATATGTATGTGCATGTTATATATATATATATATATATATATATATATATATATATATATATATATATATATATTATATGAGTCTAACATATACAGGCCGGATTTCAAACCTGTGATTCAAAGAGACAGGAAGAGTCTCAAACCACTACTCAATCAGTTGAATTAGATTAAATGATAAGTCTAGTTTACACATCAGGCCTGTGATTACATGTTGCAAGTCAAAAGAGGTTTGTCTATTGTCAAAAAAGACAGAGACAGGATGGAGCCGTTTTTACATATCGAACCATTATTCAGATCACATGCAATCTAATTACTTATTAGAGGGGGGCTTATTAGTATGCAAGGATGCATACTAATTAGTGACTTCGGCTGAAGTCACATCCTGTCTTTTAAGAGTGGCAAGTAAATATGTCCTGCTGTCTTTCAATTAAGAGACAACCAATCAAATTGGTCAGCTATTCAAAAGAAACAATATATAATGTTGGGAATTTCTGGCTATCAGTTAGAGAAGAAACCCCCATGTATTCTCTGCATGAACATGTGAAGGCATAGATCTAGAAGGGATCAGAACATGTATTCTCTAAGATGAGACTTTGACACTACATTACTCTGTTGGATTCTTGTATCGTCTGTGGACTTTGTATGTTATTGGAAGATCCATTAAATGCGTTCTCTGGAGAACCTTGTGCGAGTTGCTGCGGAACAACATAATTTATGGTCATTATACTAAACATCTAAGATATTAATTATCTGACCGGAGTACTGGGCACACACCTATACCTTATCACTACATTGGTGCCGTTCAAGTGACCAGAAGCTCATTTTCAGGACTTGGTAACAGAAGCCAGTGATGACAACAATTCCTGATGAAGAACCAAGAGTCTGATCTACAAAATTTAACAAGTTTGAAAGCCTAGAACTATTTTCTGGAGACTGGATCTCACAATCTGTGAGGTGACAGAAGACCGTGAGGACCCAGGAAGGAAGTTCCAAGAAACCTAACAATTGGTAAGTGTGCCTTATTCATTATTATTATATATTTTTTTTTTAAATAGTTTTTTTCTTCTTCTCTCTCATTGTTTTTTTTTACAATGGCTTTGGCTTCGTCTGGTGGTGACAATAGCCCTAAAGGAGAGAATGTGAATATATGGCTGTTAAATTATATAAAAAGTCATGGGGGGCCTTATGAGATTCCCCAAGAATGTAGACAGTCATGGGATTTAATGAAATGTTTTTTATCTGATAGTGTCTTTGATAAGAAAACAAAAGAAAAGAAACGTAAGGGTATCATTATTCAGGTATAAAAAGGAAGAAATTGCGCCAACCAATAATAAATTAATATAAACAGTGAAGTCCTTTGTGTCTTCTACAAGTGAGACACAGAAAAAATGTGCACCATAAAAGTGCATAAATCGTGAACAAATAATGAACAAGTTATTTTAGAAAATTCAATAACAAAGTCCATAAACTGGAATTCCGACCCAGACAGCACCCAGTGTGGAGATGATTGACAGTTGTGACCCGCCACCATATGGACTGAGGCTTACCACAGGGTAATTTGATAACAGCGTTATTCAAATTATTGCAGGATACTTCCAGAACACCGGATTATGGCCAGACATACACCAGGTCACGATCCCTTTAAGAAATCCACGATGGGGTGCAGCAGCATGTAATAGCGAATAGCGTCCTCATAGCATGTCACAGCCCAGTCAGTGTCAACATAAAAGGAAGGAGACCGCACATAGGGTAGTATGCACTAACAGGTTTTAATTAAAAAAGATTTAAAACTACTTACAGACGAATGTAAATAGAGAGCGAATAAACGTTTGCCGGCCGGCATCTAACAGGAGCCCTTCCTGTACGCGGTGACGTCACTGCACTCCGTCCCAGACGCGTTTCGTCACAATATGACGTTCTCAATGGGAATGGGCTCTGCAGTGAACCACCGCTTAATATACCCAGGCCTCGCTTTGACTGCCAGGAACCGGAAATAGCCAAATCGCCATTTTGAAAATGGGAAAACTGGATATTTTACTGTGTGCGGGACCTTAAGTGCCCTTACTAGATAAAAATTATGAATATAAATAAATATAAATATTTATGTGTGTAAATAAGGCTAAAGACAGGGAGCTATCCCTTTAATACAAAAGGAGACAGTATTAAAAAAATATAAAAATTGGTGTTTTGTGCATATAAGTGAATATAATACAAAACGTGCATAAATTAAAAAATCCATTCTGAATAAATACAGTCGGTCCCTCTCGTGGCCAGAACTGGAATTGCCAACCTATAGATACTTATGTCAGAGTGAGCAATACCTCACACATATATAGATCAGGATACTACAAACAAAAATAGTGATATTCTAAAGAAAAATTAAACGTAAATAGGCAACCCCAAAAGGGATTAAAAATTATATGAATAAATTAATATTCATATGAAAAGTGTATATTCAAACCTTTGGATCATGATTAAACCAACCCCCATATCCAAATTGGCATAATATTAATAGTGTAAATATAAGTAAATATAAATAGTGAACCAATAATTGGTGTAATAATGAAAAATATAAAATATAGAAAATATATAAAAAGTAAAGAATAAAAATTATGAAATATAAAAATAGAAAATTGGTCCCATCCTGGTGAAGTCAAAATGAGGCTAAAAATTAATTTTTTTACAATAAATAAAACTACTATACAGAATCATTTTATACAACAATACAGACATAAAATTGCCATAGTGACATCAAGCATTATTTATAAACGCATTTATGTCTGTGTCTATATTTAGGCCATGAGGCGTATAGCACTTGAGCCGGTGTATCCAAGCCATTTCTAGCTTGGAAATTTCTCTAACTAGAGCACTCCCCCTCCAATTAGGTTTAAATTTGTCGATGCCTAAAAAGAGTGTATTTGATGGATCTCTGTTGTGTTTAAGGAGATAGTGCTTTGACACCGAATGTTTATCGTAACCATTGAGGATGTTGGTAATGTGTTCGTTTAACCGAACACGCAAAGGTCGCTTGGTACGGCCCACATATTGTAGGCCGCATGGACACTGGATCAGATACACAACTCCTGTGGTTTCGCAAGTAATAAAGGGCTTAATTGGGTGCTCCTTCCTTGTAACAGTTGATTCAAACCTAATCGTACGCCTACTCCTACATGAATTCAGGGAACAAACTCTACACCTTCTGCATTGATAAAAACCCGTTAATTGGTTAAAAAATGTATTAAAACCATTCTGAGGGGGATTTAAAATATTTGGTGCAACCTGATTGCGTAAGCTTGGTGCACCTCTAAAAACGACCTTTGGTTTCTCAGGTAAAAGCCCCTTAAGAATGGGGTCATTCCTTGCCAAATGCCAATGTTTATTCAAAAGTTGTTTAATGCTCCCGTGCTGGATAGAATAATCAGTAATAAAGGGAGCACAACCCTGAAATTGGTCTCCTACAACTTGGGGTCGTTCTACCAAAAGATCCTCTCTGGGGATACGGCGAACGGTCTCCAAGGTCTCATGTAAGGACTCCAAGTTGTAACCCTTCTCTAAAAAGCGACCAGTCAGTACCTTGGCCTGCTCAGAGAACTCCAAAGGGTCAGAACAGTTCCTACGGAGCCTAAGGTACTGGCTCTTTGGAACCGATTTGAGCCACTGACTATGATGGCAACTATTTAAAGGGATAAAAGAGTTGCGATCCGTCGCTTTAAAGAATGTTGAAGTGCCAAACTCGTTGTTCTTAATGCTAACTTTGAGGTCCAAATAGTGGACCTCAAATTGGCTAGCTTCAAACTTTAGTTGGATCCCCCTCTGGTTGAGATTCAGATCTGACATGAACCTCTCCAACCTGTCAAGGGTACCATCCCATAGGAGGAGGATGTCATCAATATACCTAGCCCATAACATGAGCTCCGGTATATTATTACTATAGATGACATCCTCCTCCCACTTGGCCATAAACAAATTGGCCAAGCTGGGGGCATATTTGGCCCCCATGGCCACGCCCGTTTCTTGTTTATAGAACTTCCCCTCGAACCAGAAATAGTTCGAGGAGGTGGCGAACTTTAAGAGTGACATAATGAACTCTACCTGTTTGGCAGGGAGGCCCGAATCACGTATTAAATAAAAGCAGACAGCATCAAAACCCAAGGCATGGGGAATGATGCTGTACAGAGATGTCACATCAATCGTGACTAACCACATATCATTTCGAGGAGTAAGACCAGCCAAAAGGTTAATAATGTGCCTGGAGTCTTTTACATATGATGGTATCCTCTTGACTAATGGCTGTAAAAAGAAGTCCACATATCTACCTACCCGGGACGTCACAGAGTCGATGCCACTGACAATGGGACGCCCCGGGGGGCAGACAGGATCCTTATGAAGTTTGGGCAGATAATAAATTGTTGGCGTCCGTGGTGCCAATGGGATCATGTATAACCTCTCTTTAGGAGATAAAATACCTTCATAAAACCCCTTGGCCACTATAGCTTCCAATTCCTTTTTGTATTTATTTTTAGGATCAGACTGTATTATTGAGTAAGTGTTAGAATCACCCAAAATATTGTTCATCTCCCTCAAATAATCAGATCTGTCCAAAACTACAATCCCCCCACCCTTATCCGCAGGTCTAACTACCAATTCTTTATTATGGCAGAGTAGATCTAAACCCTCCTGCATTGATTTACTCAGGCGTGCTTTTTTAATTTCCATCAAGTCTAAGTCTCTTAATAAAACGTCACGAAAGACTTTAAGAGAGGGTGCCAAATTCCCTGGGGGGTTGAATAGGGATGCATTGGACAGACCTGAATGGGTATAGATGTTAGACACACCTGGATTGGAAAAGGTGTTAGTAGCCATGTACCTCTTAATGCTTAATTTCCGAACAAACTTGTGGATATCCATATACGTATGGAATTTGTCCAGACCCTTTGGGGGTGCAAATTTAAGCCCCTGGTCTAAAATGAGCTGTTCTGATTCGCTCAAGACCTTCGAACTTAAATTAAAAATCCCCTGCCCTTTCTTTAAATTTTTGACCGCTTTGGCGGCTCTAGTTCGCCTCCCCCCTCTGGTTCCTCTCCTCTTTCTCCCTGTCTTTTTTTGCCTTGTTGGGGTTTGTGAAAACCCCAACTTCCTTGATCATTAGAAGGTCGAGGTATCGGGGGGTTAGCTGAACTATTATAATAGTTGGTATTGGAATGTTGCATCGGGAGAGGGTTGGGTTCGTAACCCCAATACTCGTCAGGACCCTCTCCATCCCTAAGTGGAAAAAAGGAATTTTGGATTGGGACATTATAGTCCCATCCTGATGCGCCAAATGATTGGTAAGTAGACGGGGAGTGTGGACCCCAATCAGCCGTTTGGTTTGATCTCCAATTATCTGTATGGCCAGTATAGGACCCTCTACCTCTTAGAGGATTGTGACTCCACCCTCTACCACGAGAGTTATGCCCTCTTGGTCTAAACTGGGGGCCCTGATAAACCGGACCCGGTCCCTGATTGAGGGGTGGACCAGGAGGCATCATGGGGCGGCTTTGATGCTGTTGAGCAATACTACCTCTTGGGACATTTGGGGTCCTTCTAGGAGATTGGTATAGGGAACCACCCCTTCCTCTGGTGTTGCTGAGAATTTTCTTCTGAGCATTGTGGGAAATTTGTGAAAAACCCACAGTACCCCCAACAACCTGTGGGGCCGAGGTGTCCATCTCATTGGAATTGGATCTGGCCGCCTCCTCCAAGAGTTTTTTCTGCCAATTGAAAACTATCTCACTTTGGTAGTCCCCAAGGTCCCTATTATATTTTTTCTTTTTTTTAACCCTCTGTTCTTTATCCTCTTTCTCAAGGACTTTAAGGAGAGCAAGAGATTTTTCTTTATACTCATCATTAGTGGCAAGAGGACCAAGTTTCTCCTTGATCACCTTGACCTCCTCATCTAATTTTAGTAATTTGCTAGTCTTTTTGGAAACCAAAAATTTGAGGAATAATACCCCAGCTTGGTTAAAGTATTTATACCACTCCTCAAGGTCTATATCACCCTTTTGGGGTGCTACATCCCATCGGAGGCTACGTGGGACCATCTGTAGCTTAATATAGGTCTCTAAATAGGCAATATCCCATTTGGTGTGATTTTCAGATATTAAGAGGTTTTTTAATCTCGTAAAGATACCTCCAAGGTCACCCTCATCCTCTTTATATACCTCAAAAACACCATCCAATTTGACCATGTTCTTGGCCCGGAAATCGAAAATATCCATATTTCAGAATATGATAAGCAGCAATAATAGTAAGTGAAGAATCAAGAAAAGAGAAAATTGCGCTAATCAAATGTAAATTAAGTGAATAAATGGGAAGGCTGCAATAGCGTGAACTAACACAAAACAGATATAAAAAGGAAGAAATTGCGCCAACCAATAATAAATTAATATAAACAGTGAAGTCCTTTGTGTCTTCTACAAGTGAGACACAGAAAAAATGTGCACCATAAAAGTGCATAAATCGTGAACAAATAATGAACAAGTTATTTTAGAAAATTCAATAACAAAGTCCATAAACTGGAATTCCGACCCAGACAGCACCCAGTGTGGAGATGATTGACAGTTGTGACCCGCCACCATATGGACTGAGGCTTACCACAGGGTAATTTGATAACAGCGTTATTCAAATTATTGCAGGATACTTCCAGAACACCGGATTATGGCCAGACATACACCAGGTCACGATCCCTTTAAGAAATCCACGATGGGGTGCAGCAGCATGTAATAGCGAATAGCGTCCTCATAGCATGTCACAGCCCAGTCAGTGTCAACATAAAAGGAAGGAGACCGCACATAGGGTAGTATGCACTAACAGGTTTTAATTAAAAAAGATTTAAAACTACTTACAGACGAATGTAAATAGAGAGCGAATAAACGTTTGCCGGCCGGCATCTAACAGGAGCCCTTCCTGTACGCGGTGACGTCACTGCACTCCGTCCCAGACGCGTTTCGTCACAATATGACGTTCTCAATGGGAATGGGCTCTGCAGTGAACCACCGCTTAATATACCCAGGCCTCGCTTTGACTGCCAGGAACCGGAAATAGCCAAATCGCCATTTTGAAAATGGGAAAACTGGATATTTTACTGTGTGCGGGACCTTAAGTGCCCTTACTAGATAAAAATTATGAATATAAATAAATATAAATATTTATGTGTGTAAATAAGGCTAAAGACAGGGAGCTATCCCTTTAATACAAAAGGAGACAGTATTAAAAAAATATAAAAATTGGTGTTTTGTGCATATAAGGGACTACTGTCTTGTTGTACAGAATTAATAGAGGAGATTAAAGGGAAAAAGCAGAAAATCCTAGAACATACTCAGAGCTATGAGGTTATGGAAAAAGGGTTGAATGAGAGGATGTCAGATCTCAGGTTACATGCCATCACTACTGGGGAGGCACTGATTGAGAAGGCAAAATTTTGTGATGATTTAAGTCGGGTAAATGAGGAATTGTCAGTGAAAATACAAATTGTTGAGAAACAGTTGGAGGAGTGTAAACATGCTGCGAACATTGCTTTTGATAAATTGGCAGAAAAATCAAGTTACACGCATCAAAATGATACTTCTAAAATACAGCTTGATACCAAAGATTATAAGCCAATATATCCCTGGGGTGAGTTACATGCAGCCCCTTGCATACCAGCAGCTCCTACCACTACAACAACTGTATTGAACACTGACGATACAAGTGAAATTAAGTTGGTCACAAAACAATTAAAGCCACAGGAGATGGAAGCTATTATAAGAGAGGTAGGTCAGGTACCCCGCTATGATGTAAATAGGTTCATGAAATGGTTTTGTGATTTGCAGAGAGTCAGAGACACATACAACTTGAATGTGGAGGACCTAGCTAGAATTTTGCAGAAAAGTGTAGGCAATGGATTGTGGGCACGGATCTTGCAAAATTGTGGCCAGCGTCATAAAACTAAGGATGTTTTAAGGGAATTATTGAAAGCATTGTATGGTGTGACAACAAATGTGTCCTTGTCAGGAAAAATTAAGCAAATGAAGAATGAATGCCCGTATGAACTTGCAGATAGAATTAGCAGTGTGATGGAATATGTGATGACTGGGAATCCTGGTTTTGAACGTGGTGGTCTGGTTCATAGGTCAATGTTATTGGAAGCAGTGGATGATGATGTCAGGGAAGGCATTTTATCTGTTACACCTGATCCTAGTGATTATAATGATATTTTGTTAAGAGCGGATAATTTGTGGAGGAGAAGGTGTCGAGAATACAGTCTTGCGGTTGATGCAGCTAGAGTTTTTAGAGTCGAGGGACAGCAAAATAGAGAGGACTATGGGTCATGGAGAGGAAGATCTTATAACAATACAGGTAGTTATAGGAGGCCAGAACCCAGAGAGAAGCCTAGTAAACAGCCTTGGGTGCCGTTTAGTGAAATGAGAAGTGAGAGAGATCGTTTGCAGGAGGAGCTATACAAGATAAAGGAAGAAATGGAAAGAATAAAAGCAGGAGGGGTCAAGGTAGCAGCAATAGGAATGGAAAGTGCTGTGTCTCCTTCTACCAGTCATTGTTAGGGGTTCCGAGCCCCCCCCGCCCCTTCCTGCCGATTTTTAACTGATTTAAAGTTAGATTCCTGGGGGCGGCCCACTGTTGATGTAACATTAGGGGGAACTCGGGTAACCGCGTTGCTGGATAGTGGAGCAGCGATTAGTTTTGGTAAATCTGTTGTCCCTGGAAATGAGAAAATTAGAATAACAGGTGTCACTGGACATTCCATCGAAGCTCCTTTTGTGCGTGGTGTGGAAATGCAAATAGGGGGAGAGAAGTGGAAGTGTGACGTTGTTTGTCAGAATCAGGACATAATTGGTGCTGATGTCTGTGTACAGCAGGGTCTGGTGGTTGATCTTGCAAACATGAAGTTGTGGATGATGCCTGGAAATGATGGATTGGGTCATGTGTGGCATCCACCCATGGAATTGGTGACAGCAGCAGTAAAACCCGTCGGTGTGTTACATGGAGATTGGGATCCCTGTTGGGATAGTCTGATGTGTGAATTTGATGACATAATGGCTAAGCATAAACAAGATTGTGGTAGGATGAATACAATGATTTTATTGGAAGGATTTGATCCCGCTCCTCTCAAACAATACCCTGTTCCAAAAGACGCCATTAAACCTATAACAGAAGCTATAAAACAATTGGAGGCGCAAGGTACATTAAAAAGGGGTGCATCAACATGCAATTCGCCAGCCTGGCCAGTCATCAAACCTGATGGGTCATTCAGACTGACGATAGATTACCGTGCCTTAAACAAATATGCTAAAAGTATGGCTCCTGTGGTAGCAGCTTACCCTGAAATGATTGCCAAATTAACACCAGAAATGATATGGTTCACGGTCATTGATATCAGTAACAGTTATTGGAATTTACCCCTTGACCCAACGTGTCAATACAAAACAGCCTTCAGCTGGGCGGGCTTTCAATATTATTGGACAGTTCTTCCGCAAGGGTACAAAGACAGTGCAGCAATATTTCACTCACATATGAAAGAAGTGATTGATAAGTTTTCAAAACCTGAAAGAGTAATTTCATATGTTGATGACATTTTAATTGGATCAGCCTCTATGGAGGAACATGTGAGCGATGTGAGGGAAATGTTATTGCTTTTGAGAGAAGCAGGTTTGAAAGTTAATCCAAAGAAAATACAATTGGGAAAGAAAGAAGTTCAATTTTTGGGGGTTACTGTAGCACAGTCAGGGCGGAGTATCAATGAGCAGAGGGTTGAGCTGATAGGTAAGCTACCCTTGCCCACTGATGAAAAGAGTCTGAGGCAATTCCTAGGCATGACAGGTTTTTGCAGAGAATTTGTGCCTCATTATGCATCATTAACAGAATGTTTGTATAATCTGATGAAGCAAGATGAATGGCAATGGAGATCAGAGCACACACAAGCTATTGAAGCATTAAAAGATACTCTAGGCAATGCCCCTTCATTAGCATCACCAGACCCCAACAAAGAATTCAGACTCTATCCACATGTGGGTCTTAATACTTTGTCTGTTGCTCTCACCCAAGACTATTTTGGAAAACAAAGACCTGTGGCCTATGCATCACGTTTACTATCACCTGTAGAACAAAAGTATCCTTTGTGTACTCGTATGGTGCTGTGTTGTTATTGGGCAATAAACAAATTCAGGTACATGACAGGTACACAAACGGTCACCATTGCTAGTCATCACACTCCTATAGTCATGTTAGCAAATGGGAAATGGAAGGAAGCAGATGTAAATTGTAAAAGGCTGGCAAGGTGGACCACGGCTTTGTTGACAGAAAATATTGAGGGTTTGATGTTAAAAGAACCTAGCGTACTGATTGGCGGATTGTTGATTGAAGGTGAAACCCATGAATGTCAAGTGCAAGGAAATAGTTTGCAGCACCGAATTTTTACCGCTGTATCCAGACCTTTTGACTTGGAAAATGAGTGCTGGTACATCGATGGTTCTTCTTACTATAAAGATGGAAAAAGAATCTCAGGATTTTCTGGTGTTTGTGTAAAAGATGGCAAGGTACAGAGACAATTTTCATATTCATGTAGAGCTCGTTCTGCACAGTATGTGGAAATAGCCGCATTTTTGCAAGTTCTCATTGAGTTAAGAGATGATGGTGGAATTGTTAACATTGCTTCTGACTCAGACCAGGTATGCAAGGGTGCAGTTGTCTATCTTTCATGGTGGAATGTGATGGGCTTTAAAGGAACAGATGGCAGTGAAATAAGATATGCATCCTTATGGAAAATGATAGAGGAGGAAACCCAATTCTTTTCAAAAATTAGTATCCGGACGGTACAGGCCCACAGAAAACAAACAACCGAGCACTACTGGAACAATACTGTAGATAGATTAGCAAAGGAGGCTGCAGTAACATCCCCCGAATGGCCTCATATAGAGCATACTTTGTCATTTCCAGTGTCTGCCCTTACACGTGCTCAAGCAAAAGGAATTGAAGAAAGGACATGTGAGTTGGGTAAAATACAAGATCAGGATGAGGAATTAGCTCAACTAAAAGAAATGTGTGGGACTGGGCCCATACAATTTGAGGGTCAAGATGTGCAGGTGGAGGATGGCCTTTTGATAACCTACAAAAATGATTTATCTTTATGGGTTGCCCCAAAAGGTGTGAGGAAAGACATTCTTACATGGATTCATGGGTCTCCTGTTGGTGGACACCCCAAACTTCCTTTAGCTTTAGAGAGATTAGATCATGTAGCTTGGTGGCCTCAAAATAAACAACAGGACCATATCTTATCATGTTTGATGTGTGCCAGGCATGATCCTGCAAATAGGAAGAGGAGAGGGGCACTGATGAGACAAGCTCCCATGGGACCATGGGAGCGAATTCAAATTGATTACACAGGTGAATTACCTAACACTGCACACCAGAACAAATATTTGCTGGTTGTTGTGGATTCTTTCAGTCACTGGGTTGAAGCTTTCCCCACCAAAAACTGTACTGCCACTACTACTGCAAGGATCTTGGTCAAAGAGATATTTAGTCGGTGGGGGGTACCAAAAGTTTTAGACAGTGACAATGGGCCAGGCTTTGTAGGTAAAGTGGTACAAGAGACATGTAAGCTCCTTGGTGTTGTCCAAAAATTTCACATCTTCTATCACCCTGAGTCTGCAGGACAGGTTGAACGAATGAACAGGACAATTAAAAATGCTCTTAGAAAGGTTGTAAATGAGCAAGGTACTGATTGGGATGAAAAATTACCATTTGTGCTGGCAACTATTCGTTCCAGAGTGTGCAGGTCCATAGGCTTTGCCCCTTATGAAGCTCTGCTCGGCAGAACAATGAGAACCTGGGAACATCTGATAAATCCAGTCCCAGCAGCATTAGAAACTGTGTCATTATCTGAATCATGGGTAGAGATCTTAAAGGATCATGTGATAACAGTACATAAGGCTGTGTGTGCCACTGATGAATGTACTCATAAAAGCTCACAACAATGGTTTAATGCAATGGGTGACACTAGTGAATACCAAATTGGGACTAGAGTAATGTTACAGGATTTTTCTGGGTTTCACCCATTCCCTAGGGCAAAGTGGAAGGGCCCTTATGCAGTCATAGACAAGATTGGACCCTCTGTTTACTTGTTAGATTTGGGAGAGGGTAGGTCAAGATGGAGTCATGCATGTCAGATAAAAGCATTTAAAGGAAAAATGGATTTTATGGATGAGAGTATTGTCTAACTTTCTTCCTGAGATTGTCTTTCAGGTCCCAGGAGGAATGCGAATATCAGAAGACTACACCAAAATGAAGGCACCCCCCCCTGGACAAATACAAGCCTCTATTAGCATATGTGTTGATAACAGCGTCAATCACTCTACTACTTTGCATCACAAACATCAGAGTGGAAAAGTGTCAAGTTAAAGAATTCAAATGCTTACCCTTGGGGAAATTTGATCGAAATAAGAGAAGTGTAATGGATCATACTACAGAACTTACTGTTTTAGAGAACTCAGAGGGCATCCAGATACATGGGGATACTGTCAAGGGCATAGTCGGGGGGTGGATAACCGTTGAATGTGAGATCATGATGCCAAAATCTGATTACCTTATGGAATATGCTGTCTGGACTTACCCAGAAGGAAGCGATCGCCACAGGAGTACAAATATAATTTTAGTGGAGACAAAGAATGGACCACAAATGCAAATGACTTTAGAAAGGAATTTTACAATATTCAAGGACGGTATTATATCATGTAGCCCTCATGATACGAAGGATGGAGTCTATACAAAGGTCTTAAATATAATGGTCACAAATTCTAGAGACTGTCCTACAATTTTACCGTGGCCAGAACATGGACTCTTCCTTGAGCGAACTCAAACTTTAGTGTATAGCGATGTTTCATACTTATCAGTACCATTATTGTTGAATTTTACGTCATTTAACATTCCAGAGAGTTGCCCAAAATCAATGGGATTATGGTTTAAAACGGTCTTTCAAACACATATAAACTTATTTTGGGATGCTACACAAGGGCTTAATTTTAAGAAGGTCTCAAAGAGGGATCTGGGTACTGATATCATATCAGGCCTCAGTTTGGGTAGTTCAATTTGGAATAGGGTTGATATAGACAGCTTAAATATAAGAGGACTAAATTTTGTGGGTGGATTACAGCAGATACTGCTTAAAGGGGGAAGAGTGGATTTAAACGCTCTAGCTGAAATGAAAGTAGATATTCAGAACATTCACACCATTGCTGCAGATTTGCAGAACATTCAAATGTCGGTGAATGCACTGAATAAAACACTTCAAACCAATAATGTATCCAAGTCTATAGTTTGTGGTATAATAGGAAACTTGCTGAGTGAACACCTGAGCCTAGGGCTTAGAGAAATCAAACAAGGAGAATGGCCAAGGATAATGAACTCAACCTTATTATTCCATCTTATCAAAGACAGTGGTGTTACCTGTAGGAACTTTGCCCTTGCCAAAGTAAGGAGCCTGGATACTCTTTGCAATAAAGATCGCCTTGGAAAGCAGGAAATACCTCTGACCGTTGACATCCCTACATGGTCAACAGCACCCTTACCCGTATACAAGATGATCGTTCTTGGTGAGGTGGAAGTGAGAAATGGCACTAATATACTGAAACAACTGCTACCGCAAAGCAGACTTGTCGTCAAGGACAACCAAGTGTGGAAAACCATGGATCCCAACTGCTGTACCAGACGTGCCCAGGCCTGGCTTTGTTCCTGTTCCTTTGAGCGGCTGGAGTACATAGATGGCTGTGCTGCTACACACTCTGGAAACTGCATGGTTCAATTGCAAAAATTTGAACCGGCCTGGAAGAGAATAATTCGTGGAGAAGACTCGAGGGTCTGTGCATTAGGGGTTCCCTCATTCACTTGGCAGAAACAAGTTCAGTGCCGGACACCTATCACAGGCTGGTGTGTGAACCTCACAGATGGACTGTTAACAATTGGAGAGGAAGACATTCAAGCTAATATCCAGATGAATCAAGTATCTATGGACATTGAGCAAACTGATCTTGGCAAATGGGACTCTATGATTTCTCCTTTATTTAAGAAAATACCACCACTTACAGTCGAATTGGATACATTATTTAAGAGGGATAGTAGGAAAATTATAGAATTACAGGAACTAGTGAAGGAAAACCTCATCAGTTCTAATAAAATTACTAAGGAATGTCAGGAGCCTTGGTGGAGCATACCCACTAACACTTTTACTCACCCGCTATTGAGAACTCTTTCCATAATTTTTGTGTTTATTCAATTTGTATTAATATGTTTTTTGTTTGGTTTATATTGTTGTGGTAGAAGGCAATTACGAATAATTCAGAAAAGTAAGGAAAACCTAGAGATGGCTTCCATCTTAAGAGCCAGGGATGTCTGAGCAGTTTGGTTGTGAATCGATTCTAGTTTGAACCGATTCAAGTGGGGGAATATGTAGTAGTATATGTTGTAATATATGGATATGTATGTGCATGTTAATATATATATATATATATATATATTATATGAGTCTAACATATACAGGCCGGATTTCAAACCTGTGATTCAAAGAGACAGGAAGAGTCTCAAACCACTACTCAATGATGCATACTAATTAGTGACTTCGGCTGAAGTCACATCCTGTCTTTTAAGAGTGGCAGGTAAATATGTCCTGCTGTCTTTCAATTAAGAGACAACCAATCAAATTGGTCAGCTATTCAAAAGAAACAATATATAATGTTGGGAATTTCTGGCTATCACTTAGAGAAGAAACCCCCATGTATTCTCTGCATGAACATGTGAAGGCATAGATCTAGAAGGGATCAGAACATGTATTCTCTAAGATGAGACTTTGACACTACATTACTCTGTTGGATTCTTGTATCGTCTGTGGACTTTGTATGTTATTGGAAGATCCATTAAATGCGTTCTCTGGAGAACCTTGTGCGAGTTGCTGCGGAACAACATAATTTATGGTCATTATACTAAACATCTAAGATATTAATTATCTGACCGGAGTACTGGGCACACACCTATACCTTATCACTACATCAACCAGTCGATGCGTCACAAAGGGATGAGAACTTTGTGAGACCTTTGTCCTGCCAAATTTTGAAGGGTCTGTGGTCCAGGCCTGGGGGGAAACTCGGGTTTCCTTGGATTGGTACATGCCGAGACATGTAAGGGGGAAGCCGAAGACTTTTCCCGATTTCTCTCCAAGCAATAGCAGTGTCCCTTAGCAGTAGGTTGTGTTGATATAATGTTGGGACCGACTTCCATTTGCAGTGGAGAAGAGCTGTGAGGGAGAAGGGATGAGCCATGGCAGATTCCAGGGGGTAATTAGAGTAACGTGAAGATTGCGTGATACAATCTAAACCGATTCTCATCAAGCAAGCTAAGTTATAGGTTCTAACATTTGGGAGACTAACACCCCCCTCGCATCTGGGAAGAAAGAGTTTCTTTAATGCAATGCGGGGCCTCTTACCCCGCCATATAAATTTGGAAACGTCGGACTCAATTTGTTTGATATCTTTATGGCGGAGGAGCAGAGGTATAGTTTGCATCAGGTACAATAGCCGAGCAAAGCTGACCATCTTAACAAGGTGACATCTACCCAGAAGCGAGAGGGGCAGATCCAACCAGTTTACCAGTTCTTGAGAAATGTTTGCTATCAGAGGGGGATAGTTCAGACAATATAGGGAGGAGGGCGTCTTTCCTATCGAGATACCCAGGTAGGTAATATGGGACTTGGCAACAGAGAAGATTGAGTTATGGGACCAGGAGGGGGCAGGCCTAGTTCCTAATGGGAGAATTTCACTCTTGCCATAGTTTATTCGTAAGCCCGAACAGGTTCGGAAAACGTCGAAGACTTGTTTGATGGTGGACATATCGGAGGAGGGGTCGGCCGAGAAAATAAGGACGCCGTCCGCGAAAAGGGAGGAACATAGGTCATAGTCGCCGATCGGGATACCGTGTAGGGGTGCTACCTGTGTGAGGTGTCTGGATAAGGGTTCTAAGGCAATGTTAAAGAGGAGTGGGGATAGAGGGCAGCCTTGACGGGTGCCTTTGTGTAGACGAAATTCTTCTGAGAGTAGACCCGCGGCCACCAATTTCGCCGTAGGGGAGGAGTACATGGAGTTAATGAGGTGACAGAAGGGACCCGAGAAGCCCATCTTTGACATGGTCAAGGCAAGTCAATCGAAGCTGACATTGTCAAAGGCTTTTTCCGCATCTAATGTTATGATGGCAAAGTCGCCATTTGGATGTTGTTTAGGGTGGCTGTTCTACCCTTCACAAAACCTGATTGTGCAGGGTGGATCAGAGAGGGGATGATGTCAGAGAGTCGATTTGCTATGATTTTTGATAGGATCTTGACATCCAGGTTAAGTAGGGAGATGGGTCTATAAGATCCTGGTTCTAAGGGGTCCTTGCCCTTCTTTGACAGCAGCTTGATGATGGCCTGATTGCCTGACGGCAGATAGGGACCGCCGGACCACATGCCCATATATACCTTGTGAAGGGTAGGTTCCACTAGAGTCTGAAGGGTCTTGTAGAACTCACCCGTGAATCCATCAGGGCCAGGGGCCTTGGAGGGGGTAGGCTTGCGGATGGTGTCAGATACTTCGGAGAGGGTTATGGGAGCGTTAAGGGCCTCTAGTTGGGAGGGGGTGACAGTGGGAATGTTTAAGTTTTCCAGAAAGGCATGAGCCGTCTGCTTATCAATAGGGTCTGGGGCATAAAGGGTCGAGTAGTACTGGAGCATAGCCTTATTTATCGTTGGAGGTGTGGTGTTTGCGGTACCTTTGGAGTCTCTCAGGGACGTGATGTGGGTGGGACGAAAAGAGCCCTTGCATAGTCTAGCGAGTAGTTTGCCCGATTTATTTCCGAACCTGTGTAGGGTAGCGTCCAAGTTCGCTTTCTTGGTCAGTTCAAGGGTGTCTGCCCAAGTATCAAAAGAGCTTTTCGCTGCTAACCATTCCTCTCTGTCGCTAGGGGATCCGGTGGAGTATAAAGCCCTCTGGGCCTGGTGTAGTCTAGAACTGGCCAGTTTGTATTTTGATAGGGTGTTGAGTCTGAAAAAAGAGGCATAGGAAATAATCTGACCCCTGAGGAACGCCTTACCAGCGTCCCAGAAGAGGTTGGGATTGTCAGAGTGAGAGGCATTAGCTGAAGAATATTCTAACCATGCCTTCTCCATGGATTGCTGGAAGTCGGCTAGATTGTGAAGGTACGAGGGAAAACGCCAAATCTGGGGGTGGGGGGGGCAGGTTGAGATTATCCACGTTAAGTAGGATCGGAGCGTGGTCTGAGATGCCTATGTCTAAAATATCTGTGTTCGAAAGCAAAGGGATCAGATCGTCAGATCCAAAAAAGTAGTTGATCCTAGTAAAAACGGTGTGGGGGTTGGAGTAAAAAGTGAATTCCCGGGGGGGCGGAGCTAGCCGGGAACCGCGATGGACGCCTGAGAGCAGAGCTCCTCACACAGCAGGCAATTAACGGCTCATAACAGCCCATCCGAGCGGCTAAAAAAGCACTCTGCACGGCGGAATCACCGCAGAGCAGGCTCCCTACACAGCGGGCATGACTAAGCCCAAAAAGACTGGGAATCGCCCTCAGAAGCTGACGGAGTTCTATCCCCTGGAGGCCAAACAACATGGTGCCGGAGCGACTTCCACGCCGATGGCGGGACCGCGTTCACAGCAGAACCCAGACAGCAGAAATAACAAACGGAGCAGTCCTCCTAGATCATCCACCTCTCCTCCACCTACACCCTCCTCGGGGAGCCCTGAGAAGTCCAGGTTTAGAGCGGATGCAGCGGATGAAGAGGTGAGCACATTACATGTCTCAGGGGAGGATTCTAGAGAGGACACAAGGGAGCTCCCTGACTCCATTGACACATTTCCCACGGCCAATCAGCCAGTTATGGACACTGTCCTGAAGGAGATGCTGGTCTCCTTGAGGAGCTCTTTGCACACTGACATGGTGTCATGCCTGCACAAGTTTGGCAGAGAACTGAGCTCAGTTACAGAAAGAGTGACACATGTGGAGGTTAAGATGGGGGAATTTGCTGACACGATAAATGACCTGGTTTATGCCAATGATGGGAGGGAGGATGAACTGGAAACACTTAAAACAAAAATGGCAGATTTAGAAGACAGAAGCAGGAGGAACAACGTTAAGATAAGGGGAATCCCTGAGTCAATTCAACAAGCTGATCTGCGAGTGTATGTATCCCAACTCCTAACTGCTACCCTCCCTGACATGTCGGAGCTGGACTTTAGCGTGGACAGAATCCACCGTCTACCTAAACCCTCGTATCTGTCAGAGAATATACCCAGGGATGTTATTATGAGATTCCATTTTTACTACACCAAGGAAAAATTGATGGCAGCATCCAGGGTAAAAGAGAAAAAATTCAAGCGCCATACGACAATCTACAATTTTATGCGGACTTGTCGCAGTTCACGCTGCAAAAGCGCAGGAATTTAAATACAATAACGAAAGCTCTCAGGAACCACAGTCTCAGCTACAAGTGGGGCTTCCCGACAAAATTGATTGTCACTAAGGAGGGAACGGACTATGTGATTGACTCTATGGCAAGGGGGCTGACCTTCCTGAAATCATGGGGGATTACACCTGACCCTCAGACCCAGAATCCAGCGAAATCCAACCGCTCCACACCACCTCAAAATTGGCACACAGTAAACTCAAGAAATGCCCGCACCCATAAATAGTCCGGATGGGCAAGACATGCCACAATCCACCTGCTGAGGGAGTAGTCCATGCGGTCCACGTTGCACTTATAGCTCGGACTTTCTTACCCCAGTCTATTTGAGTGGCCATGAGCCACACTCTTGTTCGCATTCCACTAGTTGGGCTATTCGCCTATGTTGGTTATTACCTTTTGTTTACGTTCTTGTTTTTCTCCCCAATCGGATCAGAATGTCAGCTCCTTGAGTGCATCCAGCTTTCGCCCACAGGACTCTTGACGATCCGCAGGCCTCAACAAACTCCTCAGCACGCACAAACATGGACGATCATTCTTCTGACAGTGAGTAGAATTTACCCTCCTTGTGTCATCCAATCACCTCATAAAATCAAATGGCGTTAAAACTTCTGTCAATAAATGCCAAGGGCCTAAACCACCCGGCGAAAAGGCGTTCATTATGGAAAGAAGCTTTGCACCAGCAGTGTGACGTACTGTGCGTCCAGGAGACCCACTTCACCCTGGAATCCCCCCCTAAATGCTGTCACCCCAAATTCCAGCACTACTTTTATGCCAACGCTGACAAGAAAAAAAAAGGGGTAATGATAGCCATAAAGGACTCAGTAGCCTTCAAACTACACTCAACAGTGGCAGACCCTCAGGGTCGTTTTTTGATCCTGATATGTGACATTGACTCTATCACCTACACGGTAGCGAACATCTACGCTCCAAACAAGGGGAAAATTCGATTCTTTAACAAGGTTATGAAGAAAGTAAGGGTTGTGGAGAGGGGTAGAGTTTTATTGTGTGGGGACTTCAACATCACCCCGGACCCATCTGTGGATTCCACGGCGGTGCATAAGAGACCCCCACCGTCATTGGGAGAGTCCCTGAGGTCTCACAAAGTTTTTGATTCCTGGAG
The DNA here is from genome assembly GCF_905171775.1 of Rana temporaria. Classification (NCBI taxonomy): domain Eukaryota; kingdom Metazoa; phylum Chordata; class Amphibia; order Anura; family Ranidae; genus Rana; species Rana temporaria. The sequence goes on along the minus strand of NC_053489.1, from coordinate 381,098,317 downwards.
ATGTCTCAATGCGAATGAGAGGGACTATTCCTTTTTTTCCAATTGCCATAGAACGTATAGTAGAATTGACCTGTTTCTAGTAGATAAATGCTTACTGTTTGAATGCAAAGTCGCCACTATCAATACCATAACCTGGTCGGACCATGCCTCGATCACGTTGTCTATAGGACACAACATTAATAGCGGGGGTACACGTGTCTGGAGAGCGAATCCCAGGTTGTTCCAGGATGGTCCGACTAGGTCTCGAATTGATAATCAACTAAGAGAATTCTTCTCATTTAACTGTTTATCGGTGTCAGACACCTGTGTGGTATGGAATGCCCATAAGGCATTTGCGAGAGGGATCTTGATACAGCAAGGAACCAGAAGTAAGAGGTTGAGGCAGAAACATGTGACTAACCTGATCTCAGAAACAGAGGCACTTGATAGACAAAATAAAAGTAAACTATCCCCAATCACTACGGCTAAACTGTCGCAGCTCCGTACTGAGCTGCGTCTGCTGTTTCAGGAGGACTTTGAAAAATCCTCCAGGAGACTAAAGCTACAATATTATACATGTGGCAATAGAGCAGGTAAGATGCTTGCAAATAAGCTTAAAGGGCAGAGACATAAAACACAGATCCCTTTTATTATCCACCCTGTGACAAAGGCTAAACTCTATCACCCACAGGCAATAGCGGACGCTTTTAGCCAATACTACAGTATGTTGTATAACCTTAAGGACGACCCTAGTGTCCCCCAACCGACCACTTCTCTGATAGACTCATTCCTTCAACACATAGATCTTCCGGAGCTCCCTCCTGAACACCTGGAGGAGTTAAACTCTCCAATCTCAGAGAAAGAGGTAGGTCATGTTATCAAGAACCTCCCAAACAATAAATCCCCAGGTCCAGATGGTTTTACGGGAGAATACTATAAATATTTTCAAGACACTCTAGTCCCGCAGTTGGTGAAACTTTTTAACAAAGCAGCTGAGGAGTCCCTTATTCCCTCAGAGATGTTGAAAGCTATGATAGTGGCCCTGCCAAAGCCCGGTAAAGACCCTGATACCCCTCAAAATTTTAGGCCGATCTCACTGCTCAATAACGACATAAAAATATATGCCAAGTTACTTGCTAATAGGCTGGTAGACATATTACCCGGATTGATCGATAGGGATCAATCTGGATTTACAAAAGGACGCCAGACATCAGATGCCACACTTCGTTTGATCAATGTGATTCACATGGCGGGTGGTGGGAGAACGTCTTCTCTGCTCCTGGCGCTGGATGCAGAGAAGGCGTTCGATAGGATTCATTGGCAATTTCTATCAAGAGTACTGTGCAAGTTTGGGTTCAAGGGATTCATCTACTCAGCAATAATGGCACTGTACACCCTCCCCTCTGCACAGGTTTATATAGCAGGGGTATTGTCTACACCATTTACCATAACCAATGGGACAAGGCAGGGGTGTCCTCTCTCGCCATTGATCTTTAATCTATTAATGGAACCACTTGCCTCCTATCTGCGCAACCACCCTGATATCTCGGGCATCATGGCGGGGGGGAAGGAGCACGTCATCAGCCTTTTCGCAGATGACGTCATCCTGATGCTGTCAAATGCGGACACCTCCTTACCAGCGGTACACAAGGCGTTGAACGTATTTAATACTGTATCGTACTTTAAGGTTAACGAATCAAAATCATATATTCTGAATTTAGGTATTCCAAATGCGGTTGAGGGCTCTCTTAGGAACAAAGTTCCCTACACGTGGAGGCAAGAGGGTATCACTTACCTGGGCATAACTCTGACCCCTAAGACTGGGGATCTTCTACGAGCCAACTTTACTCCCTTTTTGGACACATTAAGGTCCAAGCTGAAGGCTCTTGCAAATACTGAACTGTCATGGCTGGGCAGATTGGCAGCCTTTAAAATGCAAATCCTCCCACAGGTGCTATACCTCTTTCGCACACTTCCCATAGTTTTACCTAACTCGTATTTTAGAACTATGCAATCCATGATAAATACCTACTTATGGCAAGGGGGGAGGGCGAGGTGTGCATTTAGCAAACTCATCAAAAATAGAAAGGCAGGTGGGATAGGACACGTCCACATCCAAGATTATTATTTTGCATCCATACTAGCTCCACTTAAGCAATGGTTCTTGCCACATTCTAAGGCTATATGGAAAGACCTAGAGGAGGCCCAGGTCCCACAAAAAAATCTTGTGAACTTTCTGATGACTGCTCCAATTGCAGGCTCACTTACTACTAAACTCGCCCCACCTATCCAAGCCTCGGTCAGGGCATGGCTATACTTGTCTAGAAACACTAGAGAGGATGCAGGCAGAACATCTATGGAACTTCCCCTGTCGGCACTAGGACTCTTGATACAAAATATCAACGTCTCTACATGTATAGATAAAGGGATTAAATATGTAGAAGATATAGTGGAGGGGCCCCATCTCAAATCTTTTGCCAGACTTCAGAAAGAAAATAAATTGACAGCCTCTGAACAATACACTTTCATGAAGAATACGTTTTGTGGACAAGTATCAGTAGTCACAGGCACCTCACCCCACTAATACACTTTCATGCAAATAGACCACTTATGGAGGAATACCCCAGGACTACTTACTAATATACCGGGAAAGATCTTGAGGTTCTACAGGGACCCCCAGGGATCAGTTGGAGGAATTTCTATTGTGTATAATACCTTGCAAAACAAGTTAATCTGTGAGAAATCTCAATCCATGCTAGCATGGGAAAGAGAATTGGGGGCAGAGTACACAGCCTGGGAATGGGAAAGATCATTCAGACTTACGTATACCTCTACGAGGAGTACCAATTTAAGGGAGATGCAACAAAAAATCACACTCAGATGGTACCTTACCCCATATAGGTTGTCAAAAATTTTCCCGGGGGCCTCCCCACTTTGTTGGAGAATCTGTGGCGAAAAAGGTTCACTGTGCCACATCCTATGGTCATGCCCCAAACTGCATCAAATCTGGAAGCAGATTGAGAGACTAATGGGGGTGGTGACAGGGGTACACCGAGTGTTGTCACCAAGCATGGCAATACTCTCCCTAGAACTACATAACATACCAGCTTCACATAGGACCATTATATCGCATATTGTTATGGCTGCACGTCTTGCTATACTGAGACATTGGAAATCAGTAGAGGTACCCACGATTACAGAAATCATACACATCATACATACGCACGGCACGTATGAGGTACTTCATTCCTCAGCCATGGGAAATTATGATAAGACATCTCAAGATTGGAGCAATTGGTTGGACTGGTATAAAGGAGGTGCATGTCTATAGGGGCCAAGTGGGACTGTTAAGTTATAAGAATATTAAATTACTTGCATATTACAATATTATACTATTGTGATGGTAAATCTGATACTGTTACTAACGCTAAGCACTAAATACTCATAGATCTGAATGCGGGAGAATTTTATTTATTTTATTTTATTTTATTTAGTTGTGTGATCCTTGTCCTTTGCAGGGATGTTCATTGACTTTAGTTGTATTTGTTCAACTAGCATCTAGTTACTACCTATGCTTCATATGGTACAAAGTATTAATGTTATAGAAACCGTAACTACGAACAGGAGCTCATATCCGTGCGGAGGCGGGAGGCTTGCTCCATGTGCTCCCTGAAGCGACCATTGAGAGGGATCGCGGGGGGGCGGAGCGGGGGTCCCAAACTCGCATGGGTACCCTGTGACAATGTGTGTATTTGGTTCTACTGCAAATGTTATTCATGTACCCATTACCTTGCTTACATATTTTCTTCTTGGATGCATGTCTGTTTGGAAATAATTTTTCAATAAAAATATTGAAAGTAAAAAGTGAATTCCCTGTCTGCGGGATGTTGTATGCGCCACAGGTCTCGGAGGTTGAGGGAGTCCATAGTGGACGCAAAAAGCGATGGGGTGAGGGAATCGGATCCTAACCTGGAGCGTTTAGGTGAGGACCTGTCATCTAACTGGTGCATGACGTCATTGAAGTCGCCTCCTACCAGATGGGGGAGATGAGTGTTTTGTAGTAGCCAAGCAGTCAGTTCACTGTAGAAAATCTTACCAGGACTATTAGGGGCATATACATTGGAAATCATTAATTCCTTAGTTCCTATTTTTACATGAGCAGATAAAAGTCGGCCTTGGGTGTCTGACTTTACCGCAAGGACCGTGCACAGGAGATTTTTATGAATCAGCAGTAGGACTCCTGCTTTACAGGCAATGGCATCTGAGCCCAGGACTGTACCTACCCATAATTTCTGCATGCGATGGAAATCGGGAGTGGACAAGTGGGTTTCCTGCAAGAGTGCTATGTCAGTTTTAATTCTTTTGAGATGACGCAGGACCTTCATTCTCTTATTAGGGGATCTAAGGCCCTTTACATTCCAAGAGACTATTTTCATGTTATTGAGTCAGCAAAGGGGAGGGTCTGAGAGGATGTTACATACATGTTACCGCAGAGATGATCGGTTCGTGGGGGAGTTACCGGACCGAGGAGGGGAGGGCATACGTGAACATAAGTGCCAGGGACAGGGGGGGCAATGAGGGAGGGGGGGGGGGACAGGAGAAATATGAAACAATAACATCAAACATAACATTAAATGTGAAAACTTCGATTTTTTCCGCATGGGATCACTGCGAGAGCCGGCTCCCATGTCACGACACAGCCAGCATGATATCTGAGAGCCTGTGAATGGTTAAATGGTTCCATGCGGCTAGGAAGAGCCGGTACAGGGGAAGGTATCACCAAGGCAGTGCGCAGTGATGCCAGAGGGCGCCTGCAGAAAAGAAAACATCATAATGGCATTTGTAATAACACAGAACACAAACAGTGCAAATGCAAAACATTCTATCTGGATAGGAATGAATAAAACAATGAGATAGGCAATCAAGGCCCAGTAAACAAGCTTCAATCAAGACAGTTAGTAAGTAGAAGGGTGTACCTCGACTGGGTGACCGCAGGGAGTCAGTTCCAATGCAGATGGAGAGGGAGGGGATCGAGGTGTCCCCAACAGAACGAGTCACCGAGGAGCATGTCTCTAAATAAAGAGGAGAAAAAAGAGCGACCGGGATGACACCTCCGGTCCATACAGAGGACAAAAAAAGGTCAATAAATCACAGAAGCTGGTTCAGGTCAGGTTTAGGGTGATCCAGGAGGGGTCTGAGATCGTGGCCCTGAAGCGTTTAGGTGAGTCTTTGCGCAGGCTTCTCTGGTCCAAGGGACGGTTGAGTGGGGGGCTTTCGATGGGGTCTGGGACTGTCGACCATGTTGGTGAGAGCGCAAGAAGGCTTCGGCCTCCGAGGGGTCATGGAAGGACAGTTGATCGCCATTAGGGGCTCTGAGGCGAAGTATGGCCGGGAAGGCCAAAGTGAATTTTACTTGCTGTTTAAAGAGTTCCGTGCACACCTGCTGGAATGCTTTCCTCTTTTTTGAGACCTCCATTGAATAATCAGCAAATATCAGGACCTTTATTCCGTCAATTTGGACCTGTCTGGCCTGCCTGAACTTGTGCAGTATAAGGGACTTGTCAGCGTAGTTCAGGTACTTAGCAATGATAGGCCGAGGCGTTTTGCGGTCGGAATTAAACGCTCCCATGCGGTGAGCCCTTTCCACTGCACAGGGGCCCGGAAGGCCCAGGGCCTCGGGTATTCGCTGCGCACAGAAGTCTGCGAGAGCGGCTGACTGAAGTGACTCAGGGACCCCTACAAAATGTAGGTTACTTCTCCTGGACCTATTTTCCAAATCGTCCAGCTTTTGTAGTATATATTGGTTTGTTTTGTCCTGAGCATGTTCAGTGGCCTGAGCCTGGTACAGTTCATCCTCAGCGTTTGATAAGCGGTGCTCCAGATCATTGAGCCTGGTGCCATGCTCCTTGAGCTGCGTTTTGATCTGTGCCATCCCTGCTTTCACCACTTTTTCTACAGACACGGCAATCATGGGGGTTAAAAGAGCAGCCACCGCCTGGGCTATGCACTCTGTAGTATTGTCCCCTTCTAGAGGTGTCCCCGAGGTTTGTGGAGAAGGAGGGGAGGATGAGCTGCCGCTTACCTCCATCGCCGTTTGCAGCGCCGCCGTGTGTGGAGCCGAGTAGGCCGAGACCGGGGCCTCGATTTGCGGGGGAACCCGTCGGCGCCGCCTGGGCCGTTTGGGTGCGCGCACCCGATTTCTCGACAAATCGGTCCATGGCGACCGTGGGGTGTCTCCGGAGGTGGAGGGGAGTCTGCTGGGCGTCTCAGGCCGGATTTACAATATTCTCTCAGCAGATGTTAAACATTTTTGTTAGAGGGATGTAACTTTAATAATTTTTCTAATTATATCTATCAGAGTACAATTCCCCTGAAGAAGACCGTGACAGTTTAGGTCAAAACGTGTTGGGGTACTCATACGGAAACCAATTGAATCACGATGTAACATGTATTGTATTGTTGTTGATTTTTGCCACTGTTATTTTTATTTTCATGTATAATCAGAGTGTACTATATGTATATTATCTACACTATTTTACAAATGCTCCAACCATGTTGTACATTTTATTGTAATTTAATGTTGAAACCAAGTAAAGATTTTAACTTCAATATCATCCAACCACTCTTATTTATTGAGAATATCATGCCGCTAAAAAAAACACACTGGGGGACCTTCTCATTTTTGTTTTTGCATTTTCGGGGTGCGCGGCACACGGACTCCACATATGGGTTTTTCCTTGTTTCTACTCTGATGATTTTCTTTGAGATCAGCCTGCTGCCCCCCTTACCGGGAGGTTGGGTTAGAACTTATTTAGATCAACTTAAGACCTTACCGGGAATAATGGTCATGCTGACATGTAATTATGTTCAGATATGACCGTCTATAAATATATACCCCTTTCAGATTAAGGGTTAATGTATTATTTTTGTAAGGTAGCCCCGCAGACATATGGCTTACACCCAGTGTATCTGCGGTACTACCCCTTTAAATGCATGTAATGTTTACTGTTTCAATGAATATTATTCGCTGTATTGTTATGACCCCGTCACTTATCTTTGTTTATTCATAACGTGGTGACACCTTATATATCCCTTGTTGATAACAATGGCTTGCATATATACTGTTTTACTGATATTTCATGCCAGGATTTTTACATTCCGTCTATCACCTTTCATGCTTTTGGACTAGGTTGCGCCGCTGGCATTGCCTGTCATTTCCTGTTAGTTGGGCACCCAGGGGCGACCACCAGGGGCTGCTCCAGCCCTGAACCACGGCGGAGGCCATGGTGCTGTGATCGCACTATTTTAGTTCTCCATACCGCATCGCCTTCTCCACCTTCACACAGCGATATTATCGCACATGTGCCCCGCCCAAAGGGGAGTGCTAGCATGTCTTGCAGCATGGACTGCGGTGCGGTCTTCACTGGAGACGACCTATGGACGCCTCCTGTGAAGCACTCTACCTGCCCACTTCAGCGTTGTGACGTATCCCACGTCACACGCTGGGGGACTATATAGGAGCAGGTCCTGCACATTCAAGCTGCTCAGGCCATTGAGATAAACTACATGCACACCAGCAGCAGTCTCAAGGTAACAATTTTCTTTCCATCTTTCTTCATATACCCCCAACATTCATCATTTTTGCTTTGGAAGAGATGCATCCTTCCATACTAATTTTACTACAACCTTTTCCATTTATATATATTTTTTCATTCATTCATTCTTTATGCCTCTGTCTGCAGTTTGCGGCTTCAGCTCCCCTTTTCCACCCTCTATGGAGGATTTGACTACTCATAAAGATTTCTCTATTCTGAAGCGTAATAAGAGGTACAGTATTTTATTTCCTCATCCCTTTTTTTACTTTATGACTATTATATACTTTTGATCTGTCACTCTGTATGATTGTGTGTATATATATATATATATATATATATATATATATATATATATTTCTCTAGAGCGTCACTCTCAACGTACTGATTCAGTGGCAAACGCCACACTGCTGTGTGTGCAGATTTATCCAGTTCCTCTCCATCTATCACCATAATTGCAACAACCTATGTAAGTTCATTTAATTAATTCACACACTTAATATTTTTACTTTCTCATTCTTTATTTTTATTTTCATTTTTTTATTTTTGACTTATATTTATTTCTTATTTTTCTCAATATGGACTCTTTTTTGCGGCCATTGTGGGATATGATATATAATGCAATATACAAAAGGTTAACTATTCAAAATCATGTAGCTATTCAAGTATGTCTCCACCCGCAATTAATTGCTTTAACTATTATATAACATTAAGTACTGAAAAGGTGATGCTCCCTTTTTGTATGACCAACGTCTATAGAAGTTCATGGTAAATAATTAATGATAATTGCATTAAATAGTTACATAATATATTATATATATTTTTTTCTCTTTGTATACATATACACTTTATTAATTATCCCTTAACCATCGCATCTATTGTCTAACGAACAACGTCATACATCCGGAGCTTCAGCATTGTGCACATATGCACATACACACACATTATATATATACACATATATATATATATATATATATATATATATATATATACACACACACATTTTTCCAAAATATTTTTATCATTATCATTTTTATCTCTATAGTCAATAATATAAACAAATTTTCTTTATATCGATATATACATTATTTATTTATCTGACTGACTCTACGATACATTGAAACATTTTCCATGCATCTATAAGCCTGTTATCACTCTCCAACTGCACTAATCTTCAATCCACCATACAATTCCTTTTTCCTTGTCAATATATCTTTATTGAACAGTATTAAAGACAAGTGTACATTTGGGAACAGTAATAATAAAATTAAATGGTATTGAACAGAAAGTACTTCCGTATCTAGCCTGTGTACAAATAATAACGTAAGTAAATTCGATAGAGGTGGCCCTATAATTAGCCTTTCCCTCCACTTATGGCATAAGAATTAAACAAAATGATAATCAGGAGCATAGAGGTGTTGAACCTGTCTATACTAAAAACTAATAACAGTCCAGGAATTGTGGCTAAGTGCTACTGGCCCTAGGATCTATAGCATACTTTGCTTCTTCTAAGGCTTCCTGAGTAGCGCGTGACTACAAATTTACTAAGTTACTTCATGACTATCCTTATACATCTAATTAGTATGGTAAAGATGGGTGCTTAAGGAAAAAAAAGAAAGAAAATCGGTCTTGGGTGAGTAGAAGAAGATGTGAGGGAAATGGAAAAAGGAAGTAAAAAGGAAGAGAAAAAAAAATAAAAAAAAAAAGAAAAAGAAAAAAAAAGGGGGGGGAGGAGGGAGGGAAAGAGGGGTCTGCGGGGTCAGAACAGGAGTCTACCAACCTTGTGCATATCAATGAGCCGGACACCAACTAGATGACTGGGCTACCATGGCTTGAGTACTTCTCCATTAAATGTGTTTTGTGTTACATAATCCAGCCAGGGCTTCCATACGCTTTCAAATCTGGTGATTGTGTCAGCTTCAATAGCAGACATCTTGGCATATACCATAGCAACGTTCATTCTGTTAATAACTTCATTCAAGTGTAAGTTTGGAGATTTCCAGGCTTTCGCTATAGTCTGTTTAGCTGCCGTTAGAAGCTGGTTTGTCAAAGTAAAGTGAACGTGCGGGACATTAACCGGTTTTAGGTTAAGTAAGGCCGTTTTTGGGTCCATGGGGATCGTTTTATTCGTGAGTACATTAATTATTTTAAATATCTCTGACCAGAATTTCTGAACTATCGGGCACAACCACCAGGTATGAAAGTAAGTCCCCCTATTTGCGCAATCTCTGAAGCATAATTCTGAGTAGTTACTCGAGAATTTGGCTACCCTAGAAGGGACCAAGTACCACCTGGAAAGTACCTTAAAGTTTGTTTCTGCCGCTAGAACGTTAATCGACATTGTTTTGGTATTGTTCCATATTTGACCCCATTCCTCCGAACTCAGCTCCTCTCCCAAATCTTCTTCCCATTTATGGACATATGGTATTTTGTTATTGCTAGAGTTCGAGAGCAGAAGGAGGTACAATGTGGATATAACTTTTCTAGAGTGCGGGTCATTATTGCATATGGTTTCAAAAGCAGATAGTCGGTTGTTGACTATTGTCGTACATGCTGTGGGTTGGAAGAAATTCTTTATCTGTAGATATCGAAAGATTTCCTTGGGGGGTATTCCATACAATTTGTTCAAGGATGGGAAGGGGATTATTGTTGTCGAGTCGAAGAACCTATATTTCTGTGTACAATCTCGATCCACCCATTCTGTAAAGGATTTAGGGGAGACCCAGGCTGGGTAAAAAGCAGGGTTTTTGATGAAAGACAGCAGGGGGGTTAAAGGGGACATCAGGAGATGTTTATTTTTTACTTTGTCCCATAGGGATAATGTGTGTTTTGTGATGGGATTATTTATGTGTTTCCGTTGTTTTGGGGTGACCCATAACAAATTCGAGGTTGAGATGGGATCACTTTCTATTGCTTCAATTGACACCCAGATCGGTGCTTCTTGCTTGGCGTGATATTTAGTCAGAATAGCTAATTGCGCGGCTTGATAGTATTTTGCAAAATTGGGGAAACCAAGCCCCCCGGCTGTCTTTGGGAGGTGTAAGATTTGTGGTTTGATCCTAGGTTTGGAGGGCCCCCAGACAATGGAGGAAACTCGTCTTTGGACAATCCGCAGGAAATGTGCAGGTACTGGTATAGGAAGCACTCTAAAGAGGTACAGGAGTTTGGGTAAAATGGTAATTTTTATGGCTGAGACTCTTCCAAACCAAGAAAGAGGGAGTTGTGTCCAGGATTTCATTAAGTTTGTCAGCTGCTTCAGGAGAGCTGGATAATTACAGCTATAAAGATTTGAGACGTCAGCGGTCAAGTGTACTCCCAGGTACGGGATGCTTTTGACTGGCCATTCGAATGGGAGGCCCACTTTGGCGGCCGATAGTTCTGTATGAGAAAGGGAGATGTTGAGTGCTAGGCATTTTTTGGGATTTATTGCCAAACCAGAGATTGACGCGAATTGATGTAGGATTGGGAGTAAGTTGGGCCCCGAGACTTGAGGAGAGGAAAGAAACAACAAAATATCATCAGCGTAAAGGCATAACTTATGCTTTACTCCCCCTAATTCAATACCAAGCACCTTGGGGTCAAGTCTTATCTTTTGGGCTAGGGGCTCAATCAGAAGGGCAAACAGTAACGGGGATAACGGGCAACCCTGTCTGGTCCCCCTTTGGATATCAAACATTTCCGACTTGTAGCCTGCATATTTCACATATGCTTTCGGGTTTCGATAAAGTTGCAGAACCCAGCTTATAAAGTTGGGGCCGAAGCCCCATTTTTTCAGTGCAAATTCCATATACGCCCATGAGACTGAGTCAAATGCCTGTCTGACATCCAAAGAGAGAAAACAGGCAGGGATCTTCCTTTTTTTAGCTATACATGCCAACAGGCTTGCTCTCCTGATGTTATCGCCTGCTTGCCTGCTGGGCATGAAGCCTACTTGGTCCCGGTGAATCAAGGATCCTATTGTTTTGTTTAGCCTATTGGCCAATATTTTACTGAGTAACTTCACGTCTGTGTTTAGCATGGATATCGGACGGTAGTTGTCACATAGGGTTGAGTCAGAGTGTGGCTTGGGTATCATGCAGATAGTGGCTGTGAGGGACTCCTGCCTAAAGGATTTCTGGCTCAATAAATCATTGAAGGCCACCACCATCATTGGGGAAAGTTGATTACTAAACGTTCTATAGTATCTCGCGGTGAATCCATCCGGGCCCGGACGTTTATTTAATTTTAGCTCTTTAATGGCGCACATGACATCTTCTTGCGTGATTGGTGCATCCAACAAATTTTTGTGTGATTCATTTAGTCGAGGCAATTGCAAATTGGTAAAAAAGGCATCCGCTTCCCTTTCGCTAAAAGAGTTTGATTCTGTGTACAGTTTTTTAAGATGTGTGCTAAATTTTTGCACAATTTTGACTGGGTTACTAGAGAAGTTGCCATTTGTTGTTTTAAGATGTATCGGTTTATAGTTTTTATTGATGGAATTGAGCGATCTCGCAAGAAGAGTGCCTGATTTATTGGCTTTATTATAGAAAGAGTGTTTGCGCCTAAGTATCATCTTATCAGCCGTGTCCGTAAGAAATAGGTCTAATTCCGTTCGTGCTTTGTCCAGCCGGGCTTTTGTCACGGGTGTGTGACTGTGTTGGAAGGCCATGAAGGCTGTCTCATGTTCTTTCTCTAATTTGTGGAATAATTGTTTCCGCTCCCTTTTAAGGATCCCCATTTGCCTTTGTATTTTCCCCCGTAGCACTGGTTTGTGTGCCTCCCAGAGCGTAAGCGAGGAGACATCGGGTGATGTATTAAGTGTTATATACTCGTCTAAATCTTGTTCTATTATTGTCCTATAGGAGGGATGTTTAAGAATAATGTCAGGTAAATACCATGTCGGGTCTTGTTTTTTGGGGATCATAGAGGATAGGACAGTGAGGACTGCATTATGGTCGGACCACGGAATTGGAATGATGCTTGAGTCCAGGACTTCTGGCAGCATGCCAATCGATAGAAATATATGGTCTATGCGGCTAGACGATTTATGGGGGTTCGAGTAATAGGTATAACCACGTTTGGTGGGGTTTGTTTCCCTCCATGAATCCGCTAAATTATATTTTGCCAGTAGGCTGGAAAGGTTCCATTTATTCTGGTGGGACGGGGAAAAGGGCGTTTTGTCAAGAAAAGGGAGGAGAACTTGATTAGAGTCTCCACAGATGAAGATGGACCCAAATTTATGTGCGTTTACTACTTGCAGGAGATGCGACATAAATGGTAGGGGATTTAAATTAGGTGCATAGTATGAGACTACTGTTATTGCGTTGTCCAATAAATGACCAGTTAGGATGAGATATCGGCCCTCGGGGTCTATGATTTCTGATTTAATAGTGAATGGCGTAGATCTGTGAAATGCTATAAGGGTACCTCTTTTTTTGGATTGGGCTGATGCAGTGTAAACCTGTGGGTAGGAGGCGTGGAAGAACTTAGGGGTCGTATTAGGGGTGAAATGTGTCTCCTGTAAACATAAAATGTGCGCTTTCTTGGTTTGGAAGTATCTGAAAGCTTTAACTCGTTTCTGCGGTATGTTTAAGCCCTGCACGTTCAAGGTTAATACATTTAGGGGAGCCATGGTAGCCTAACCATCATGTGCTTCTTACCTTGGTGTCCTGCGCATCGACATCCCGAACTGCGCCCCGCAGACTGGGGAGGGGGAGGAAGGGGGGGGGTAACTGAGAACGATAGCCTTCAAAGAAAAAGACAAAACGTTATAAATGAACAAAACAATGCACAAATCAACAAACAACGTGCATACAAATCTGGCCCGTGATCGGGGAGGGAGAACCCGATCAGGGGAAAAGGGGGTCCACGTCTGATCCTCGCAGGTGGTTGCGGAGACCAGAGGGGAACCAATGGTGGCGCAAGTGGGTTCCGTGCCCTGGAGACCCGCTGCCTAAAACATTTTTGCAAGTATCCCGAGAGGATACTATGTATAAAGAACTATAAATATATACAAGTAGTTAGCTAGGTGAGATAACCTGTCAGGGGAAGATGTCCAGCTTTTAGGAAGGAGGGGGAGTGGATGCTGTGACATTCTTCCTTGTGGGCATTAAACGCTATGGGGATCCCTCCATTCTGCTTAATATTAAGGGTTATCGTGGGACTGTCTGATCCCAGGCAACACAGAGGGTAGTTGACTAATGGTAATAGTGGACTGGATGATAGTTGATATAGGAAGCTCTGAGGAAAATTAGATAAAGTAAGAGGAAAGTGAGAAAAGAGATATGCAAGGTGGGATTCAATCTGTATACTATGCTTACTAGCCCTCTGAAGGGGAGAAGCAGTGAGATAGACCTACATTGAAGGGATTAGGAGCATCTATTGCTTTTGATGGCGACATGTATGGCCTTAGATCTTATGGCATATATGTGATATGTGGAAAGAGAAGAGAGAAAGAAAGAAAGAGAGAGAAAGTAAATACATTTAAATGACAGAGTCCAGAGCTGCTGCTCTATTCAAATGGTACATCTGCAGAAAGGATTCAAGTCGGTGTGCCATGAGGTAAGTAAATGCATAAGCTCTTAGGTATCAGTCCATCGTGTCTTCTTGATCCTGCTGTTGTTCCACGAATCTGCCACGCTTATGGAGCTGTTGAATACCGTTGCCCTGGTTTTGTTGCGGTGAGCTATCGCGTGGGGAGTTAGATGCCGATCTTCTTCGTGCAGCTGTCGTTGTCGGTGGGGTCTCTATTATTTTAAAGTCAATCAGTGCTTGGTGAAGCTGTTCTGGGGTCCTGCACACAATTTTCGTGCCTTGATAAGTAAAGCGCAGGGAGAAGGGGAAGCCCCATTGGTACCTAATGTGGCGTTGCTGCAATTCCTGTAATAGGGGTCTCATTGCTCTTCTCTTATTGATTGTGAGTTGCGATATGTCCGCAAAGATTTGGTAGTCGTGTCCCTGAAAAGAGAGCTTGTTTTTCTCCCTGGTGTTCTGAAGGATTAGCTCTTTAGTCTTATAGAAGTGAAATTTAGCTATGATGTCCCTCGGGGGACCATCAGCTTTCCTCTGAGTTAAAGCGCGGTGGACTCTGTCCATTTCCAGCCTGTCAGCTGGTATCCCAGGCAATATTTCCTGGCACAGCGCTAACATTGTGCCATTCAGATCAATGATGGATTCAGGTATACCTCTAAATCTTAAATTAGACCTCCTGGCGCGGTTCTCAAATTCCTCCAACTTACTCTGCAGTGTTAAGTTCTCCTCCTTAAGATTTTCAATTTCAGATATGCAGTCCTGAGTAAAAATTTCTATTTCGTCCACTTTAGACTCAAGAGCATCCGTGCGATTACCAAGCTCTCTGATTTCTTTAGTGAGCTTAGTTGTAATCTGATCTGAGGTATTCTGCAGTGCCTTGTGAAGCATTTTCTCAAATTGTCTCATTATGCTGTTAGGGACCGCTGTCCCTTGAGTTATTTGTGAGGTACCATCCTGCGCTACATCCTCCTCCTCACTGTCTGTGGCGGTGCTCCTCAGGGAAGCCATCTGTTTAGATGCTTTAGCTGAGGTGGATTTAGATTTTCCTGAGGTGAGGGCATCTGAGGAGACTGGGGCCTTTTTCAGAGCAGTGCTCTTAGGATGCTGAGCGCCGCTGATGCTATGTGCTTTCCCTCTGCCTTTTGTGCCGTTTAACACCATTTTGGTGTCAAAATGTTCTCTCACCCTTCAGTTAGCCTTTCCTGCGGTTTTCCCGGCTCTCACCCGCTCCGTTCCTCCGTTATTTGCGGGTCTTTTCCAGTCACGGTGCGGAGCTCTAGTCAGGCATGACCGACCCACTAGGCTCCGCCCACCTGCCTCCTACAATTCCTTTTTCAAACTGTATTATAATCCTGCTCCTGTGCACTCCCCAATAGGACTGACGGGCACTGCATTTTCTGCGCAAACCGTTCAAGTTGCAGGTTGCTATTCCACCCAGCAACCCTGAAAGGTGAATCCCTGGCCTGCGATCAGGGCCGCCATCAGGGGGGTACAGGCAGTACATCTGTAAGGGGCCTGGAGGTCCCCACAGGGCCCCAGATGGCAACCCCCCTTTTTTTATTTTTTTATATATGAATGAATGAATGAAAAACGTATAAAGCGCGGCGCATGCGAACTGAATCGCTTCTGGGCGATTCAGTTCTGGGCTTCTTTATATATATATATATATATATTTTTATATATATATATATATATATATATATATATATATATATATATATATATTGTTATTATTATTAAAGGGCCCAGAGGTCCCCAGGGCCCCGGATGGTAACCCCCCTTTTTTATAAAAAAAATTAAATTGTTTTTATATATTTTTTTTACTTTTTATTATTTATATATATATATATATATATAGATATATATATATATATAATTTTTATTAAAGGGCTCAGAGGTCCTGGATGGCAACCCCCCCCCCCTTTTTTTATAAATGTTTATTTTTATTTTTTCATATATTTTTTTTAATGAAGGGCCCAGAGGTTTATTTATTTTTATTAAAGGGCCCAGTGGTCCCGGATGGCAACCCCCCTTTTTTTGTAATTTCTTTTAAAAAAAATAATAATACTTTGTGTAAATAAATATATATATATATATATATACACACATTTATTAAAGGGCCCAGAGGTCCCCAGATGGCAACCCCCCTTTTTAAAAAAAAAATATATTTTTTATTCCTTTTCATTAAAGAGCCCAGATGTCCCCAGGGCCCCGGATGGCTACCCCCCTTTTTTTATATATATTTTTCTTTATTTCTTATTTTTTTTGTAAAGGCCCCCACCCCCTGCTTCTCAATTTCAGATTTCAGACGGCAGCACCTCCCCCGGTTCTCTGCTCCAGGAGGGCCCATGCCTAAAGCTGTGTAAGGGGCCCCATAATTCCTGATGGCTGCCCTGCCTGCGATCCTTGATCATCACTGAGGTACCTTCTGTGTTCCATGCCAATGTATATTATAAAATTAGGACGGTTTTCATTATTTATATTTTTTTCTTTATTAAATATATTTTAATACTACTTTGGTATATGTATAAACATAATACTTGGCTAACTACATGATAATTTTTTTTCATCTGTTGTGTAATACAGACTCTGATACTGTGATGAATACGTGATATTTATTTGTGTTTTTTGCATTCAGAATGTCTCACCATTTACTTCTTCTGTTATAGATTGTCTTGTATACACACGTCCCTGAGGAAGCCCCAACGGGCGAAACATGTAGAACTCAATGTGTATAACAATATTTAAGTCAATCAATGGTGAATTACAATTTTCTATATGATCACGTTTTTTAGCCTTGTTTGTAAAATTTGTAAAAAAAATATAATTTTAATAATTTACATTATTTATTAATGTAAATTATTAAAATTATATTTTTTTTTACAAATTTTGTCTTGCTACATGTTCTCTGTGGTTCCAGAGCTAATACTTTTGATTCCACGACCAGTCGTTGGACATTTTCCTTTTGCATTCATATAGTCCCTATGCCCTATCCCTTAACAGGGAACATATATTCATTTTTCTACCCGGGACGATAATGCAATTGGCTATATTTTTTTCTCTCTTTGTTTATATGTGCAATTTCTCTATATATTTTTTTTCTCTAATTCTCGAAGGTCAGTCAACTTCCACAGGGCCTCGGGATCTCCATCATTTTTATGTTTAAGCTCAGTATGTTGGAGTGCTTTGAGCACTCTATCGAAGTCTGCCTGACGTTCCCTTTTAAAGTTTTGTGCCCAGGACGATAAGCTTGCCTTGAACTACTGCCTTGTGGCATTCCCAAATTGTTCCCTCTCTTAGATCTGCAGCGTTTTTTTCTCGAAAGTAGTGCTGCAAAGTTTCTGAGCTCTTTGACTCAGCTACCGGGTCATCAAACAGATTGTCATTGAGTCGCCAGGTCCAGGCCCTATGGGTGCCCGAGGGCGAATCAATGGTAACGGTGATGGAGCATGGTCCGATATTGTTATATGTCCGATAGACAAGCCCTGTAGCAGTTCCAGAGTGGGTCGGTCAACATATAGTAGATCTATTCTGGTGTATACATTGTGCACCTTCGAATAGTAGCTATAGCCCCTGTCTGTAGGGTGGAGGATTCTCCAGCTGTCTACCAAGCCAGTGCCTTGGAGGGACTTACGGAAGTGTTTTAGGAAGGCATGTGAGCGCGTGGGTCGCCAGTGCGATGTGTCTTGTGAGGAGTCTGGGCTAATATTAAAGTCATCCCCTAAAATTAGGGAGCCCTCCTTGAATTCCGCCAGACGGTCCAGGACAGTGTCTAGGAAGGTCAATTGGTTTGAGTTACAGGTATTAATGTTAGCGAAGGTGTATTTTACGCCTGCTATGGATCCCTTTAAAAAAACATATCGTCCCTGCGGATCTTTGAGATCACTTGCATGTTGTAACGGGCTGTTTTTGTGGATAGCCATCACTGTACCTCTGGATTTAGTAACGGGGTATGTGCTGATATACCACTAGTTGTATGGGTGGGTGGGTAGTTTAGGTACTGATTGCTGATTGGTGAGTGAAGCGAGTCTCCCGCAAGAAAACTACTTGGTGCCTTCAACTTCTTCAGTTCCCACCATAGTTTGCTACGATTACTTGGGAAGCAAAGACCACGGACATTATATGAAATGACCTTGATTCCTGCCATGTTATGGTGGTGTGTGGTGGGCTGACTGCGCTCCCGGTGGTGCGGTCCGGTGCAGACTGCGGCAATCCGAGTAGGTCCTATCTGTAAAAAAGGCAAGAGAGAAAAAGGACAGGAGAGAGAGGAAAGGATGGGAAGGAAAGAGAGAAAGTGTCTAGCTTCTACTGTATGTCGCAGGGGAGGTGGATGACAAAAGTAGAGTCGGTCAGGTGAAATTGAAATCCGTAGTGGGCCATCAGTTCCTCAGAGCTAGGGAGCCGGGCGATTAATCCAGTTCCTGGCGGGGGCGACTGCGTCTCCTACTGCGTCTTTGCGACATCTGCAACCAGGGCTGGGGAAGTCTAACAGCTGAAAAGCCTGCTGCTTCCTTGTCTCCCCGCAACTCCGGGAAGTCCACCGGGTTCAGTCCAAGTGTCGAGAGGAAGTGTAGGCGGTCATCCTTGGTGCATAAAGTCACAGAGCGGCCATTTTTAGTCGCCTGCAGGTAAAAAGGGAAGCCCCAGTGGTAAGGTATGCCCGCTTCTTGGAGTGCTGTCAGTACAGGTTTAAGGGCCCTAAGTTGCATAAGAGTGCGTCTGGAAATGTCCTGGTAAAAAAAGAGGTGTGTGCCATAGGGTGACCACGTGTCCCGGATTGCCCGGGACAGTCCCGCATTTTGCAGGTCTGTCCCGGGCACCTTCATTCCAGGACAATACAGTATCCCGGAATGAAACTGACACAGCCACCCCCCAAGCCAAACTAATGCCCCCAAAAAAGGCTGCCACATCACCGCTTTACTCACTGACAGTACTTGTCCTGGCTGGGAATGCCTGGAGGAGCACAGTCCCCGCCCCCTGCTTGTGATTGGAGAAATCATGAATCCCGCCTCTTGTGTCCAATCACTGTGCTGTGATTCGTTACAGCACAAGCTGATTTTTGGGAAGGGGAGGTCCCTGAATGGTAGTTTGGAAATGTGGTCACCCTAGTGTGCCATCAAAATAAAAAAAAGGGTTTATTGCGCATTTTCTGCATGATACGCTCTTTAACCACTTAAGGACCGCCTCCTGCACATATACGTCGGCAGAATGGCACGGCTGGGCACATGCACGTACCTGTATGTGCTGTGCTGTTGTCCAGCCGTGGGTCGCGGGCGCGCCCCCGGACGCGGTCCGGACCGCGGGACCCGCGGACCAGATCGCCGCTGGATTCCCGCGTTCTTCACTGTGGCGGCGTCATCGATCGTGTGATCCCTTTTATAGGGATACATAATTGATGACGTCACACCTACAGCCACACCCCCCTACAGTTGTAAACACACAAGGTCACACATAAACCCTACAGTGTCCCCTGTGGTTAACTCCCAAACTGTAACTGTCATTTTCACAACAAACAATCCATTTCAAATGCATTTTTTGCTGTGAAAATGACAATAGTCCCAAAATCGTGTCAAAATTGTCCGAAGTGTCTGCCATAATGTCGCAGTCATTAAAAAAAAATCGCTGATCACCGCCATAAGTAGTAAAAAAAAAATTATAAAAATGCTATCCCCTATTTTGTAAACGCTATAAATTTTGCGCAAACCAACCGATAAATGCTTATTGTGATTTTTTTTTTACCAAAAATAGGTAGAAGAATACGTATAGGCCTAAACTGAGGAAACATTTTTTTTTATATATTTTTGGTGGATATTTATTATAGCAAAAAGTAAAAAATATTGATTTTTTTTCAAAATTGTCGGTCTATTTTTGTTTATAGCGCAAAAAATAAAAACCGCAGAGGTGATCAAATACCACCAAAAGAAAGCTCTATTTGTGGAAAAAAAAGGACGCCACGTTGCTCGACCGCGCAATTGTCTGTTAAAGCGACGCAGTTCCGAATCGCAAAACCTGGCCGGGTCCTTTAGCAGCATTTTGGTTCGGGTCTTAAGTGGTTAACGGTATATTTGTGCAGTTTGCATATGATGTCTCTGGGATTGTCTGCGTCTTGAGAGGGGGGCCTCAGAGCTTGATCGATTTCAACAGGCACGGTGTCCCGAATATCCCAACTAGAGAGGGGATCATATTTTTGTGGGCAGTAGCTTCAGGCAGCACACGAATGCGGAAGTTTGCTCTTCTTCTGCGATTCTACAAAGTCATCTAAGTGTGACAAGAGTGCTTCTAGCTTGTGATCCTGTGCTGCACATCGCATTTGTAGTTCTGATATGGAGGGAAGGGTCTCATCCAATCTTTGTTCTAGTGTCTTTACCCTGTTTCCCAAGTGTGTGGTGTCCTCTTTAAGCTGGGGAACATCTTCTTTAAAGGCCTTTTCAACTCTGGATGTGAACCTTTCCAGATCCTCTCTAGTGGGAAGTGACCATATGTGTCTTTTAATATCCCCATCTTCCATGAAATCTGCAATGTCAGATCCCCCTGCTCTGGAGACAGTGGCTCCCAGGAAGGCCAGGGGTGCAGAGTCACTCACCAGTTCTGGGGATGGTAGTGCTGATCGTGCTGGCTGTATCCGCGGCGCAACATGTGCCTTGTAGTTCTTCCCGGCCGGCAGTCATCTTGGATTTTTTGGGCGCCTTACTGCGGGTCCCGGGAAAGTATGTGTCAAGCTGCACTTGTCGGGATTTATCAGCCCTGCCGACGTTGGGACAAGTCCTGAGTAGGGATGAGCTTCGCGTTCGATACGAACGTATGTTCGACTCGAACATCAGTCGTTCGATCGTTCGTCGAAACTCGAACAAAACGGGTCGTTCGCGCCAAATTCGAATGATGCAAAACATCCCATCATTCACTGCGGCGTTGAGCGCTGATGATTGGCCAAGCATGCTGTATGTCCCGCATGCTTGGCCAATCACAGCGCGCAAAAAACGAAGAACCATAATTGGCCAAAGCCAGGGTGGCTTTGGCCAATCATGGCTCCGGGGGATTAGTACACGCCCCACACTATATAAGGCAGCCTGCGCGGCGGCCTCGTGTAGTGTGTTCCGGCTTTGTTAAAGAAAGCAAGTCAGACAGACAGAGATAGAGAGATAGAGACACAGGGCCAGATTCAGGAACATCAGCGGATCTTTGGTCCGGCGCAGTGCATCTTTTTTACACTGCGCCGGAGCAGCGCAGAGAGGCATGCTAGTGATTCAGGAAACTTTTTTCCTGTCTCTTGCCCCGGCGTGGCGGATTTTACACGGCGTAAGGCGGCGTAAGGCGGGGTAGAATAAAATGGGTGGCTCCCTATGCTAATGAAGCGGGGAGCGTGGCGCAGGGGTCACGCCGGGGCGCATCTTAGACCGCACATGCTCAGTGACATCCAGGGGTAAATGCCCCAATCTGCACATGCTCAGAACTGCGCCCCGGCGTGATCCCTGAGCTACGCTGACCCACTACCAAAGCCCAGTCCATGAATCAGCCCAGACTTCCGCCCTGCAGGTGCAAATGTACTGAAGCTTTTTTTTTCCAAGCTAGGTGGTTTGCATTGTGGTGGGGCAGTTATGGCTGATGAGGAATCCTCAGGTGGGCGGATGACCAATTTCAGCCCAGAGGAGAGGGCTGTACTTATTGAGGGCCTCTCCCAACATGGGGACCGCCTCTATGTGTTGTCCAGCAAGTGTTGTTGCTCAGGTCGTTTGTAACGCTGCTGCTTTAGCTGCTCTCCAGCTGACCTCTGCAAGTTTGGTGTAAAGTTACCCCTGCTTTATAAAGGGTAACTTTCCGCTGCAAACCAGAGTTACACGCACCGGGAGTAGCCTGCGCCGGCAATTCGTAATTTGCTGAATCGGACCAACTCCCTCATTTGCATATTTAAAATAGAAAAACCAGGGCCGCGCTAGTTCAGACCAGCGTAAATGGGCGCCCACGCCGCACCGGCGTGGAAAGGTCCAAACGAAAAAAAAAATCTACGTTACGGCGTAATATTGTTTGCTGAATACGGCGCGGAGATACGCCGGCGCAAATTGGCATTTACGCCGCGCATCTCAGTCTACACCGGCGGAAATTGTTCCTGAATCTACCCCACTGTGTTTTCGTTTGGACCTTTCCACGCCGGTGCGGCGTGGGCGCCCATTTACGCTGGTCTGAACTAGCGCGGCCCTGGTTTTTCTATTTTAAATATGCAAATGAGGGAGTTGGTCCGATTCAGCAAATTATGAATTGCCGGCGCAGGCTACTCCCGGTGCGTGTAACTCTGGTTTGCAGCGGAAAGTTACCCTTTATAAAGCAGGGGTAACTTTACACCAAACTTGCAGAGGTCAGCTGGAGAGCAGCTAAAGCAGCAGCGCTACAAACGACCTGAGCAACAACACTTGCTGGACAACACATAGAGGCGGTCCCCATGTTGGGAGAGGCCCTCAATAATTACAGCCCTCTCCTCTGGGCTGAAATTGGTCATCCGCCCACCTGAGGATTCCTCATCAGCCATAACTGCCCCACCACAATGCAAACCACCTAGCTTGGAAAAAAAAAGCTTCAGTACATTTGCACCTGCAGGGCGGAAGTCTGGGCTGATTCAGGGACTGGGCTTTGGTAGTGGGTCGGCGGAGCTCAGGGATCACGCCGGGGCGCAGTTCTGAGCATGTGCAGATTGGGGCATTTACCCCTGGATGTCACTGAGCATGTGCGGTCTAAGATGCGCCCCGGCGTGACCCCTGCGCCACGCTCCCCGCTTCATTAGCATAGGGAGCCACCCATTTTATTCTACC
Source organism: Rana temporaria (assembly GCF_905171775.1). NCBI lineage: Eukaryota > Metazoa > Chordata > Amphibia > Anura > Ranidae > Rana > Rana temporaria. The sequence continues at coordinate 381,075,432 of NC_053489.1, read as the reverse complement.
CCGCCTTACGCCGCGCTACGCCGCCTTACGCCGTGTAAAATCCGCCACGCCGTGGCAAGAGACAGGAAAAAAGTTTCCTGAATCACTAGCATGCCTCTCTGCGCTGCTCCGGCGCAGTGTAAAAAAGATGCACTGCGCCGGACCAAAGATCCGCTGATGTTCCTGAATCTGGCCCAGTGTCTTTTCTACCAGATAGATAGATAGATAGATAGAGAGTAGTCAGAGTAAGGTAGTCAGTATAGTTAAATCTACAGTTTGTAGAGAATATATTCACATCCCTAGGAGTTGTCAATATATTTATAAACTGTATAGCTCAGCTAGATCTGCTATTAGTATCTGTCAGGCAGGAGTTTGTTCTACATGCAGTGCTCTAACGTTTTGTATTGCCTGCATTAGGGATTAGCTTTAAAATATTAGTCTGTGTTATTGAACGTGTGCTAGTTAATTGCACACACACGCATTACCTGTTACTGCACGTGTGCAATTTATTTGCACAGAAACGCAGTCGCTGTTAATGCAACTGGGCTATTGAATTGCACAGAAACGCAGACATTCTTACTGCGTGTGTGCTGTTTAATAGCAACTAAACGCAGTTAGTGTCACTGCGTGTGTGCTGTTAAATAGCATTTGAGCGCAGTCGCTATTACTGTGCGGTTGCTGTTTAATACCACCTGAAAGCAGTTGGTGTCACTGCGTTTGTGCTGTTAAATAGCATTTGAGCGCAGTCGCTATTACTGTGCGGTTGCTGTTTAATACCACCTGAACGCAGTTGGTGTCACTGCGTGTGTGCTGTTAAATAGCATTTGAGCGCAGTTGCTATTACTGTGCGGTTGCTGTTTAATACCTGAACGCAGTTGGTGTCACTGCGTGTGTGCTGTTAAATAGCATTTGAGCGCAGTCGCTATTACTGTGCGGTTGCTGTTTAATACCACCTGAACGCAGTTGGTGTGACTGTGACTATTTAGTTACATAGCACTTCAGCGCAGTTGCTCTTACTGTGCGGTTGCTGTTTAATACCACCTGAACGCAGTTGGTGTGACTGCGACTATTTTGTTACATAGCACTTGAGCGCACTCGCTCTTACTGTGCGGTTGCTGTTTAATACCACCTGAACGCAACTGGTGTGACTGCGACTATTTAGTTACATAGCACTTCAGCACAGTTGCTGTTTAATACCACCTGAACGCAGTTGGTGTGACTGCGACTATTTTGTTACATAGCACTTGAGCGCACTCGCTCTTACTGGGTGGTTGCTGTTTAATACCACCTGAACGCAGTTGGTGTGACTGCGACTATTTAGTTACATAGCACTTCAGCGCACTCGCTCTTACTGTGCGGTTGCTGTTTAATACCACCTGAACGCAGTTGGTGTGACTGCGACTATTTTGTTACATAGCACTTCAGCGCAGTTGCTCTTACTGTGCGGTTGCTGTTTAATACCACCTGAACGCAGTTGGTGTGACTGCGACTATTTTGTTACATAGCACTTGAGCGCACTCGCTCTTACTGTGCGGTTGCTGTTTAATACCACCTGAACGCAACTGGTGTGACTGCGACTATTTAGTTACATAGCACTTCAGCACAGTTGCTGTTTAATACCACCTGAACGCAGTTGGTGTGACTGCGACTATTTTGTTACATAGCACTTGAGCGCACTCGCTCTTACTGGGCGGTTGCTGTTTAATACCACCTGAACGCAGTTGGTGTGACTGCGACTATTTAGTTACATAGCACTTCAGCGCACTCGCTCTTACTGTGCGGTTGCTGTTTAATACCACCTGAACGCAGTTGGTGTGACTGCGACTATTTTGTTACATAGCACTTCAGCGCAGTTGCTCTTACTGTGCGGTTGCTGTTTAATACCACCTGAACGCAGTTGGTGTGACTGCGACTATTTTGTTACATAGCACTTGAGCGCACTCGCTCTTACTGTGCGGTTGCTGTTTAATACCACCTGAACTCAGTTGGTGTGACTGCGATTATTTTGTTACATAGCACTTGAGCGCACTCGCTCTTACTGTGCGGTTGCTGTTTAATACCACCTGAACGCAGTTGGTGTGACTGCGACTATTTAGTTACATAGCACTTCAGCGCAGTTGCTCTTACTGTGCGGTTGCTGTTTAATACCACCTGAACGCAGTTGGTGTGACTGCGACTATTTAGTTACATAGCACTTCAGCGCAGTTGCTCTTACTGTGCGGTTGCTGTTTAATACCACTTGAACGCAGTTGGTGTGACTGCGACTATTTTGTTACAAAGCAGCTGAACGCAGTCACTCTTACTGCTTGTGTGGAGTTTACTAACACCTGAACGCATAAATATGACTGGAAGGACAAAGAGAGGCAGAGAGTCATGAGGGCAAGCAGGCTCTGCATCTAGAGGTAATGCTGGTGGTGGATGTGGTTTATCCTCTTCAGCACGTGGCCGTGGCCGCTCGTCCTTCTTTTCGGGAGCTGGCCGTGTTGAGCCTCAAAATGCAGAGAAATTAGTTGAGTGGATGACCAAGCCGTCCTCATCCTCCTCATCCTCTCTCACACAGACTGATCATAGTTTGTCAGGCAAAGCAGCTGCCAAGGCGTCCTCTACCCTCTGCACAATGGCATCACACAATCCTTCCCTAGTCCCACCGTGTCCTCCTGAGGAGTCCCCCGAACTGTTTCAACACAGTGTTGGGTACATGTTACATGAAGATGCGCAGCGTTTTGAAGACTCCGATGACGGAACACAGATAGAGGAAGGCATTGATGTGAGCCCAGGGAGAGGGGGTGGCCGAGAGGGACAACAATCTGGGAGTGATGTTCCCCCAGCTGGAGCATACTGCCAGGTTTTCGACAGTGATGATGAGGAGGGAGGGGATGATGAGGTCATTGACTCTACCTGGGTGCCTGATAGGAGAGAGGAGGAGGACGAGGCACAGTCACATCTCCAAAGAGGCAGGATGCCCTCCAGGGGTCAGCTTAAGGGCAGCACACCAACTGCATTACATGGCGCTGCTGTGTCTCAACGGTACAGCAAAAGTTCTTTGGTGTGGGCCTTTTTTGAAACCTGTCCATCAGATCGTACCTTTGCTGTTTGCAACATATGTCTCAAGCGTATCTCGCGTGGCCAAAACATCACCCGCTTGGGCACCACGTGTTTGTCCAGACATATGTCGCGCTGCCATGCAGCGCGATGGAAAGCATACCAAAAAGACCCACACCAAAGACCGAAGCGGACCTCCCCTTGCCCTTCTGTGACCTCCAACCCCACTAGACCCCCAGTCCTCTCTGAAGCCTGCACCGAAGGTGTAGAAATAGGTGTGTCACAACATAGTAGTGGTAGTACATGCGGGCAATCTAATGATAGTAACGGACACATTTCCCTGCCCCAGCTGCTGCAGCGCCGAAAGAAGTACGCTCCCAGCCATCCACATGCCCAGCGGTTAAATGCTAGCTTAGCAAAATTGCTAGCACTTCAACTGCTACCTTTTCAGTTGGTAGATTCTGCCCCCTTCCGTGAGTTTGTGGAATGTGCAGTACCTCAGTGGCAAGTACCCAAACGCCACTTTTTCTCACAGAAGGCGATTCCGGCTCTCTACCGCCATGTGGAAGGCAATGTCCATGCCTCGCTGGACAGGGCGGTCAGTGGTAAGGTGCATCTTACCACTGACTCATGGTCCAGCAGGCATGGACAGGGACGTTACCTGTCTTTTACGGCCCATTGGGTGACTCTGCTGGCAGCTGGGAAGGACGCAGGGCAAGGTACAGTAGTTTTGGAGGTTGTTCCGCCACCACGCCTCCAAAACACTATTACTGCTTGTGACGTCTAGAGGAAAAGAGATTTCACCTCCAAATACGGAAAGGTTTTTTCACAGTAAGAGCTGTGAAAATGTGGAACAGACTCCCTCCAGAGGTGGTTCTGGCCAGCTCAGTAGATTGCTTTAAGAAAGGCCTGGATTCTTTCCTAAATGTACATAAATTAACTGAGTACTAAGATTTGTAGGTAAAGTTGATCCAGGGTAAATCCGATTGCCTCTCGGGGGATCAGGAGGGAATTTTTTCCCCTGCTGTAGCAAATTGGATCATGGTCTGCTGGGGTTTTTTGCCTTCCTCTGGATCAACTGTGGGTATGGAGTTGGGTGTATGGGATTGTATTGTGTTTTTTATTTTGTTTGTTTATTTTTTGTGGTTGAACTGGATGGACTTGTGTCTTTTTTCAACCTGACTAACTATGTAACTATGTAACACACCTCTCTCCTCCACCCCCTCCTCTTCTTCTTCCTCTGTGGCCTCTTTCTGTGGTGATGTTTGCTCAGAACCAGCCGTTCTCCGTAGGCGTACGAGGGGCTATGCAGGAATGCAGGCCAAGAGATGCCATGCGGTGCTAGAGCTGGTGTGCTTGGGAGACAGGAGCCACACTGGGGAAGAGGTTCTTTCAGCTCTGCAGGGGCAGGCTCAGAGGTGGTTGACGCCACGCCAGCTGAAGCCTGGAATGGTGGTCAGCGATAATGGCACCAACCTCCTCTCTGCCCTGCGACAGGGAAAACACACCCATGTTCCCTGTTTTGCGCATGTTCTCAATTTGGTGGTGCAGCGGTTCTTGGGCAGGTACCCTGGCTTACAGGATGTCCTGAAGCAGGCCAGGAAAGTCTGTGTGCATTTCCGGATGTCATATAATGCCACTGCTCGGCTGACAGACCTCCAGAGGGAATACAACCTGCCCAAGAACCGCCTAATCTGTGACATTCCCACCAGATGGAACTCTACGTTGGCCATGCTGCAGCGGCTGCACACGCAGCAGAGGGCCATCAATGAGTACCTGTGCCAATATGGCAGCAGAACTAGCTCAGGGGAGCTTGTTTTTTTTTTCACCCCGCCAGTGGGCCTTGATCAGGGATGCATGCACTGTCCTGTCACCATTTGAGGAGGCCACGAGGATGGTGAGCAGTGACAGTGCATGCATCAGTGAGACTGTCCCGCTTATTCACATGTTGGAGCACACCCTACGTGGAATAATGGACAGGGCCCTTGAGGCAGAACAGAGGGAGGAAGAGGAGGACTTCCTTACCTCTCAAGGCCCCCTTTATCCAGACACTGTTCCTGCTTGCCCACCTAGAACACAGGAAGAGGAGGATGAGGAGGAGGATTGTATCAGCAGCATGGAGGTGGAGCCTAGCACTCAGCATCAACAGCAGCAGTCTTCAAGGGATCATTTACAGTCCTAAGTAACACGTGGACTTTTACGTGGCTGCCGATCCTGTCGTCCTCAGTGACCCAGAGGACTGTGCCCCGAATGCCTCTGCAAACCTACGCTGCATGGCCTCCCTGATCCTGCAAAGCCTGCGTAAGGATCCTCGTGTACGTGCTATCAAGGAGAGGGATCATTACTGGCTGGCAAATCTCCTTGATCCACGTTACAAGAGTAAGGTAGCGGACCTTATGTTGCCATCGCAGAGGGAGCAGAAGATGAAACTTCTGCGGGAGGCCTTGCAGAAGGCTCTGTGCAATGCGTTCCCAGAACCGGGGGGATTAACAAAACCTGGCCCTGGACAACGTCTTGCTGAGGCTTCGGTGAGTCAGAGAAGGAGCGGTGGAGAAGGTGCCCGTCTGACCGATGCGTTCAAACTATTTTTTAGTCCGCAGCCCCAAGGTCTGACCGGTTCCAGCAACCATCGCCAGCGTCTGGTTTACATGGTCCGGGAATACCTAGGGGCAAGATCCGACTTGGACACCTTCCCCACCGAAAATCCTCTGGCTTACTGGGTCTTGAGGATGGATCACTGGCCAGAGCTTGCACAGTACGCAATTGAGCTACTGGCTTGTCCTGCATCCAGTGTTCTTTCAGAACGCACATTCAGTGCTGCTGGAGGCTTTGTGACCGATCACAGGGTGCGCCTCTCCACCGACTCTGTTGATCGACAGACCTTCATCAAAATGAATCGGGCTTGGATCAACACCATCTACCAAGCACCTGATGCTGATGTTACTGAATAATAATTTTTTGTTGAAATGTCAGATCCCTTGGAGACTGCGTATGCTGATGCTGAGTGACTGTCCTGTTATGCTGCTGATGGAATATCCTTCTCCTCCTCACTTTTCTTCCTGATATCTAGTAAGAAATGTTGTATTTCTGGGCTCCACCACCAGTGCCTAAGGCCTAATTTTTCTGCCCCTGTTTAACAGGGGCGCCTAATAACAATTTTTGATGCAATACTTTGCACATCCCTCCTTGTTGTGCTCCAATTAAAGATATTGGGAGGGGTTGCAGTGTTGTGTTGCGTCTAAGGCCTAATGTTTCTGCCCCTGTGAAAAAAGGGGCATCTGATACCAATTTTTGATGCAATACTGTGCATGTGGCTCCTTGTTGCGCTCCAATTAAAGATATTGGGAGGGGTTCCAGTGTTGTGTTGTGTCTAAGGCCTAATGTTTCTGCCCCTGTGTAACGGGGGCGTCTGATACCTATTTTTGATGCAATACTTTGCACGTCCCTCCTTGTTGTGCTCCAATTAAAGATATTGGGAGGGGTTGCAGTGTTGTGTTGTGCCTAAGGCCTAATGTTTCTGCCCCTGTGAAAAAAGGGTGTCTGATGCAAATTTTTGATTCAATACTTTGCACGTGGCTCCTTGTTGCGTTTAAATTAAAGATATTGGGAGGGGTTGCAGTGTTGTATTGTGTTGTGCCTAAGGCCTAATTTTTCTGCCCCTGTGTAACAGGGGCATCTACTAACAATTTTTAATTAAATACTTTACATGTGGCTCTTTTCTGCGGTCCAATTATAGTATCTGAAAAAGGGGGGGTTTTTGGGACTTTAAATGAGATGCGTTTTTAAACAAACAGTAGTATAAGTAAAATAGTAAACGTTTATAACCAGGCTCATACATACCACCCAAACAGCAAGCCAAATTCAACTGTCTAACTGTATATGTTAAAAGCAGAGATTGGTTGCACGCATTTGCAAGTACATGAGTAAGCTGCAGAGCCCGCGCCAAGGCTCTCTGCGATCTGCAGTCCTAACTAAACTTTTGTAGTCTCCTCAATGGAGGCATGTAATGACTAATGGGTAGATGGAGGACAGGTGACTAGGGGTGTGTCCCCGCCTCCACCTATGCTTGGTATTGTGGTGAAGAGCACTGGAAAAAAACGCATAATAGTATAAGGATATCAGCAAAACGCATCTCCATCCCTATATGGTACAAAGAAAACTGGGGTTGGGACTTTAAATGAGGCGTATGAAAAACACACGCCTCCATCCCTATTGAATACAAAAAAAGGGGGGGTTTTTGGGACTTTAAATGAGATGCGTTTTTAAACAAACAGTAGTATAAGTAAAATAGTAAACGTTTATAACCAGGCTCATACATACCACCCAAACAGCAAGCCAAATTCAACTGTCTAACTGTATATGTTAAAAGCAGAGATTGGTTGCACGCATTTGCAAGTACATGAGTAAGCTGCAGAGCCCGCGCCAAGGCTCTCTGCGATCTGCAGTCCTAACTAAACTTTTGAAGTCTCCTCAATGGAGGCATGTAAGGACTAATGGGTAGATGGAGGACAGGTGACTAGGGGTGTGTCCCCGCCTCCACCTATGCTTGGTATTGTGGTGAAGAGCACTGGAAAAAAACGCATAATAGTATAAGGGTATCAGCAAATGCGTGCAACCAATCTCTGCTTTTAACATATACAGTTAGACAGTTGAATTTGGCTTGCTGTTTGGGTGGTATGTATGAGCCTGGTTATAAACGTTTACTATTTTACTTATACTACTGTTTGTTTAAAAACGCATCTCATTTAAAGTCCCAAAAACCCCCCCTTTTTTTGTATTCAATAGGGATGGAGGCGTGTGTTTTTCATACGCCTCATTTAAAGTCCCAACCCCAGTTTTCTTTCTCCAATTATAGTATCTGTGTTGTGACACCGCCACCAGTGCCTAAGGCCCAAATTGTATGGCCCTGTTCCAGTAATTTTCTTGGTTGGATTCTTTTATCATTTGAGTTCATTCTAGCTTTCTCCTACGTTATCAGTGTCATGTTTATTTCCCTTTACTAAATACTCATCATTGTCAATGTAAACACCACAAACATAGATTTCTTATTTTAGACAGCATTGATATTGTTATACCTGAAGGGTTCCACATGTACTGGCACTTTAAGGCTGGCTCCACCCAGCAGTGATGACAAGGGTCAAGGGGCATAGTAGCCATCTTAGAGAGAGCACATGTAGGAAGCAGATAACCTGTAATGTCCCGAGATGCATTTTACAGTGTACAGCCTGTATTGAAATAAACATCCATTGTTCCAGACCAGAGTCTTGTGTCCCTTACAACACAGAGGATATAACAGATATAATAAGAAGCCAGACATTGTTCAGTATCCAAAAATATTTATTGTCTCACACTTAAAAAGTGTTTATTTTTCTTTGTTCAAAATATATCGTAATCTAATTTTTTTTGTTTTTTGTTCAAGACATATTTTGATTTGCAAGATTTTTAAAAACATGTATTTTCTTTCTTTTTTAGGTTTTATTTAAATCCCTCCCCAGCTCATCTACAAGACTCTTCAATTGTTGTTCCAAATTTCGTTTTTTCTTTAGAACATTTTCAAGGATGAGGTTTGTTTCCTCTATTTCGGAGATACATGAGCTTATCTCCCCAAGTAGGACATTGGCACTGTTGGTGTCCACTGTGCCCCCAACACCTCCTGAAATTTGGGGGAAAAAAACATGTATTACAATTAGGTAGGCCTACATGTATTACCTGAAGCTGTGCTGTATGACACTGACCTGATCTGGTGGGATTCTGCAATTCCTGCACATTCGTCGAGGGTGGGGCTTCTCTGTGTGTTGGCTTCGGCGGGTCGACTGCTTCATTGCGGCCTATGCGATTGTAAAAAAAGGGATACATAAATCAAAAAGATTAGAGGCCTAAAAGAGGAATATCAATCATTCTTTTTCAAAAGTTTGGTACAATTGTCTGTTTTTACAATCCTTCTAAGCTTAACACTGGATTTTATCCATTACCAAACCATGTAACCATGTTTGTGGTTACAAACATGGTGAAGTCAAGAGAATGGTCCGGGAAGACAAGAGAAGAGGTGATTACTCTTCACAGGAAGGACAATGGCTATAAGAAGATTGCAAAGATGTTAAACATACCAAGAGACACCATAGGAAGCATCATTCTCAAATTCAAGGCAAAGGGCACTGTTGAAACGCTACCTGGTCGTGGCAGAAAGAAGATGCTGACTTCGACTGCTGTGCGCTACCTGAAGCGTAGAGTGGAGAAAAGTCCCCTTGTGACTGCTGAGGAACTGAGAAAAGATTTGTCAGATGTGGGTACTGAAGTTTCTGCTAAGACAATACGGCTCACACTGCGTAATGAAGGCCTCCATGCCAGAACTCCCAGGCGCACCCCCTTGCTGTCTCCAAAGAATAAGAAGAGTCGACTGCAGTATGCAAAAATCATGTGGACAAACCACAGAAGATTTGGGATTGTGTTCTGTGGACTGATGAAACAAAATTAGAAGTGTTTGGGCCCATGGATCAACGCTATATTTGGAGGAGGAAGAACAAGGCCTATGATGAAAAGAACACCTTGCCTACTGTGAAGCATGGGGGGGATCAATCATGCTTTGGGGCTGTTTTGCTTCTGCAGGTACAGGGAAGCTTCAGCATCTGCAAGGTACCATGAATTCTCTTCAATAACAGGAGATAGTGGATAACAATGTGATGCAGTCCGTCACAAACCTGAGGCTTGGGAGACGTTGGACCTTTCAACAGGACAATGATCCCAAGCATACCTCCAAGTCCACTAGAGCATGGTTGCAGATTAAAGGCTGGAACATTTTGGAGTGGCCATCGCAGTCACCAGACTTAAATCCAATTGAGAACCTCTGGTGCTACTTAAAGAAAGCAGTTGCAGTGCGCAAGCCTAAGAATGTGACTGAACTGGAGGCTTTTGCCCATGACGAATGGGCCAAGATACCCGTAGATCACTGCAAGCAGGGCCGGATTTCCCACAAGGCCAACAAGGCCAGGCCTCGGGGTGGCACTGTGTGCAGGGGCGGCACCGCGCGGCGGAGGAGACAAGGAATTTTTTCAGCGGTGCGGCCCGTGCGGTGGCGGAGAGAGATTACATCTTCTCTCATTGTTCGCACTGCTGTTCCAACTTCCGCCCTTACTTACAGGCTGCGTGACACAGAAGAGAGACAATTACATCATCTCTCACCGCCCGCCCTCACTCTCATCTCTCACTCGAGTCTCATGTGCCTCTGTTTCACGGTTAACCTGCAGCTAGTTTCCCCGCGTGGGAGAGGAGAGGCATTGTACCTGGCTGCAAGTACTCTGCAATGCTGGAGGGGGGCTTGATTTTACATGCAATTAGTGACAAACTGATACTTTTTGAGTGGCAGCCAGGTAACTGTGGCAATTCCCATTCTGCTAGCAGGCAGTGTGGCAAGTGACATCCCCATCTCGTGGCAGGCAGTTGTGGCAAGTGACATTCCCATCTGGTGGCAGGCAGCGTGGCAAGTGACATCCCCATCTGGTGGCAGGCAGCATGGCATCTCCATCTGGTAGCAGGCAGTGTGGCAAGTGACAAATTACCATCTGGTGGAAGGCAGTGTGGCAAGTGACATCACCATCTGGTGGCAGGCAGCGTGGCAATTGACATCTCCATCTGGTGGCAGGCAGTGTGGCAAGTGACATTCCCATCTGGTGACAAGCAACGGTGGCAAGTGACACGCTCAGGGCTCACACTCATTCTGCTTTATGTTGAGTTTAACTATTTCATTTTATATTACAATGTAATGATAGAAATAATACATTTCAATCATCCTGACACCATAACAACCATGGTGCCGGGATGATTGAAGCACTAACACCAGTCATTGTCTGGGAAAAATCGCTTACCCCCGCGCGTCGCCCCCCCCCTTTAATGGGGGGGGGCGGCATTGAAGGACCCGGCCTTGGGGCGGCAAAGGGAGTAAATCCGGGCCTGGCTGCAAGACACTTGTGTCAAGCTATGCTTCAAGTTTAAAAGCTGTTATTACTGTAAAAGGATGTTGTACCAAGTAATATATATATATATATATATATATATATATATATATATATATATATATATATATATATATATATATATATATATATATAATTTTTTTTTTTTTTTTTTTCATTTTTCTTTTTTTTTTAAACCCTCCCCAGAACATCAAGAATATTCTTGAGGTCTTGGTCCACCTTCTTATTGTTCCTTATGATCTTCTCCAGGGCGATGTTTGTGTCCTCTATTTGTGCCCTGCAGGACATTATCTCCCCAATGAGCACCTGGGCACTGTCACTGTCTAAGCCACCACCAACAGCTCGTACACCGGAAATTTGTGAAAAAACATGTATTAAAATTATGCAGGCCTACATGTATTACCTGAAGCTGTGCTGTATGACACTGACCTGATGTGGTGGCATTTTGCACTTCCTGTACATCCAGCGAGGGTGGGGCTTGGCTGTGTGTGGGGTTGGTCTGCTCCATTGCTGCAGCTTGATTGCGGCCTATGAGATTGTAAAAAAAAGGGATAGATGAATCAAAAAGATTAGAGGCCTGAAAGTGGAATATCAATCATCCTTTTTAAAAAGTGTAGTACAATTGTCTGCTTTTACAATCCTTCTAAGCTTAACACTGGATTTTATCCATTACCGAAGCTGCTGCATTTCTCTATCTTTGGACAAGTTTCCTACATAGAAAAACAACAAGTATACACTGGATCACCTCTGTGTGACACGCTAACTAGGTTGTTGTTGTGACCAACACTCAGTGCCGATCATGACCTCCCTGGGGCTCGAAGCTAAATGACATGGCACATTAAAAATGAGAAGCGGGGGGCGCCGACAACAGTGACATGTCACATTAAAGAAAGTTGAGAAGTGGGGGGAGGGGGTGTTGTGCTGTCGGAAATGACATCTTACATTACATTGAGAAGCAAGGGGTGCTGACTTCTTGCCTCTTCTCCCATGCAGTCAGCAAGTTGAGAAGCAGGGTGAGGGGGCGAAAATGACTTCTTACTAGGCGGGGCCTCTAGTTATTTGGGGGGCCCTTCGCAGATTTGCAGGGCCCTAAGCGGCTTGCATAGCGAGCCTATAGGGCGGATCGGCCATGCCAACCATTGTGCTACTGAGTCCATATGTGTAATCAACTGCTGAGCATACTCTCCTTTTACTGTATAATGACTTAAGTCGGATTATTTAAATCTAGTTAATAACACATCTACATTCAATAAAATTTGGTCTCACATAAGAAGATCTTAAATACAATGAACAACCAAGTATTGGGGAGCAGCGGTGGCACGACGCGATTGGCACTGCGCTGTAAAGCCATTCACCTCTGCAGCTAGAGGTTCGGATCCCGCTCTCATCTACATGTGAATTGAGTTTGGTGGTCTCAGCCCGGCAACCGGTGGGTGTGCTATGCGAGGTAAGCTTGCGCTTAGTACGCCCACCCCCCCTCCCACAAAAACCACCACACTTACACGCACTCGAAATTGGGTTAACATGCACGCACTTTGACCACACGGTCTCTAAAAAGAGAGGCGAAGGACTAACGGGGCTGGTTGAGAGGGCTAGATCCTCTCACTCCCTTATAGGGAGTCCCTCTGCCCCGTTGGGCTTCAAAGCAGAGCAGGTAGGGCGGGCTGTGTGGGAGGACCCCCTCACACACCCATTGCCACCCGGGGCATGGAGAAAGGTGGCAAATTGCCTCTGGGGGAGGCCTGCCTACTCCCAACTCCTGCAGTCCGGCTCCTCTCTCGAGTACACGCACAAAATACACTTTAAAAGAAAAAAACAACCAAGTATTATGCCCACAAACAGGAACCTTGAAACATCTATTCTTGTCTATCTATTGACTGTCTATATACACAACCTGAAAGAAAACCAAATGACGCAAAATAATTAAAACAAATATTCAGAGTACACATGAAATTTACTTACGTCTTCTGAGAACTCTTCTAATTCTCCCCATCTGGTCCTGCTCTCTGATTTTCAAATCAGACCATCGCTTCCGCAGCTGCTCCCTGGACCTCTGCACCCCGAATTTTGCATGGAGAGTCCTCTGCACCTTCTCCATGATCTGGGCCTTCTTTTTATTGGGGTTCTTGTAAGGCCCTTTTTTGCCATCGTAGTCCTCCTTTTTAAGAACAGCCACCATCTCTACCATCTCTTCGAAGCTCATGTTGGTGGCTTTGTAACTCCTGCTCCTCCTGGTGTGTGCCTGGCCTCTCTCCTGCCTGGTTGCAGCTTGCTGTCTTCCCTCCATCATGTCTTCTGACTCTTGCATTGAACGACTGAAAAGGGGCGTGTCAATCACTCGAACGATCGTCATGGGCGTGGCAGAGAGAGAGAGAGACTTGTAAAGCGCAACACATGCAAACTGAATCGCCTCTGGGCGCTGTATCCATTTCATGGGTAAGGAACCCCTTGACCTCAGAAGAGATGGGTTTTAATCTTTCTCCTGAAGGCCAAGTGGTCCGACTCCAGTCGGATGGTGGTTGGTAGTGCATTCCACAGGCGAGGTCCCTGGACTGCAAATCTTCGATCTCCTTTGGACTTGTATCTGGAGGAGGTTTTGATTGGGCTATTTTTTCGCATAGATATTGGGGGGCGTTGCCTTGAATACACTTATGTATTAGGCAGAGTGCCTTGAAAGTGATTCTGTCTTTTACTGGCAACCAATGAAGGGATCTCAGTGAAGGTGAGATTGATTCCCATGGTTTTTTTCCAGTCACTAGTCGAGCGGCCGTTTTTTGAACGACTTGCAGACGAGTGATTTGGTATTTGGGGAGTCCTAGATAGAGGGCATTTGCGTAGTCGAGTCTGGAATTGATGATTGTTCCCACCACGACTGCAATGTCCTCTTTCAGGATAAAGGGCGTGAGTCTGCGTAGTAGGCGCAGCAGATGGTGGGATCCGCTGACTACTGACCCTATTTGTGCATCCATTGTCATGTAGGTATCGAAAATGACTCCGAGACTTTTGACTTTGGTGCTAGGGGTGATAGTTTTACCCAGAATGGGTGGGGGAGTCCATGTTGACGCGGGGTGATTTTTCCGGTTAGCGTGAAACAGGAGAAGTTCTGTTTTCGAACCATTGAGTTTAAGATAACTGTTTGTCATCCAGTTATCTATTAGAGTGAGGCATTTCTCTAGTCCAAGAGAATGATCCTTTTTGTTGCAGATGCGGAAATACAGTTGTGTGTCGTCTGCATAGGAGTGGTAAAGTAACTTCTGGTTACTGATGATTTCAAAGAGAGGGCGAAGATAGATATTAAACAATACGGGCGATAAGGGAGATCCCTGAGGGACTCCGCATGACACCGTACGTTTTTCAGAAGTAAAAGACCCCAGTTTCACTATTTGTGATCGGTTTTCCAAGAAGGAGGAGAACCAGGGTAAAACACATTCAGCGACTCCGGCTACTTCAGCTAGCCTAGCCAGTAGTAGTCCGTGGTCTACAGTGTCAAAAGCCTTGCTTAGGTCCAGCAGTATCAGGAGACAAGATTCTCCTTCGTCTGCGGCCTCTAGAGCGTCATCCCATATTTTGAGCAGCGCAGTTTCTGTTCCGTGACCCGGACGGAAGCCTGATTGAAACGGATCGAGTAATTTATGGGTGTCTAAATGCAGTTGCAGCTGTTGTACAACTACTTTCTCCATTACCTTGGAGAAGACATTTAGAGCTGTTATGGGCCTCCGGTTGTTTGGGTCTTTGAAGTCGAGGGTAGTTTTTTTTAGAATTGGTTTTATTGTACCTTGTTTTAGCAAGGTGGGCACCATGCCCTCCTTGAATGATTGGTTAATGAGCTGCGTGATAGCTGGTGCCAGTATATCGGCACTTTCTTTCAGCAGTTTAGTGGGGATGATATCATTGGGTGCTGTGCTATTACGCAGAGTCCCGATGATGTTTTTAGTGGCATCGATAGAAATGGGTTTTAGAGTGAATTTTGGTGGTTGCGACGGATTTATGTGGGTATTTAAGAAAATATTGTGTTGCGCTGATAATCAAGTAAAAAATTGCATACATATATATATACCATATACATAAATAAGAACCCCCTACACCTCAAATCAGGGAGGTATATGTGCAAAAGATAAACAAAAACCACTCAAAAACTATAATGTGAAAAAATTCAAATAGAACCAGCAAAAATAGTTCATGGAAAAAACACAGTTCAGTACATAGGCTAATAGGAGACATGTGTGAGATCCACAGTCCTCTGGTGTGCAGCTGTCATTATAGCAAAAAAATAAATAAATAAATAAATAAATAAATAAAAAAAAAATAAATAAAACCTTTTCCTTCTGGACTCCCCGATTAACACAGGATATCAGCCGCTCATAAGGAGAAAAGAAAGATATATGGTGCAAATAACGTAATAAAATGGGAAATGAACCCTGCAATACAATGATTGCACTCACGGAACCTCGATGGTAAAAAGGCTCAACTGCAATCAGTCATTGAACGCCGCTCAGTGCTACGATCTCCTCAGAAGGACGGATTCGACCGTCGATCGCGTCACTCGGCTTCTCCCCCACGCGTATCGTCAATAGCCACTTGACTTATTCATGGGTTGCCATGTGACCATGTCAGCAGTCTATTTATACAAGCTGACAATGGAGGCAAGAGCAGAGGGGTGGATCCTTCACATCATTGCCGGCTGACTGGTGCGCTTTAGCCACAACATTTTAATGTGATCTTTACAAGCAAATAAAATACATATATACGAGACCATTTGGAACAAATTAAATGTTAAAATACATTATAAAATTCATTTATGCAACCTTCATTATGAACAACTAATAGCCTATACACGTCACTGCCTCCAGTGGTGAGAAGAATAAATACACCTAATATTACTCAACCACTTTCAAAAATAAATAAAAGAAGGCATAGATAATCACCCCCCCTAGTGGGTGATAGTAATATTACAAGAATTACTATAGACATGACATACAATGGAAGGGGATAAAAATCCTGCATACTGGTGAATCTTCACCAAAAAAACCACATGATCAGCTGATCAATAGGTTATAATAATAAACCCAGTCCATAAGATTATTAAAAAATATTAATAACAATATATAATGATAAAAATATATTGATAAAAATATATATATATATATTGATAAAAAATATATATATATGGATAAAAAATATAAAAATGTATATAAAATGCCCCTAATTAGAAATCTGCGATGAAGCAATTGAGGTCAAACTCGATGTTAAGGCCATTAGGTGCCAGGGTAGCCATCTCGTGAATCCACCGAGATTCACATTTACTCAGCTCCCTGACTTTGTGACTCCCCCTCCAGTGGGGTATATACTTGTCTATGGCCCAAAATTTTAAACCTCTTGGATCATTATTATGGCATTGTTTGAAATGTCTTGAGACATTATGTTCATCACAACCTTTTTCAATGTTTTGTACGTGCTCCCTAATCCTTTTCCACATGGGTCTCTTAGTGCGTCCCACATACTGCAAAGAGCACGGGCACTGGAGCACATACACCACCCCCTCAGTCCTGCACGTTATTAGCTCTTTTATTTTATAGTCTTTTTTGGTCACATTAGATGAAAAACTGGAACATTTTTGGCCATTTTGATTTGTCTTCCTACATGCAAAACAGCGTTTGCAAGGGAAAAAAACCTTTTCCTTGCCAAAAAGTCAGAACCTCCTTTTTATTTGGGGGGTCTGGGACACTTTTTGCAACTAGATCCCTTAAAGTGGGAGCTCTTCGATACACAACTTTAGGTGCGACAGGCAATACATCCTGGAGCTGCCTATCAGCTTTTAAAATCGGCCAATGTTTCCTGAATATTGATTCTAGTTGCCTGTGTTGTACATTGAAATTTAGGATGATAGGTATTTCTTGTTCCACTTTTGCAAACTTTTTTTTATCTGAAATCAGGTTCTCTCTTGATACATTCTTAACTTCCTCAATCTTTAGTTGAATAAAATCTTCACAATCTTTTGTGTAAACTTAGAGCCTACAAATTTGGCCTGATCCATAAATGTATTATCATCCGTACAGTTCCTTCTGATCCGCGTCAATTGCCCTTTTGGTACGTTGATCAGCCACGGGTCATAATGACAACTGTCTGTTGGGATGTAACTATTACGGTCTACTGGCTTGAAGAACGTTTTGGTACTTATTTTCTGATTTTCCAAGGAGATTTCTAAATCCAAGAACTGGATAATCTTATCGCTTATAGTATAAGTGAGTTTTATATTTTTTCCATTCTTATTCAACTTTTCAAAAAATTGTTTCAGTGAGGTGTCATCCCCTTTCCATAACACAATGCAGTCATCTATAAATCTTTTGTAAACTATTAAAGAGTCCGGTGAATCATTATATATGGCAGTCTCCTCCCATTCTGCCATATAGATATTGGCAACACTTGGTGCATATTTGGCACCCATAGCTACTCCGTTAAGCTGTCTGAAATATTCCAATTTGTGCCAAAAGTAGTTGTGTTGCAAACCGTAGGCCAGACTCCTCAAAATAAAGCGTTTTTTTATGTGGGTATTAGGTTTGTGATTTGCTGAATACTTTCACGGATTTTTTCAATTATATTAATGAAATAATCCGATAATTCGTTGCAAAATTCTTGTGAATCAGAATTGGGGGCCTCTAAACAAGCTGGATTCATAGTTTGAGTGACCAGCTTGAAGAGTTCTCGGGGGCGGTTAAGGGCATTTGCGATGATGTTGGAGAAATTATTTTTTTTGGCCGTGAAGATTTCTTCTCACATGCGCAGTGTATAAAGGGATATTGCGTGAATGAGAACGTCGTTCACGGTCAGTAGAAAACATCGGAAAAACTATCGTGCAATACGATACGAAACTTGATTTTTGGACTTTATGATCAGTGGATGAGTTTGTGGGTTAGATATGGGGAGAAAGCTAAGGCTTGACTGACATTAGTTTTTTTTGCAAAATTTTGACTTGCAGAAATAATGGAGGCCTTCAGAGAACAGAAGTTCTTCAAAGAATTTATTCAAAGGGGGCCCAGGATGGCAACCCCCCTTTTTTCTAGAATTTTACTTTTCCAAAAAAATAATTTATTGAGCCAAGATCTGGCATTGTAATGCCCCCCCCCCCACCCACCCCTAAAATAATTGACATATTGTTGCCACACAGCACGTGCACTTTGGGGGGCCAAGCCTGTATGAACAGTCTCACGGGCCACCACCACTGGAACATCAGTGGCCTCATCAGGCACAAGTGTCATGTAGTTTGTTGAGGGTCTCTTTAGGAAATTGTGCAATATGCAGGAGCAAAGTATGACATGGTTCTGATTCTACTTAAGAAACCTACAGTCTTTATCTTGTTTGCAATGCCTGTATACTGCTGTTCAAAGTATATAGGGCCAAACGGTCTTGTCAGGGCCGATCCTCGCTATAGGCTCACTATGCAAGCCACTTAGGGTCCCGCAAAGCTGCAAAGGGCCCCCCAAATTACTAGAGTCCCCGCCTGGTGAGAAGTCATTTTCGCCCCCTCACCCCGCTTCTAAACTCGCTGGCTGAGTCATTTCCGACAGCAGAACACCCCCTCCCCCCGCTTCTGAACTTTCTTTAATGTCACATGTCACTGTTGTCAGCACCCCCCCCCCCCCCCGATTCTCATTTTTAATGTGCCATGTCATTTTGCTTAGGGCCCCAGGGAGGTCAGGATCGGCACTGGGTCTTGTAATGACCTGGGGGGAGTGGTGGCGAGGAAACTCATGCTATTTTTTTCAATGATTGCAGGGACCAACCATTACATTAAAGCCGCAAGCAGTATTAAATTACTTTTTTCTGAGAGTAATCTCATGTTGTGCAGGGACATTTCTAAACACGTGCCACTACTATAGACACCCAGCAGGTACCATATTTAAAACAATTTTTTTTTCACTTTAAGCATCATTAAAATCGCTGCTCAAGAAAAAACTACAGTTTTTAAAACTTTTTTTTTCCATTGATACATGTTCCCTGGGACAAGACCCGGGTTTTCAAAGACGTTTTCCATCAATAACTTGCATATTGGACTTTAAAATGAGCACTTTTGAATTCGAACGTTCGAGTCCCATAGACTTCAATGGGGTTCTAAATGTTAGTGCGAAACCGCGGTCTGTTCGACCGTTCTGGTGCGAACCGAACCCGGGTATGTTCGGCTCATCCCTAGTCCTGAGCCATTTTCAGGCTCAAGATCGCCGGTGTGCTGTCGTGTATGCTGCTGTGGACGTGAAGCAGGGAACAGACACATCCTCACAGCTCCATGTCCAGGACACACCCCATAATGTCTGTTTTAACAGCTCCTCGGCAGAATAGATGCTGCATGTTTTTAATTATAGAGAAGACGTCCTGAAAATTTAATTCGACTTTTCTCTTCAATGGGAAGGAATTTCACAAATGTAATAACGGTTTAGAGTTTTGTGTAGTGGGGATGTAGTAATGAAGGTTTTTTTTTGTCAATTCCGGAGTTCTGCTTTAATATGAAAAAGTAGCCTCTTGAAAGGTAAATAAGTAATCTATGATCAAATTGGTAGTACCATCATCCAAGAAATTTAGTATATAAAGATCGGAAAATTGGTCCCCAAATCAAAACTCAGAAAAACAGGGGGGGGGAGGCAGGCAATTGGACTATCGCGGTACAGATAAGAAGATGAAGTGAGGTATAAATACACATGTATAGAAAAATAGCTGGATTTTATTAATAGAAGATCAATAAAAAACAATAACATTCATGTACAATTAAAAACATTTTGTGGCAGACCACACAGATCATCAATAGAAGAATCCCCATGTGGGAGAAAAATCCCAATGGGACAGGGGACACGAAGGGCAACTCTACTAGTTTTGCAATGTGAATCGCTTCATCAGGAGAATGTCTGCAAGCAATTAATAATTTAATCAGAGAACTATACAATGAAGAAATCAGAAATACAGTCTCATACATAAAAACAAGAACCAATGTATATCGGGGGGAAAAATTCATCAAAGCTGCATACCTAAAGCCCCTAATAGACCCGGGACACTAGGCGACACAAAGGGAGGTCCCTCGCGGCGGACATGGGGGGACGTGCCATGGATGACTAATTGGAAGAAAGCGTCAAAGAATGTTAAAACAATTGATATATGTAACCAAGGGATAGGGACAAGTGTGGGTGAGTGAGGAGTGGTGATGGGGGAGTGTGCTAGTGATGTAAGGCCAGGGAGGGGTGATATGATAATAAGATGGGTGAGGGAATAAGGATGAGGAATGAAGGGGGGGAGTTGTGAGAGGGGAGGGCACAAGGTGAGGAAGGGATGAGAAAGGGAAGGGGGGAAAAGGACGGAAAACAAGGAACCTGCTCTGCCTGTTCCTTGTTTTCCGCCCTCTTCTCCCCTTCCCTTTCTCATCCCTTCCTCACCTTGTGCCCTTCCCCCCTCCCCTCTCACACCTCCCCCCCTTCATTCCTCATCCTTACTCCCTCACCCATATTATCATATCACCCCTCCCTGGCCTTACATCACTGTTTTTCATCACCTCACATACCTTATCCCGGGCATGTCCTCCATTCTTTCATCACTCGCTCCCATTCACTCAATTAGAATTTTTCCCATTGGTCACTCCCCTGTATCACTCTATACGCCTCACCACTAGCACACTCCCCCATCACCACTCCTCCTCACTCACCCACACTTGTCCTTATCCCTTGGTTACTTATATCAATTGTTTTTTTTTTTTTCATTCAAGTTTAAGTTTATTTTCAGAATAGAGTCATTACATTTGAAAAAACATAACAATAAAATCATTACATTGCATTACATAACTTCATGTATCGTAGTACACTCCTTTTACTTTCATCTTTTACATTCGTCTCAAACAAAGAATTATTTAACAGTAAGTGATAATGAATACAATAATAAATCATAAGTTTCTGTAAATCAACCAAACTGAAATGGGATGGTTTCCCCAACCTCCTTAACCGCTAGTTAACCGATAAGTCCCGTCTTATTTCATATTATCATACAGTATTAATCAAAACAAGAGCTATATATCTCAAACTTATGTATACAGTAAATTGGTAGGGTACCCTCTACCTCTCCCGACACCACAAACAGGGTCATGCTGTGTTAGGGGACGTAGAGTACCTCCTCCAACCATTCTTCCCCCCAATTCGGAAACCATCTCTTTGAGCACATTAGACGGGAAAAGTTAAAAAAGGAAAAAAATAAAAATAAATAATCATAAACCATGTTATTTCCCAACTTTCGATTTAGGGAAAGAATAATTAGATAACACAAATTATTTTCAAACATTTAAGTTTAAAACTTATTCGAGGAGTTGACTCCACCACCAACATTCTTTCCATAGATTCAAGGAGTCATAAATACTACTTCAGAATTTTTTTTTTTTTTTAAGTATTTTGTGCGTGTACTCGAGAGAGGAGCCGGACTGCAGGAGTTGGGAGTAGGCAGGCCTCCCCCAGAGGCAATTTGCCACATTTCTCCATGCCCCGGGTGGCAATGGTGGGTGTGTGAGGGGGTCCTCACACAGAGGGACTCCCTATAAGGGAGTGAGAAGATCTAGCCCGCTCAACCAGCCCCGTTAGTCCTTCGCCTCTCTTTTTAGAGACCGCGTGGTCAAAGTGCGTGCATGTTAACCCAATTTCGAGTGCGTGTAAGTGTGGTGGTTTTTGTGGGAGGGGGGTGGGCGTACTAAGCGCAAGCTTACCTCGCATAGCACACCCACCGGGAGCCGGGCTGAGACCACCAAACTCAATTCACATGTAGATGAGACCGGGAACCGAACCTCTAGCTGCAGAGGTGAATGGCTTGTCAGTGCAGTGCCAATCGCGTCGTGCCACCGCAGCTCCCCTACTTCAGAAATTTCAATATATTTATATTAAAGGGGTGGTTCCCCCTAAAACACATTGCTAACAATAGATTCCTAAGACCCGTTACACTGCGGGTAGGCTGGCTTTTTTTTTTTTTTTTTTTTAGTACATACCGATATCTCCCCGTCTCGTTCCTTGTCGGTGGGCGTTCCTAGTTGATTGACGTTCCTCGGAGGGGCGCGTACGTGACGTCACGACTTTCCGAAAGAAGCCGAACGTCGCTGCGCATGCGCCGTATAGAGTCGGCTCTATACGGCGCATGCGCAGCGACGTTCGGCTTCTTTCGGAAAGTCGTGACGTCACGTACGCGCCCCTCCGAGGAACGTCAATCAACTAGTTCCGCCCACCGCCTAGGGACGAGACGGGGAGATCTCGGTATGTACGAAAAAAAAAAAAAAAAAGCCAGCCTACCCGCAGTGTAACGGGTCTTAGGAATCTATTGTTAGAAATTAGTTTTAGGGGGAACCACCGCTTTAACTAAGAATGCATCCATATGGATAAAACACAACTATAAATATATATATATATATATATATATATATATATATATATATATCATATAAAGAAAGTTCCTCAGGTGTATATATATAACAAACAAACAAAAAAAAAAAAGAGAGAAAGAATGAAAAAGAAAAAGAGAAAGCATGAAAAAGAAAAAGAGGAAGGAAAAGAGAAAGGAGGTGGGGATGAAAGAGTAGAAGGAAAGAAAGATTACCTGCCAAATTATACATCAGTAAGCAGCAAACTGCATTGCTAAACTTGTACAGTATTCGAGATTCCCAAATACTTCAACCATGGTTCTTATCCAATATTAAGCCAATCCTTTTTTTCTTGTTCCATTATCCATGTGACTTTCATTTCATATATAATATAGAAACTGTCGGTTTTTTCCAGGCAGCTGCTATAGTAATTCTAGCTCCTATTAGGATAAATAATATTAGTCTTCTGGTAACCTTATGAACCTGTGGTATAAATCCATTCAGCAAAGCAATCGCTGGAGACTGATGTATATTACATATATACATTGTTTCTTGTTTTTATGTATGAGACTGTATTTTTGATTTCTTCATTGTATAGTTCTCTGATTAAATTAATTGCTTGCAGACATTCTCCTGATGAAGCGGTTCACACCGCGAAACTAGTAGACATGCCCTTCGCGACCCATGTCCCATTGGGATTTTCCCCCCACCTGGGGATTCTTCTATTGGTAAACACATCTTTGCATGCCAAAGGTGCCCTAAAGAAATAAAAAAAATATGTTAAAGAGTTAAATGATGAGAACCATCATGAAAGTGCAAGTTTCATTCAAGAAACACTTGTTCTGCTGCTTCTGAATCATCAGAAATTGTTTCTTCACCAGCATTTTCAATTAATTGTTGCAAACCACTGCCTCACAAAAATACACATCCTTCATTTATAGATAAAATGGCACCTGAAAATCAGAACATTGATCAAGCAGGAGAAATATATGCTTCTGGATGAGCATTGTCAGTAACTGAAAATGCTTATTGCCAGGAATCTTAACTATTATCGGGGAAAGGGGGGTGGTTACCAGTTCTAATGTATAGTTGAAATGTTCTTAACCTATACAGTTCTTTGTTCCATTCCATTGGTAATAAAAAACAAAGAAATACAGAGTAAGTTGTACTTTTATTTCAAGCATAATACTGTTATTCACACTGCATCTCACATTCCCAGTGTAACCAAATGAATTTCAATTTCTAAATTTATCCACAATGATTTTTTTCCCCCAGAAAAAAATCTATCCTGCAGAGATGCCCTATATAACCACTGGCCATTGGGACAATGTAGAGAGTCTTCTGGCAATAGGGTCTTTATGTTTGAGCGCTCAAATTAACACAATGGTGGGGAAGAGGCCTCAGCACTGATAACTCCAATTCTGGTCCTGAACAGTCCCTCGATGGCCAATAATAGGGTTCTCCCTATCAAGTCAGGTCACTGCAGCTGTAGCAGGCAGTAGTAGCTGGGACACTCAGGAGCAGTAGCACAGTTCTTCCCTCTCTGCAACTAAGCACAGAAATAGCCTGCAGCCTGATCCCTGCACATAGTTCAGCATGTTTAGTACACCTCTTCTGGCAGAACAGATCCCCTGGCAGCATGTGGTCAGCAGCACACAACAGACAGTCCAGTGCTTCACTCTGCCTGAATTCTAGGTAGCAAAGTCCTCACAGCATAATTCAGTGACAGACAGTATTCAGTCCCAGAGTCCTATACACTAGCTCTTAGGTTCACAGCAGTCTGCATGTGGTCCTAAGTTTACTAGCACACAGCCCAGGAAACAGCCTAGTCAGCTCTTCGCTATTACAAGCACATATAAAAACCAGGCTCTGTGCAGCAGTCTCCAAGCTCACTGTCCTGTTTTCCCATTGCAACAGACTCTCTGGGCACAAAGTTCTCTCTTCCCAGGTCCCATATGGTTCGCTCCCTTCTCTGGATGGAAGGCGGTGCTAAAGTGGTCAATTAGGAGCCTTTATGAACCAGGCAGCCAATCAGAAATCATATGGGAATTCCCCCCAATGGGGTTTTTAGGCAGCTCAATTGATGGGTTAGGAGACAATGTATGTAAGAAAGGACATTTTATTTAAAAACAACAGGTACAAGGAATTCAAATGGTTAAGATGGATGTTGCAATATTACAAAATCTTAAAATTATTTTTCATACATAAGGTAGCAAAACACAACAGGTTGTCATACAGCTTAGCATATAGTAGTACAAGCATGTAGCAATGCCTAACACGTTCCAACCCTTGATCAGGTCTTCTTCAGAGGTTTACTTGTTGCAGATCGATACGTATGGCTGTAAGTAAATTTAAACCGAACTCTTCCATCAAAGAGAAGAAGCCCCAAGGAATCCCAGGTGGATGTCCTGGCCCCTCCACATTCCGATACAAGAGCACCCACCATCGCAGGGCATATACATGTGATTTACAAGCAATCACCAGATGAGAATAGAGTCACTGAGAACTGGCAGGCAGGGGAGAGGGACAGGTATCTGCGGCAAAAACATTTTACATTTTAGAGAGTATTATAATTGCATATCAACATCTGTGTTTGTATAATATGCAGTTTGTTCACTAAGTGAGCTGACATATGATCCCTATAGGAAAACATAGCACACCAATCAGTTATTTCATATATTCTAAACATGAATTGGGTATATAGGTAGTAGGCTATGGATTGGTATTGATTTAGAGAAAAAAGTTTTTTTTTTGGAAAAAATAAATAAAAATTGTCGCAGGGGTATGCTGAAAGAGTATTGGTGTGGATGGGTGATAGCAATGTGATAATGTGGGGGAAAGAAATAATCGTAAATACTATAAAAAATTGTGTTGCATTATGTGAGTGATCATATGGTGAATTCTGAATAGGCAAATATTTGGAATTGTTAAACCAAATGGTCTGTGTGTGCGTGTATAGTGTGGTGCAAATGATATGTGTTGTGAAGAAAAAAAAAAAGGGGGGGGGATTGTGTGCTGAAGTGATGAGTGAGAAGAAAAAAAGTGATAAGTGAATGCACGGAGGTATATAGAGTTAGATGTGATATAAATTAAATGGGTGTGGTGGTAGTGATCGTTATAGTATTAATGTTAGTATTATAGTGGGAAGTTTGGGTATCAAAAAGTAGTTACCTTAGCACTGAAGAAGTTATAAAATATCCACAGTTTTGGAGCAGGTAATGAAAACCAGGTTTCAAAAAGGAAAAAGAAACACAAGGTTCAATGCCGTATCTGCAATCTACAGAGGTGTGTCAGCCTAGTGGAGTGGTGTGCTTACCATGTGGAATCTGTCAGCTCACTCTGAGATGCAGAGGGTCATCTGAAAGGCTGGGTTCACACTATACTACACAAATAAACAAGGTAAAATATTGCGCTAAGGGAAAAGGTATATAAATTGATACGGAAAATATGATAAATTGTGTTCAATCAATAACTCCAGCTGCAACACCTACATACACGTGATTTACATGTGAAACAGAACAAAAAAACAAAGGAAGGGTTGCGCTAGTATAATCACCTAGTGAAGTGAGTAATTGTAAATGAATGAATTAATTGTGAATAAATCATTCCTAAAGGGAAAAAAATTAATAAATAAATATCAATATCCTAATAGGGCCAAGGCTTGCACACCAGGGACAATTGCCGTATACAAAAGTGAAGGCAGTTCCCAGTGAATCACTCAGGAATGTAAGTCAGTCCTCACACAGTGATTGGATCCTAGAAATGAAAATTGATTGTCCAAGTTCACACACAAGCTGCAAGAAAGGAGATTTGAAGAGATGAAGATGAAAGGATTCCACCACCAACTTAAGTAAATAAGGAGAGTCTTGCGGCACACCCGGAAGAGGAGTAAGTTTAAACTCTTACCAGAAGGCAACTTTAAACCAGCATATCGGTCCACTCAAATGAAGATGAAGGACTGCACACTCCGCTGCTCCTCGCCAGGAATGTGTAAAAATCCACTCCCCATTCAAGGCACTCTGCACTGCTTAAGGCTCCAATATCCAATGGGATCACCCAGGAAAAAGATTAAGGGCTCAATAGTGAGGTACCATAAAGAATGGGCTTTATTAAAATAGTGTCACAAAGTACACTTTAAAATTACCGGTACAAATATTAAAAACAATAGCTGTATCAAACAAACCAAACGTACACCCGTGCTTCCGGGGTCACGTTCTGCGCTATGACGTCAGTGCGTGGCTCCGCCCTGACATGTTTCGACATAAAAGTCATTATCAAAGGGCACGGGCGACGCACTGAACCGTCACCATTTATAACCATAGAGAGACAACCAAGCCTCGTTCTCGTATGGTTCCGATCAATGGGAACGACCCCATCAAGGTCTATAGAGTCAATGTGCGAAGCACGGGAAAACCAGGGGGCGGAGATGAAGCGGAGGAGGGAAACCAATCCTGCACAGATACCACGACCCGTGTCGGATTGCCAAACGCTCCACCCCTGGTCTTTCCATAGCCAGCTGAAAAAAACTCCACCACCATCTCTCTAGTCCCTGTGCGCTCCCACATTAAAGAACTTTCTACACATATTAGACTGCCTATCACAGTTTATGTGCGCGATGAAGCACCACGTATAAGCAGTTATCATTATACACTCAAAACCTATAAGAATAACAACAAATCATAAATGCATATTTTTTTTTTTCTCAAAAAAGGATGTTTATTGACAAATATGACAAAAATACATGGGTACATACATCTTGTCTGTTACATAGCTTTTTTGTTATAGACATCCATGTTATACCGTTCAGGGTAATGAAATAATATAAAACATCAAAAATAAATCAACAAAAGAAAGAACTTCAGAAATGCTACGTTCTCCTCCCATCTAATCCTTGCATTAGACATTAATACATTCTTTAAGAGTACTGACATGCTCTCACACTCCGTATCCCTCTCCAATGCATTATTGGGTCCACTCCCCTGTCCCTTTCCCCCTCCACCTTCCATGGTATACTAACGACCCAGTCTCGAGTTTATTATTACCCCTCAGCCTTTTACACGAGCAGCCTGTCCAGTACCAGCTCAAGAGGGGCCAGTCCCGGGGAATTTAGCCATGGGGCCCACAGCAACTCAAACCTTCCCCCCCGTTTCCTGCGCTGGTAGATATATTTCTCAGCTCGGAGAGTGAGTCCCATCTGGGCTATCCACTCCCCCAGCCTTGGTGGCTCTGCGTCCTTCCAGTGTCTAAGGATAAGTTTGCGGGCCTGGAACAGGGCTCTACCAACAGCTTTTTTTGGGTTATCTTCCAGTGGGAGGTCCTCTATTATACCCAGGACACATACTTTGGGGGTCTGCGGCACCTGGATCCCGAACACCTCGTTAAGAGTTTTGAGAACCCCCGCCCAATACATGTGCAGCTTGGGACATCGCCACAACAAATGAATAAGGTCACCATGGTCCCTTGCACATCTAGGACAGTTATCATCCTCTACCAGCCCCATCCTATACAGCCTGGCTGGGGTGAAATGAACTCGTAGGACAATGAACAGTTGGGACAGCCGTTGTGCTACATTGAGCGAGGCTCCCTGTATGGCTAACAATGCCTCCTCCCACTGTTCCTCCTCAAAAACACCCACGTCTCTCTCCCACGAGGTCACCACCTTTTCAGGGAGACCCGGCAGAAGTGCTGCTAGTAACATTGCATATGAATCCGAAATAAAGCCCTTAAAGCTAGTTATCCCAACCATGAAGTGAAAGATCGGGGCAGGGGACAATATCCAGGGGTTACTTCCCGCCTGGGCCCTAATGGCATGCTTCAGCTGTAAGTACTGGAAGTGCATCGTCTGGGGAAGACCATACCTCTCCCGGAGCTCCGCAAATGAGAGCAGTGAACCCCCAGAAAAAATATGCACCAAGTGTGTAATTCCATATCTCCTCCAGTGTTCGCTACATGTCAGAGACATCAATTCCTCATAATAGCGGTTGTTCCAAATTGGGCTGTGTCCTGTGAAACCCTCTATATTCTGTAGTTGACGTGCCTTATTCCAAATTTTCTGCATTAGGGCGTATGTGGGGAAGAGTTTATTTGACTTAGCGCATTGTAACGACTCCAGACCAGACACCAGAGTGTCCACGCCGGTCGTGTGGGTAACTATATCTACCACCGGGTCCCCCTGTCCTTTACTCATAGCTCGAGCTATGTGTTGTAATTGAGCTGCCAAGTAGTACACCCATGGATTAGGGAGAGCTAGCCCTCCCGCCTCCTTAGGTTTTTGCAATTGTTCCAATTTAATTCTGGGAGGTTTATTAAGCCAGGGGAATGCCCGGAACAGGGAGTTAATGATTCTGAAAATCTTTAGGGGAACAACCATGGGGGTGTTATGTAGTATATACAATAGTTGGGGCATAAACACCATTTTTGTGAGGTTCACTCTGCCTACCAGGGACATTTTAAATTTCGACCATATTTTAACTTTATCTCTAATCCTGTCTACTAAGGGGACTAGGTTTAAAGTAATATATTCGAGCGGCTGGGGGGTAACCCATACACCCAAATATTTAAATCTAGTTGCCACTGGGATGTTCTGCAACGTGCTATCCTGCGGGTTCGACGAGTCTAGTAGCATAATTGCGGACTTAGTCCAATTGATCAATAGACCCGAGAAGGAGCCGAATGTCTGAACTACCGCCATCGCCTCCCGAAGAGAGCCCGCCGTATCTCCTAGCAATAGCATGGTGTCATCCGCGTAAAGCATTATTTTCTCGTGCGTCAGTCCGTACTTAAATCCCGTAATTTGGGGGTTGGAGCGCACCAGAGCCGCCAGCGGTTCTATGGCAACCGCGAACAGCAAGGGTGACAGGGGGCACCCCTGTCGAGTCCCCCTATGTAGCGGGAAGGGAGAGGACACTCTGCCTTCTTCCCTAATTACCGCCAGGGGGGAGTCATACAGAAGCCTCACCCAAGACTGAAATACCGGCCCAAATCCAAATCTGGACAACGTCGCCCACAGGTACTGCCACTCAATGCTGTCGAAGGCTTTGTGGGCATCTAACGACAGCATTGCTCTATCCCCCACATTGTCCGCCGTGGACTGCATATTAACAAATAACCTCCTGAGGTTGATAGCCGTGGACCTCTCTGGTATAAAACCCGACTGATCCGTGTGTATAATCGCCGAGATCTCTTTGTTTAGTCTTATCGCCAGTACCTTAGCTAATATTTTTATATCGCTTTGGAGAAGCGAAATTGGTCTATAGGATCCAGGATCCAATGGATCCTTTCCAGGCTTGAGTAGCAGAACTATACTGGCCTGCCTCATGGAATCCGGGAGCCGTCCTCCCTCCCTAGCCGTGTTCAGGGTGTGAAGCAGTTTCGGGAGCACAACACCCCCATACTGCTTGTACACCTCAATCGGTATGCCATCATCTCCTGGGGCCTTGGCGTTGGGAAAAGAGTTAGTGGCCTCTATCATCTCCTCAATAGTAATGGGAGTCTCAAGGGACTCCGCCTGGGACTCCGTCAAACACGGTAGCACTATCCCCTGCAGATAATCCCGAGTCTCCTCTCCAGTATGTGTTTGCTTTGATTCGTACAGATCAGCATAAAATCTAACCAGTTCCCTCATCACTGAATCAGGAGTATTTACCATGCTACCTCCCTCTGTCCTAAGCGCACCTATGGACGGGGACGTCTGTTGTGATTGTACTATTTTAGCTAAGAGTTTGCCTGTCTGCTCCCCTTCCTCATAGAACGCCATCTTTGAGAAAAAGCGTTTCCTGTCAGCCTTAGATGCGTCCAGCCTGGTCAGTGCGTCCTGAGCAGCTATCCATGCCTCCCGAGAGCCTTCCCCCGAATTAGCTATGTACTCTGCCTCCAAACGCTTCACCATCTGTGCTACTTGTTCCCTTTGCGCATTAGTGTTATGTTTAATCGCATTTACCTCAGAAATAAAAATACCTCTCAGAAAGGCTTTAAAAGCATCCCAAGCAGTGTCCGTTCCAGGATGTTCCACGTGTCTCTGCCAGTATGCCACCATCTCCCTCTCAATTTTTTCATGAGAGGGGAAAAGGTTGAGCCAGAAGGCATTAAGCTTCCACGGTGCTCTGGGAAGTGTTGCAAGAGGTCTAACCCTCAATGAAAGTCGGACAGGAGAATGATCCGAGACGCACCGGGGAAGGTACTGTACCTCCTCAATATACTGAATTGCCGGGGCCGAACACAGACATAAATCTATCCTGGACAGAGACATATGTGTCCTGGAGAAGCAGGAGAATTGTTTCTCTAGTGGGTTTTTCCGTCTCCAGGGGTCCACCCAACCCACCTCCTCCATGAATTTGGCCAGAGCTGGTCTTGTCCCCCCAGGGGGTCCCACCGGGGCAGGGTGTTTATCCAAAAGTGGATCCATGATCCCGTTAAAATCCCCTACTGCCACTAAGGGGATCCCAGGGTTGGACAACTGAAAGGACAAGAGGTCCCGCAATACCTGGGGACTAAACGGAGGAGGGACGTATACTGCAGCCAGTATGAGCGTTAGTTGGTATACCCTGCAGAGCAAAAACACATACCTCCCCTCCTGGTCTACCTTAGAGTTTATGCACTGAAAATCCAGGGATCTATGTATCAGCACACTCACACCCCTTGAATAGGAGGTGTGAGTGGAGTGATAAGTCCAGCCTGCCCAAGCAAATCCCAGCCATGATATGGTACCAGGAGTCAGATGAGTCTCCTGCAACACACATATAGCCGGAAAGTGCTTCCTAAGGGAGGTAGACACCATGGTTCGCTTAAGCGGATCCCCCAGTCCCCTAACATTCCATGACACTACATCAATTCCCGACGACATTGTACAATTGGACTGGCATCACATAACATATTGTACCTCCTCCCTCCCGAACAGCCGCCCCCACCACCAAGCCTGTCCAGTGGCATCACATTGCATTGCATTACAGTAGAGTAGTAGGCACTATACCTGGTGTTCAAAAATAGATAGGCAGAGCAACTACAAAAAAGGAATAACAATAAAAATGAAAAAAGAAAAAATAATGGCAATACCCGGGTTCTCAGTTTAAGAAACATCACCACACCCCATCTCAGAGTGGCAGGCCGAGTCCTTCCGCCTAGTTCGTTCCCAAAACAGTGAGTGAGGGAGTGGAGCAGCAGTCCTTCTGTGTGTGCGAGATAGGTAGCAGCATTCAAAGAACGGTAATGGAGAGAAGTCAGTAGCACCAACAAAAAAAACAAAACAAACTTTAACTGTGCAACAATCAGTTGCTGGGCAAAACTCGTGCCCTGGTCATACCACTGACGCAACGGGCAGTCCGTGGTTCCGACCTTGCGCCTCTGCGGGCGTTCCACCTGTGTTCCAGGTCGCATATAGAACCAGATAAGTCTAGGGACAATAATGTTGAATAAACAGTTCGCTCAGTTCCTGAATAGCATAAAAAGAACCATGCATATATTGTTCTCCCGGACCAGAGATCATATAGAGAAAAAGGCTGAGTAACAAGCGCCAGCCTTTGGCAAGTAGCCAGCCAAAAACAGAAAATATGAACCAGCTTACCAGCCAGCTCCGCCGTCCATCAAATCAGGGTGCCTCAGTTCGCATCCGCCGCCGGGTCCCCGGCTTGGCGGATCAGGTGTTCATTCATATCCAGCCACGATGAGGCCTCGGCTGCCGACTCAAAGAACTGGGCTCTGCCGCCCGCGATGATTCGAAGCTTGGCCGGATACAGCATCGCATAGTTAGCACGCAGGCGTTGTAATCTTCTTTTCACTTCTCCAAATTTAGCCCTGCGCCTCTGCACATCCGCAGAGAAGTCGGGGTAGAAAGACACCCTCACTCCATTAAATTGAATGTTACGCCGTTCTCTGGCCATCCGCAGTATGATTTCCTTGTCCTTATAGTTAAGGAGTTTGGCCAGCATGGTACGTGGCGGGTTGCCAGGAGGGAGAGGCCTAGGAGGCACTCTATGCGCCCTCTCTACTGAGTAGAAGGACGTGAAGGCGTCTTTGCCAAAGACCTCCTGCAGCCAGGCCTCTACAAAGGCAGTGGGGTCCCGGCCCTCCGTCTTTTCAGGGAGGCCTACTATGCGGACGTTGCTCCTCCTCAAACGGTTCTCAATGTCCTCATTGCGGTTCTCATTAGCCGTCGCCATCCTGGCCGTGACCTGCAATTCCCTAATGAGGGGGGCCATCCTATCTTCCACCTCGCTGACCCGACTCTCCACCGCTGTGGTGCGCTCTCTGATTTTTTGAAAATCATGGCGGATCAGTCCAACCTCCTCCTTTAATCCCCCAAAGTGCTGTTGCAAAGTCTGCACCGAGGCTGTGCATTTATTCACAGCTTTCAGGATCTGTGCCAGCGTGGGCTGTTCTGTGCCCTCCTCCTCCTCTATCTCCCCTGTATTCACCTCCAGTGTATTCCTGGTTGGGGCCTGCTGCGAGGCCTGGGCCCCCTGTGACAGTGCTTGAAAAATGTCTGGCGTGGCATCCAACTCCTCGTCCGAGGGGCGGTCTGCCATGTTGTTCATTTTCTGTGCATAATATACCATATCTTTTGGGGCCTCCTTTGCTAGGGCTTTAGGTGTCTTGGGGGGGATCTTACCAGCATCCCTCTTGTCTGCACGTGTCTTCCAGGCCGCCGCGGCGCCATTTTGCAGATCCGGGAGCTCATCTCCTTTCTGCTGTTTGCGGGTCATCATGCCGTATGTCGGGTCGATGGACAGATCGATACGTGCAGCGGGTGCTGTGGCTCAGCTGGGTGGTGTCCGGTGCCGAAAACGAGCAGTGTAACGGCCGGGAGAAGGATCACTGCAGTGTTCTATCCGGGAGCTCTGTGAGACACGTCCGCTCACATGCCGCTCTTGGCCACGCCCCCCATAAATGCATATTAATTAGTGGATTCCAATCATGCAATCCACATATTACATCAGAATAATAAATTTTGCATTTAATAGCACCATCTGGATGAAAATAGATATAACAATATGCTATTTTATGCAATCATACACAACATATGGGGAACTTTCACATAATCTCTCTGCTCCTCATGGATCTATATACCCATAACAGTTCAAAAATAGGGCATATCCGGGATAAATTAGTGAAAAGATATAAGGAAACCCCGATCTGACAAAGAGGGCAATCTAAATCAAAAAGACAATCCCCAAAAAGGGAGATATATTAAATTATTCCTGCACTCATGGGTTACCATCAGTACAGAAGTAGACAGATATTTGATTCACAAACCTTTCTAGTACACCCACCTAGACAAAGTGGATGAAAAAAAGGGGTAAATAGAAAAACAGGGGAGGGGAAAAAGGAGAAAAAGATCATTCTCAGGAATTGTCCAGAAAGGCATTAACCTCAATCTTTACATTTAGACCCAGAGGCTTGAGACACTTGACCCGGTAGATCCAGCTCATCTCGAGCTTAGATATGGCTCTTCTTTTAGGTCCCCCTCTCCAATGGGGTTTCAAGATATCGATAGCAATAAAGGAGGTACCACTAGGGTCTCTATCGTGTACCTCTCTGTAATGTCGAGACACTAAGTGATTTTTGTATCCTCTCCTAATATTCCCAATATGTTCGTTAACCCTTATTTGAAAAGATCTGACCGTGTGTCCAACATATTGAAGTCCGCATGGACAGGTCAAAAGGTAGACTATATGGGTAGATGAACAGGTGATAAAAGATCTAATGTTGAATACTTGAGACGTACTATTAGAAGTGAAACTGAGAGTTTTACGATCACTGATTGCGTTAATTTGACATACTGTACGTTTTTTGCATTTATAGTACCCATTCATAGTTTGAAAAAACATAGGTTTATTTGATGGAGGATTGCACACTCCAGGTGCCAAAGTATCTCTCAATGAGGGTACTCCTCTAAACACAACTTGAGGTTGTTCAGGGAGTGCAGGACCTAGTATTGGATCTTCTTTAATAAGATGCCAGTGTTTACGAACCAATTTCTTTATCATAAAGTGTTGACTCGAATAGCCGGTAATGAAAGGCCAGGTATAGTTATTCTGATCAGTTCCCTGACTTTGTTTGTCCATCAGTAGAATTCCTCTGTCCAGTTTCTCAATTTTACCAGACTGTCTGCGGAGGTCATCCGCAAGATAGCCTTTATCTATAAACCTAGAGGTCGGGACTTTAGCTTGTTCATTGTAGTCCTCTACTTTAATACAATTTTGCCTAAGGCGCAAAAATTGACTCTTTGGGAACAAGAGTCAAGCCAAGCTCGATGGTGACAGCCATCACGGGGAATAAAAGAGTTCCGATCAGTAGATTTAAAATACGTGGAGGTCATGAATTGACCCTCCTATACCCGTATTTCCAAGTCTAAGAAGTTTATACACTTCTGATCTGCCTCAAATTTGAACCTAATCCCTTGATCATTTGCATTCAAACCCTCCATATAGGCATCCAACGATGCCTTGGAACCCTTCCATAAGAGGAGGACGTCATCAATATACCTGACCCATAGAACTAACTCGGGTCTACGATCGGCATAGACAACGTCCTCCTCCCATTTCCCCATAAAGAGGTTGGCCAACGCTGGGGGCAAATTTTGCCCCCATGGCCACACCCCTCTTCTGGAGAAAAAAGTTTCCACTAAACCAAAAGAAATGAGTTGTGGCAAACAGGAGGTCCATAATAAATTTCTTCTGAACCGGAAGTATAAATTGGTGTACTTTTCCAGATAATATTGAACAGAGGAAATTCCCAAATGATGGCGTATGATAGTATACAAGGACGTAACATCCGCAGTCACCAACCAGAGACCTTCCTCATATAGTGTATTATTCATTAAGTTAATGACATGCTTACTGGTAGTGCTCGAACGAGTGGTTGTAGGTACCCATCTAAGTATTTACCTGCCCTAGGAGAAATCGAATCAATTCCACTGATGATAGGTCTACCGGGGGGGGGTGGACCGGATCTTTGTGGATTTTTGGCAGGTAATAAATCACCGGAATCCTAGAGGATGCCGGGACGAGGAAGGATTTTTCCTTCTTGTTTAGTACACCTGAAGTGTAACCTTGATTTACCAGTTCAATAAGGGCCTTTCTGTAAGTGGAATGAGGGTCTCTTGGTAGTGGTGAATAAGTATCCTTATCCCCTACCAACAGATCGAGCTCTTTAAGGTAGTCGGATTTGTTCAGTATTACTATTCCGCCCCCTTTATCTGCGGGGCGGATAACTATACTTTTTTCCTCACACAGTTGGTCAAATCCTGATTGTAATGATTTATTGAGTCTGGACTTTTTTATATTGTTTTTTTCCAGGTCTCTAAGGAGAACATCCCTAAATACCTTAACATTAGGGACAGGGCCCCCTGGATGGTTGAAAAGTGAGGCATTGGAAAGATTAGAGTGTTGAGTCAACAATTCTAGGTTCTTTGACAGGTTTAGACAGAAAAAATCTTTTAATGCTAAGTTTTCTCGTGTACTTACAGTGATGAAAATAAGTATTTGAACACCCTGCTATTTTGCAAGTTCTCCCACTTGGAAATCATGGAGGGGTCTGAAATTGTTATCGTAGGTGCATGTCCACTGTGAGAGACATAATCAAAAAAAATAAATCCAGAAATCACAATGTATGATTTTTTTAACTATTTATTTGTATGATACAGCTGCAAATAAGTATTTGAACACCTGAGAAAATCAATGTTAATATTTGGTACAGTAGCCTTTGTTTGCAATTACAGAGGTCAAACGTTTCTTGTAGTTTTTCACCAGGTTTTCACACACTGGAGGAGGGATTTTGGCCCACTCCTCCACACAGATCTTCTCTAGATCAGTCAGGTTTCTGGTTTGTCGCTGAGAAACACGGAGTTTGAGCTCCCTCCAAAGATTCTCTATTGGGTTTAGGTCTGGAGACTGGCTAGGCCACGCCAGAACCTTGATATGCTTCTTACAGAGCCACTCCTTGGTTATCCTGGCTGTGTGCTTCGGGTCATTGTCATGTTGGAAGACCCAGCCTCGACCCATCTTCAAAGCTCTGAGGGAATGAGGTTGTTGCCCAAAATCTCGCAATACATGGCCCCGGTCATCCTCTCCTTAATACAGTGCAGTCGCCCTGTCCCATGTGCAGAAAAACACCCCCAAAGCATGATGCTACCACCCCCATGCTTCACAGTAGGGATGGTGTTCTTGGGATGGTACTCATCATTCTTCTTCCTCCAAACACGGTTAGTGGAATTATGACCAAAAAGTTCTATTTTGGTCTCATCTGACCACATGACTCCTCTGGATCATCCAAATGGTCATTGGCAAACTTAAGACGGGCCTTGACATGTGCTGGTTTAAGCAGGGGAACCTTCCGTGCCATGCATGATTTCAAACCATGAAGTCTTAGGCCCCGTACACACCATAGAATCCATCCGCAGATAAATCCCAGCAAATGGGTTTCTGCGGATAGATCCTATGGTGTGTACACGCCAGCGGATCTTTTTCCGCGGATAAATCTCCCCTGGGATGGATTCCAGCAGATCGGATATTTGCTGACATGCACAACAAATCCATCTGCTGGAATCCATCCCAACGGATGGATCTGCTGGTCTGTACAGACTCACCGAATCCATCCGTCCGAAGGGATCCCCCGCATGCGTCGTAATGAATTGACGCATGCGTGGAATTCCTTATATGACAGCGTCGCGCACGTCGCCGCGTCTTAATCGCGGCGACGGCGCGACACGTCATCGCCAGAGGATTTCGGCGCGGATTTCAATGCGATGGTTTGTACACGCCATCGCATAGAAATCTGCTGAAATCCTCGAGAGGATTTATCCGCGGAAACGGTCCGCTGGACCGTATCCGCGGATAAATTCTCTCGTGTGTATGGGGCCTTAGTGTATTACCAACAGTAACCTTGGAAACGGTGGTCCCAGCTCTTTTCAGGTCATTGACCAGCTCCTCCCGTGTAGTCCTGGGCTGATTTCTCACCTTTCTTAGGATCATTGAGACCCCACGAGGTGAGATTTTGCATGGAGCCTCAGTCCGAGGGAGATTGACAGTCATGTTTAGCTTCTTCCATTTTCTAATGATTGCTCCTGTGGACCTTTTTTCACCAAGCTGCTTGGCAATTTCCCCGTAGCCCTTTCCAGCCTTGTGGAGGTGTACAATTTTGTCTCTAGTGTCTTTGGACAGCTCTTTGGTCTTGGCCATGTTAGTAGTTGGATTCTTACTGATTGTATGGGGTGGACAGGTGTTATTATGCAGCTAATGACCTCAAACAGGTGCATCTAATTTAGGATAATAAATGGAGTGGAGGTGGACATTTTAAAGGCAGACTAACAGGTCTTTGAGGGTCAGAATTCTAGCTGATAGACAGGTGTTCAAATACTTATTTGCAGCTGTATCATACAAATACATAGTTAAAAAATCATAAATTGT
Organism: Rana temporaria; assembly: GCF_905171775.1. NCBI lineage: Eukaryota > Metazoa > Chordata > Amphibia > Anura > Ranidae > Rana > Rana temporaria. Next base: position 381,037,675 of record NC_053489.1, on the reverse strand, counting down.
GATTTCTGGATTATTTTTTTGTCTCTCACAGTGGACATGCACCTACGATGACAATTTCAGACCCCTTCATGATTTCCAAGTAGGAGAACTTGCAAAATAGCAGGGTGTTCAAATACTTATTTTCCTTACTGTATGTACATCCATGTGTACCTGGAACTTATTGAGTGGCTGGGGAGGGGCAAACTTCAACCCTTTATCCGGAATGGAAATTTCCTCTGGAGTGAGTGTGACAGCACTAAGGTTGAAGATCCCCTGCCCAGCTACACTCTCTTTCTTTTTGTTCTTTGATTTCCGCCCCCCTCTGGTTCCTCTGTTCTTTCTATAGGCCTTTGTTGGTTTTGGTTGGGTCTGGGAAAATCCCACTGTTGGTTATAGTCCCTGTTTTTCCAATGTTCCTGTTGATAAGGGTAATTGAAGGATAATAGATGGGGGGTCCAACATTCCTATTCCATCTGTTAGGAGTATCGTGTTGTTGATATTGCTCCCAACTCTGTTGGTATGGTTCCCTATAGGGACGGTAATCCTGCAAGGGCTGGAAGCGGTTACTCACGGGAATGGAATAATCATTGTGATGTTCCATTCCAGATGGTCTCCATGAGGGCCTACCAAAATCCTTATCCTCCCGTTGGGGAGCATCTGGCTTACGGTTTTTGTTTTAAGTCCTCCAACCTGGAGATTTAGGGGGGGCCTCTAGGTTGTGAATCTTTAGAGGGAGGTTTCTGTGAATAAGAAGATTGGGGACGTGGTTCTCTTCTGGGAGATTTGTATGATACTCTCCTGGGACGAAGAATGGTCTGTTTGGCAAGTTAGGGGGTTGTCGAGACTTACTTGAATTCCCCAAATCCTGAGGAGGTGCAGTGTCCATCTCCCCAGGATTTCCCTCGTTCTCCTGAATTTTGCTCTGCCATTCAAATACCATTTCTGTTTTGTAGTCACCCACATCTCTATTAAACTTTTTCTTTTTCTTATTTTTCTGTTCAACTTCCTCCTTTTCTAGCAATTTTTTCAAACCCAAAGATCGCTCCTTGTATTCATTACTACTATTCAGGGGTGAAAGTTGTTCCTTAATAAGTTTGATTTCATTATCCAAACGTGTCAATTTACACTTCTTGCGTTGAGCTAGAAACTGCAAGAATTTTACCCCAGCCTCATTAAAATATTGAAACCATTCGGCAAGTTCTGATTCCCCCTTTTGGGTACTAACATCCCATCTCAAACTCCTTGGGACCATCGAATCGGCTACATATTGGTCTAAAAATGCAATGTCCCATTGGGTGTGTAATTCTGCAATCATGAGGTTTTTCAACCTCATAAAAAGACCCCCCAGATCACGGTCAGGTTCACGGTTAGCCTCAAACACCCCATCTTTTACAATGGTGCGCAAGGATCTATATTCAAATACATCCATAATCAATAAATGAATAAATAAATTGATTAATCAATTGATTAATCAAAGTGACAATAAGAAAACCCAAAGCTGCAAATATTAATATATCAAAAACAGAACATATAAACAAGGTAAAATAAGGGAAAAGGTATATAAATTGATACGGAAAAAAAGATAAATTGTGTTAAATCAATAACTCCAGCTGCAACACCTACATACACGTGATATACCTGTTTCTCCCCCCTCCGAATAAAGAAGAACCCCAGCTAGGAGGACTGCAGGGGGTGTTAAGAGGGGATCCCCATCCAGGAAGTCCCTCCCCTCCCTCCCCCCTCCAAATAAAGACGACCCCCAGCTGGGAGGACTGAAGGGGGGTTGATAAGAGGGGACCTCCCTCCAGTTAAATAAGACCCCCAGCTAGGAGGAATGAATGGGGTGATAAGGGGACCCCCATTCAGGAATATAGAGACTCCCCTTCATTTCCCCCCAGTAAAAAAAGAAAAAAAAAACACCAGCTGGGAGGACTGCAGATGGGCGATAAGAGAGGACCGTGCTCGCCCCCCATCTATTAGAAAGAGACCACTGGGCAGGAAGATTGCAGACAGCTTCCCCCCTCTTAGGTGAATGGTGTGCAGTGACTGAGTGAAAACATCCAGAGACCCGTACACAGCAGCTCGGGTCACAGTGCAGAGGGGGAGGGTGTGACACACAGTAGCAGAGGAAAAAAAAAATCCCTGTACAGCTCCGATGTATGTGATGGAGCTCTGGCAGGCTGAATGTCACTGCTACTTCTACTCCTCACACAGGCTGTCCTCCACGCTGCTGAAACTTGCTTGCAGTGGTGTCGGGGAATGGGTGGTGTCCAGGACAGCAAAGTCTTACTTACATTTTTCACCACACACACTGTCTGTCCATGAATTCCAGTACTCATAGTACTGCTCACTAATCTCCTGCCAGGCTCTCTCCTTCTTGGACCGATCTTTGTAATGAACATCATGAGTCTCATACAACACTGGACTGCTCATTTTGCAGCCTGGATCTGGTACCTCTGTTTCTCCTAGGTGCCATTATACAGGTCACACAGGCAACACACGGACACTTCCTCCTCCTCACTACACAATGGGAGGGGGCTACAGCAGGGGGCAGGAAATAACACAATTTCGGATAGTTAGGACAAGGATCCGACTTTGATCCTACTTCAATGATATTCAATGGAGTGAAGTAGGATCAAAGTTGGACAAAAGTAGTACAGGGAGTAGTTTCAAAGTCGGAGCGACTTGTGTCGGACCAGTTAGGACAGGTCTCATAGGGAAACATTGCTTTTCACACGTCATGCGGCATGAGCTCCTAATGTTGGAGCGTTTGTCGCACTAGTGTGAACCCGGCCAAAGACTGCCTCAAAATCAGCAACATATGTAGGATCCTTAATTAGGTTCAACATATGTGGGATCCTTGATTAGGATAATTGGCCGCAGAGTATTGTCCACCCCCACATCTCTTACCTTACCAGGACCAGGTAACTCCTCCCGCAAGGGGCGGGTTGTCCAGGTGACTGCCTCGGCGTCTTTGTGGTGAGACCTCTGCCGCTACTTTCGCCATAAACATGTGACGCCACGACATTAGCGCATGCGCCCCCAGTGTCACAGGCGCCCAGAAGTAATCACAGATGCCGCCAGCAAGTGGGAGCGGCTTGGCCCATGGGCGAAGCATCGCCACATGGTAGAGCCTGACAACAGCGCAAAGCCCTGTAGTTCTCTCTCCTTGCTGGGAAGCCACTTAGGTATGCAGAGCAGGGGGCGCTGATTGTGGGGATGCGGATGGCCGGTAACCAACCCAGGAAAACCCGGAGCGCGACTATGTGGAAAGGAAAAGAAGGCATAAAAAATAAAAATTTCCATAGGGAACTTTATCATTAACATAATGCATTTCTGTTATTGTAAAGCCATACATGTTGCATAAGTACTAGTCCATTTGATTACAATACATTGTCAGTAATTTATTGTAATCCATTGGTGATCGTCTACAAAGGTATCAGTAATGCAGAGCACTACTCTTACTGTACTCTTACAGCCATGCAATGAAAAAAGTGAGACAACAAACCTCAATTGAAATTACCTGTCGCATGAATGAGCAATGTGAACGATGTCCACATGGGAAAATGCCAACAACTAATGTATGTCCCATTTCTGAGCGTTTTGGTATTCGCTCTGAACCAAACGATCGTTAGATCGAGGTTGACGGTTTATAGGTATTGAGTTGGCCCATTTTTCTCCCTAATACATATTCATGATGAAGACCATCACAAAGTGCAAAGCAAAAGAGGGGAAACAGTCAACTCAAAACAGGCGCAGTGCAACTCATATCCTTATCTCTACTGTGTCTAAGGGGGAGGGGTGTTTAACCACCCAAATATGAATATTGAAAAAGGGAAAAGACACTTCTGCAGAAAGACTGTGCTGCTTACCCCGGAATTAAATAATATAGTAATTTCCCCCAAGGGGGTTTTTAGGCAGCTCAATTGATGGGTTAGGAGACAATGTATGTAAGAAAGGACATTTTATTTAAAAACAACAGGTACAGCACCCCCTGCTCTGCATACCTAAGTGGCTTCCCAGCAAGGGGAGAGAACTACAGGGCTTTGCGCTGTTGTCAGGCTCTACCATGTGGCGATGCTTCGCCCATGGGCAAAGCCGCTCCCACTTGCTGGCGGCATCTGTGATTACTTCTGGGCGCCTGTGACACTGGGGGCGCATGGCACGGCATCGCCGTGCGTGCACGCTAATGTCGTGGCGTCACATGTTTATGGCGGAAGTAACGGCAGCGGCCAAGGTCTCACCGCACAGACGCCGAGGCAGTCACCCGGACAACCTGCCCTTTGCGGGAGGAGTTACCTGGTCCTGGTAAGGTAAGAGATGTGGGGGAGGACAATACTCTGCGGCCAATTATCCTAATCAAGGATCCCACATATGTTGAACCTAATTAAGGATCCTACATATGTTGCAGAGTTTGAGGCAGTCTTTCAGATGACCCTCTGCATCTCAGAGTGAGCTGACAGATTCCACATGGTAAGCACACCACTCCCACTAGGCTGTCACACCTATTACATACATTAACCACTTGCTTACTGGGCACTTATACCCCATTCCTGCCCAGGTGAAATTTCAGCTTTCAGCACTGCATCGCTTTAAATTAAAATTGCGCGGTCGTGCGACGTGCTTCCAAAACAAAATTTACGTCCTTTTTTTCCCACAAATAGAGCTTTCTTTTGGTGGTATTTGATCACCTCTGCGGTTTTTATTTTTTGCGCTATAAACAAAAAAAGAGCGACAATTTTGAAAAAAAAACAATATTTTTTACTTTTTGCTATAATAAATATCCCATTTAAAAAAAAAAAAAAAAAAAAAGTTTTTTTCTCAGTTTAGGCCGATATGTATTCTACATATTTTTGGTAAAAAAAAAAAATCGCAATAAGCGTATAGTGATTGGTTTGCGCAAAAGTTATAAGCCCGGATTCACAAAGACTTACGCCAACGTATCTACTGATACGCCGCGTAAGTCCATGGATGCGCCATCATATCTATGCGCCGTATTCTTGAAACCAGATACGCCTGAATTCTGGCTCCATCCGACCGACGCAAGTCTCCTACGCCGTCGTATCTTGGGCACATATTTACGCTGGCCGCAAGGGGCTCGTCCATTGATTTAAGCGCCGAAATATGCAAATGACCAAGATACGCCGATTCACGAACGTACTTGCGCCGTCGCATGAGTATACGCTGTTTACGTAAGGCGTACGTGCGGCGTAAAGTTAAACCACCAAATAGCTGGTCTAAGTCATGTTAGGGTATGGACGTCGGAATTGCCGTCGGATTTTACGTCGTTTACGTAAGTCGTACGTGAATGGGGCTGGGCGTAGGTTACGTTCATGTCGTTGCCATTGCGCCGGCGTATCTTAGGGCGTAAATTTGACGTGATTCTGAGCATGCGCACACCTGCGTCGTTCGTTCGGCGCTTCATTTACATGGGGTCACGATTCATTTTAATACAACACGCCCACTACCTGCCTACTTTGAATTAGGCGGGCTTACGCCGGCCCATTTATGCTACGCCGCCGTAACTTAGGGAGCAAGTGCTTTGTGAATACCGGCCTTGCCTCTCTATTTTACGTCGGCGTAGCGCATATGAGATGGGCTACACCCGCACAAACATACGCCGAGCTACCTGAATCTGGCCCATAGTGGCTACAAAATAGGGGATATAATTCTGACATTTTTTTTATTATCTTTTTTTTACTAGTAATACGGCGATCTGCAAATTTTGTCAGGACTGCGATATTGCGGCGAACACATCGGACACTTTTGACACATTTTTGGGACCATTCACATTAATACAGCGAACAGCGCTATAAAAACGCACTGATTACTGTATAAATGTGACTGGCAGGGAAGGGGTTAACACTAGGGGGTGAGGAAGGGGTTAAATGTGTATCCTGGGTGTGTTCTAACTGTGTGTGGAGGGGGACTGACTGGGGGAGGTGACCGATGCTGTGTCCCTATATACAAGGGACACAGCATCTGTCTCCTCTCCCTGACAGGACGTGGAGCTCTGTGTTTACACACAGAGCTCCACGTCCCTGCTCTGTGAGTGAGTGAAGAACTTATATAGCTTGATAGATGGTGCCAGAATATCGGCACATTCCTTCAGCAGTTTGGTGGGGATAATGTCATTAGGCGCCGTGCTATATTTCGCAAGGAGTCAATTATATTTTTGGTAGTTTCAATGGAGATGGGTTTTAGGACAAACCGCGTTGACTGCGGCCACCTTGTGTGAGAGTTGAGTGTGGGTCTAAGGGGAGGATTGAGGGGGGTGCTGTTTTGCTGAATGCTTTCACAGATCCCTTCAATTTTGTTAATGAAATAATCCGATAATTCACTGCAAAATTCTTGTGTGTGAGAGTTGGGAGCTTCGAAACAGACCGGATTCATGGTCTGGGTGACAAGCTTGAACAGTTCGCGGGGCGGTTTAGGGCATTAGTGATGATGTAGGAAAAATTATTTTTTTTGACCTTGAAAATTTCTTTGTGGTATTTTTTTGTTACTACCTTATAGATGGTGTGGTTTTAATCTGAGGCGCTTCTTTTCCAAGCTGCTTCCGATCTTCTGCGCTCTTGCTTTATCAACGCCAGCTGGTTGTTAAACCAGCCGGCGTTGATTTTCCGGATGCAAGTTTTGCGTTTCGGTGCTACGTCGGCTGACTATAGTAACGCTGCGTTAATGGCATCCAGGGTTTCAGTGGCTGATTGATGAGATTGGATTGTTTTTATTTTGTTCCCCAATGTTGTTTTGAAGAGTTCCGAATGGAGCTTCTTCTGAGATCTTGTCCAGTGCGTAGTCACTGGTTTTAATGTTTTTGTTAAAGGGGCGTTTTTAGTAATTATGAATTTGATTATATGGTGGTCTGTCCATGGTAGCGGCTCATTTTTTAGGATTTTTACTTCCAGCTCTTGTCTGAAAATAAGATCAAGGGTGTGACCAGAGGTATGCGTGGGCCCACACACTAGCTGCTGCAGCCCTAGTGCTTCCAAGTGGTCAATGCAGGCGTCAGCAATGGGATCCTGGGGGGAGTTGGCCCAAAGGTTAAAGTCTCCCAGCAGCAAAAGATGTTTGCTGTTTAGGGTGTAAGTGGAGATGAACTCTGTTAAAGAAGAAAGAAACTGCGATTTTGGACCCGGAGGTCTATAGCAGAGTAGGATATGGACGGTCTTCTGGGGATTAGTTTGAAGTTGCAAAGAGAGGGTTTCCATGAATGGAAGTGGGCTTTGGAGGATTGGTTTAGTGACCGAGAGGTGACTCTTGTGGATCACCGCCAATCCTCCACCTCTTTGCCCCACTCTGTATTCTGTTATGCGATAATTTTCTGGCACCAGTTCACTTAGAATGGTGTTACAGTCTGCTGTAAGCCAGCTTTCTGTAATAAAAAGACAGTCTAAATCGCATTGTAGGATGAGATCATGGATTTCAAGTCGGTGTCTTACTGCCGATCTTGTGTTGACCAGAGCGCATGATATACGTTTTGGTTGGGATAGGTTGGTGCAATGTTTAGCGGCCGATCGTCAATCGATTCTAAACAGTCGTTCTTTCTTTAAGGCATTTTTGGTAGCGGTCGGTAGTATTGAGGCAAATGGCTTTATGCTCCAAATGGTTACTGCCGAGTATCTCAGATTAGTCATGATTGTTGACGTCCTGGGGGGCGATGTATTATCGGGGGGGGGGGGGGGGTTTCTGTAATGCTGGGAGGGACGTACTTCCCTGTTTGGCATAGCACGGGGTTTCGCCTTCCTCTGGATCAATGTGCCGTGGCAAGGGAAAAAATTCCTTCCTGACCCCCCAAGGGGCGATCGGATGGATCCCTGGATCAAGCTACTACGGAAGCCTGTTGTAACTTCTAGGGGGGGGGGCTGTGCCAATAGGGAGTAATTGAGTTGAGAATGGGGTGGGGGATGAGAATCAGGGGTGTGTCAAGCTGGGCCCGGGCTGAAGGCATGTGCTCCTGCTAGGGGGCTGTGCAGCTGGGTGGCTAGATCCTACTAGCAAAAGGGCTGTTGGGCTGTCTGGAGGTGGATAGGCGGGGGTGAGCCGTTTGAGGGTTTTTTTTGGAAGAAGGTCGGGTAACTTGCCGTGCGGCGCTAGGCCGCGGCTGAAGCCGCGGTCTTTCCTGAAATTGCGGCCGCCGACTAGATCCAGAAGGTGGCGCGGGGGCCGCCGCCGCGGCTTGTCCTGAAAAGGACAGCCGCTGCTGGCAGTGGTGCGATGGGGTACCCCTGTGACCAGGGGCTTACCTTAAGGAGGGAGCCAGAAGCCAGGAGAAGGCCAGGGGAGCGGAACGATCGGCGCTGGGCTGGACCGGCGGACCCTGCCTGTTCTAGTGCCCGAGCCACACGTCCTATGCCTAGGAGCGTGCGTCGTTGGAACAAGCAAGCACCAGATTCTAGCCCTGGGGGAGAGGGGACTCGGATGAGCAGCACGGGGAGGACTCAGGGAGCACACCAAAAACACGTCTGCTCTGCTCTGTGTCAGCTCAGTGGTCTGGAGACTGCATCTGTCATTGCCGATCGCGGGTACCTGGCAGACATCGCGGCCGCCAGGCACGCGCATCGGCATCTCGGGGACCCGTCGGGTTCGCGCGCGTGCCCCCAGTGGCCGGAGGACGCGAAGACGTCAAAAGACGGCGGCCAGGATTTATAGAGCCACCTTGCCGCCCTCATTTGACTATGGCCCGGGGCTCAAGTAGTTAATACCATTGAATACTGACAGTTTTTTTTTTCTCTACTCTGTAGATTGCAGATACGGCATTGAACCTTGTGTTTCTTTTTCCTTTTTGAAACCTGATTTTCATTACCTGCTCCAAAACTGTGGATATTTTATAACGCCTTCAGTGCTAAGGCAACCACTTCTTGATACCCAACCTTCCCACCATAATACTAACATTAATACTATAACGATCACTACCACCACACCCATTTAATTTATATCACATCTAACTCTAGGTACCTCAGTGCATTCATACTTTTATTTATCCCCCCACTTATCACTTTTTTTCTTCTCACTCAACACTTCAGCACACAATCCCCCCCTCCTTTTTTTTTTCACAACACATATCATTTGCACCACACTATACACAGACCATTTGGTTTAACAATTCCAAATATTTGCCTATTCAAAGTTCACCATATGATCACTCACATAATGCAACACAATTTTTTATAGTATTTACGATTATTTCTTTCCCCCACATTATCACATTGCTATCACCCATCCACACCAATACTCTTTCAGCATATCACTGCGACAATTTTTATTTATTTTTTCAAACAAAAACCTTTTTTCTCTAAATCAATACCAATCCATAGCCTACTACCTATATACCCAATTCATGTTTAGAATATATGAAATAACTGATTGGTGTGCTATGTTTTCCTATAGGGATCATATTTCAGCTCACTTAGTGAACAAACTGCATATTATACACACACAGATGTTGATATGCAATTATAATACTCTCTAAAATGTAAAATGCTTTTGCCGCAGATACCTGTCCCTCTCCCCTGCCTGCCAGTTCTCAGGGACTCCATTCTCACCTGGTGATTGCTTGTAAGTCACATGTATATGCCCTGCGATGGTGGGTGCTCTTGTATCGGAATGTGGAGGGGCCAGGACATCCACAAGGGATTCCTCGGGGCTTCTTCTCTTTGATGGAAGAGTTTGGTTTAAATTGACTTACACCCATACATATCGATCTGCAACAAGTAAACCTCTGAAGAAGACCCGATCAAGGGTTGGAACGCATTAGGCATTGCTACATGCTTGTACTACTATATGCTAAGCTGTATGACAACCTGTTGTGTTTTGCTACCTTATGTATGAAAAATAATTTTAAGATTTTGTAATATTGCAACTTCCATCTTAACCATTTGAATGTCCTTGTACCTGTTGTTTTTAAATAAAATGTCCTTTCTTACATACATTGTCTCCTAACCCATCAATTGAGCTGCCTAAAAACCCCTTTGGGGGAAATTCCCATATTATTTAATTCCGGGGTGAGCAGCACAATCTCTCTGCAGAAGTGTCTTTTCCGCCAATCAGAAATCTTACTGTCCCAGGGCTGCTAGGAGCAGGTTCTCTTTGGCTGTAGGAATAGCCAATCAGAGCACAGCCCTGCCTCCTCTTTCCCTGAAGCTGTCCATCACAGGAGAAAAAAGAAAAACATGTCCTTGCTGCTGTCTATTTTGTCAGCACTACTGGGCAACATTGACAGAGCCCAGTCCAATGCTACAGCTAAAAACTTTTGTATATTTTAAACATCTTGACCCATTTAGGAGGGCACTGCTACTCGCTCTTAAAGGGGTTGTAAAGGATTTTTTTTTTCATAATAAGCATCCTTTACCTGCAGACATTCCTCTTTTCACTTCCTAATTGTTCGTTTTTGCTCAGAAGTTGCTCTATTTCTTCTCTTTCTGTTCACTTCCTGCTTGTCTGATTGTTACTCACCACCGTGAAGGGAGGCTTTACTGCGGTGGTCAGTGACGTGCTCGCCCCCCTCCTGGGCACTACATCTGTGCGGCAGGACGCTCTCTACGTGTTAAAGACTATAAGGAGGTGTGAATTACTGGGCGTGCCGCAATGCATACTGGGAAATGTAGTTCTTACATGAACGAGCGCCGCAAACCAGGAAGTGAATGAGAGAACAGAAACTTGAATGCTGTGCTGGAGGTGATATAGATGAAGGAATTTAATAGGATTTACTTGTTTTTACACTATTACACTATTCTGTCTGTCTACCTTGCAGACATTAATTTTAGCCCAACAAATCTTTTCCTTTATAACTCCTTTAATGAACATTAAACCAATCTATGCACATTTTCTGCATATCAAAACATGAATATATACAGAATGTGTGTATTGTTTTACAATTAATGCACTCATGAAGAGGAAGTAGGGGTTCACTCCTAAAATCATCAGTTTTTAGATAATACTGAATCCTTTTACAACATTTGAATTTCTTCATTGATCACTAGTGTTTAGAAAGCAGCCAGGCGGGGCGTGGCCAGAACGGGCATGTGATCGGTTGCACTTCATGGAGCTGGCTGAAGCACCAGCAGTACCCCTGGATAGTATCCTGTGCTGCACAGAGCCCATGATGACCCGCAGAGGTGAAAAAGCCGCCGTGGCCGCCATGGAGGCCTATGATGGCGCCAGCTCTCAGCCCCAGAGAACAGCGCGTGGCACTGCCAAACAACAGGAGACAGGTGGGAAGTCCCACACTGCACAAAAGCAGCAGGGGAATGATCAGCCCAGGGATTATATTATACACAAAAGCTGCAAGGGACAGGCTGCTCAAACCCCCCTCCAACACAGACCCCTGCACATGGGCCAGACAGAAGACAGTCTTTCAGCATTAGATGACACACTGCCTCTGGATTTCTCCCCTTTCCCTACACCAGACCTGTTTGACACACAGCAACCCACACTGAATGAAATATTGTATGCAGCACAGCGATGCGCGGCCTCAGTGGATGGTCTAAAAAAGCAGTTTGGGGGTCTCACCGAAACAGTGTCCCTTATGAGACAGGACCTCCAGAAAATCAGGGAGAGAACCACGGCAGTGGAGGGCAGAATTAGTGAGGTGGAGGATCAGATGCCTTCACTCACCAGGGACGTCAGATCAGCATTTCAGCAAGCAGCGCAGGCCAACGCCAAAACAGACAACATTTAGAACCGCCTCAGGCGGAACACCGTCCGTATTGTGGGACTCCCCGAAAAAGTTGAGGGCAGGGATCCTACAGCATTCACAGAGCAACGGCTGCAAGATATATTTGACAAGGAGGCCTTCACCGAATTGTTTGCAGTGGAACGGATGACACCTCAACCCCTCCCCCCGGGCAACCCGCTGCGATCCATGCTGGCACGGCTCTTGAACTAAAAGGGCCGCAAGATCATACTCAGACTAGCAAGAGAGAGGTACTATTCACTTTAATGGGACAAAAGTTGAATTCTATCCTGATTTTTCGGCAGAGGTGCAAAGGAAAAGGGCTACATTTTGCCTACAAAAAATTCCAAGTAACGTATGCAATGCTGTTTCTGGCCAAACTGCGCATCACCACCAGGGGGCAGACCACCTTTTTTAATCTGCCGCGAATGCAGCTGCATGGCTGGAACACAATGGACATGACCTCCGGAGGCGTTGTGACTCCGACAGGGGTGACTAACGCCTGGAGAACAAGTTTGGCAAGGTCGGTATGTTGTTATCACTTTACGTTTCAAGTCTAGTACTTACACAGCGGGACACTTAACAATTTGTCAAAACCAGTGCTTTGAATGGGCTCTGACACAGCACTAATCACCAAGTTCAGTTCTAAGTTACAGTGCGTGGGTTGTGCTCACAAGCTTCAACTAACTACCACTATATCCCAGCTGCGGGGACACGTTAGTTGCTGCCTGGTTGGCAAATGTTTGATTAACAGTTACAGAAATGTGGGGGGAAGGGAGACGAGAAGTGGTCGTCTGTTTCTTGTGTCACTTCCGGGCGACTCTGAAGTCAATCCCGGGCGACGCTGACGTCACTTCCGGTCTCGGACTGTTCAAAGAGGACGTTTGGCGGCAGTTTTCACACTGCCTGTCTTGCAGGCGTTGGCGGTATTTTTCTCGGCAGGGTCGCAGGCGCCGTTGGTTCTCCTTCATTCTCCCGGAAGCACAGAGTTGCATTCCTAGGTGGTTTCCCTTATTTGTTCCAGTCAGTGGTGGTGTCCCAAGCTGGTCAGTATCAGTAAAGTGGTAACCATTGACGGTGGATACGGAGGTGTAATTAATGCTGTTTGAAATCTTACATCTGGCGAGTGCATCCCCTGAAGGGGCCTAATCCCTCCACGGGGTGAAAGGAGCACTTACAGTATGTTAAAGCACAGCAATCCCTGTCATCTTCACTGACTGTCATTTACACAAACACATTGTTTGTAGCGCTGCTGCAGGGCTTTTTGTGGACTCTCTGTGAGTTTTTCAATATTTCTGCATTTTTGATATACATGTTACAATTCTAAGCAGCTGCTTTGTTTTGGTATTAACATCTGACCAGTTGTGTTAAAGATATCTTTGTAGCTCATTCCTGAGCGCTGGGCTGTACTACTAGGTAGGGCCAATTTCCAACACTTTGGTGTATACAATCTGCTCAATATGGCTGCCACTCTAATAGTGACTTGGAATGTCCAAGGAGTACATGACCCGTTGAAACGCACTAAGATAAGTTCCTGCTTAAAGAAATGTCACTGTGGGCTTACATGAAACTCACCTCACGAAAGATACGGTGGGACTGCATATTCTCGCGGAGTGAGTGTATTGGTCCATAAGACCCTGCCTACCAGGAATTAGACTCCATAATAGACCCCATGGGTAGATATGCGTTTATAGACTGTAAACTGTTCACACTGATTATTGCTTTTGTATATATCCCCCCTCCGTTCTCTAGAGAGATACTGCAGCTTCTTCTGTCGTACCTGGTTGACAAGACGGACGTCCCCACCATGATAATGGGCGACTTTAATTGTTACCTGGACCCAAGGATGGACAGACATCCTCCAGTCCAGCCTCTGTAGGGGCACTATTCTAAGCTGCCTGCTTCAGGAGGTTGGCTGGACAGATGTCTGGCGAGCAAAATACCCATTAACCAAACAATTCTCTTGCTTCTCTAAAACACATGGCTCGCTCTCTCGCATTGACCTTTGTGTTGGGTCCACTCATATCATGAATATGGTCATCGAAGTGGAGTACTTTCCCAGGGGTGTATCAGACACTCCCCACTGGCAGCACATTGGATCGCCCGCCCAACTGTCTCCTTACCTAGAGCCCCCTGGAAGCTCAATGCCTTTTGGCTAAATGTTTTACATTCCAAGAGCGGATGGCGAGGCAAACTGAACAATACTTTTATAATAATCGATCACACCTAGATGTTTCACCAAAATGGGATGCCTTCAAAGCATGCCTTAGGAGGCACGTTAATAGCGGAAATTGCAGCCATAAAACATAATTCATCAGCCCTCCTGGAGTGGGTTGGAGACCAGGTGTGACAGCTTGAGCTCTCATATGTCACAGACTCAGCGAGGGAGGCGTGGATATCAGGCCAGGATTCCCTGGACCGGTTGAGATCCTCTGCCGTGCAGCAGAAACGTTTGCTTTACGAGGAGGGGGAGAAAACTGGCCGCTTGTTGGCCCAACAAACAACCCCAGCCATAGGAGCCATTCGCTGTTCCACTGGGAGATTGGTGAATGACCTTGAATTAATAATTACTGAACTAGCTTCCTTCTATGCAGATTTGTACAAGCCATGCAAGGATTACTGGGATGAGGACTGTTGGGCTACCTTTATACTATATCACTACCAGTTTTGACCCGTCAGGCACGCATGGAGCTGGAAGCTCCATTCATGTTGGACGAATTGAGGGAGGCGGCTGACTCCTTCCCTACTTGCAAGGCACCAGGGGATGACAGGATTCCCATGGAAGTTTACACCCAGTATGGTGAGGTAATTCTACATAAACTACTGGAAGTCTTGAACTCCTCCTTCAAATCAGGGCAGCTACCAATAACTATGACAAGGGCAAATATTATACTACTACTCAAACCTGGAAAGGACCCGATAGACCGGAGTTTACAGGCCCATTTCATTACTGCAAAGTGACGCTAAAATATTGGCCAAGGTTCTGGCCATGAGGGTTAATAAGGTTATTCTGTCCATCATTCACCCAGACCAGACAGGCTTCATGCCATGGAAATCCACTGTGACCAAGCTTAGACAGCTTTTTTTTTTTCCTTTCTTTTACAAAGATTATTATTGATAGCCATTGCAACTTCACAGCTTAACATTGAGAAGAATACACCATGAATGATCATAACAGAAAAAAGAATGGAGTAGCATTTAAAAAAAAAAAAATTAAAGATGCCAATAAATTAGACATATAAAGGTGAACGAACATACTCAGGTCCCAGGAATGCCCATAGGGCATCGTCCACTTAGTAGCAGGTGCTTAAAAGGTCCGTCTAACTGTGAACAGTCCTGGGAATCTAACCATACAGCCGACTCTTCCAGTGGCCAAGGCTGCTGGCTTGATGGATTATGCGCTGATACTGAGAAATAAAAGTACTAAGAGAAAGATTCAAAGAGAAACAGAGTCAGAGATTAGCAGAAAAGGGAAAGAGTAGAAAAGAAAGAAAGGAAAAGAGAAAAAAATAAGGGGGGGTCTTCTTGGTGGGGGGCAAAAGCATAGCAGATCCGAAGAAGGGTTTGAGATTGAGCTCTGCAGAAGCTCTCAAAGGGGGTCAAAGTGTAAGGGGTTGGTCGGGACTTTATAAGCCCCTGGAGGAAATGACAAATCTGTAGATAGCTATAATGTTTTCGTAAAGGATGTCGTGAGAAGAACGTAATGTCTCGAACGATATTATCCTGGTGGGAGTAAACAAAGTGAATATGTGTGAAACCGTTCGTCTTCCACAAGGAGAACTGCTGAGGGTTAACGCAGCCAAAAGGGAACAATGGGCAATGAAGGATTTGGAATAGAGGTAGGTGAGGGGAGATCAGACCCGCCGAGTACTTGACTGAGTCCCAAAGGCGAAGGGAGTGAGACAGACAAGAATTCACCAAGTCGATGGTGGCCCATAGCGGCATTTGGTATGTTCCAAGAAGTTGAGATAGCAGGGCTTCTGTATGTTTGCAGCTATGTAGTAGGCTTGCAAATTAGGAACTGATTTGTCCGTTGATCCTACGGGCATATAATATTTGTTTATTGACCCTGGGCTCCCTCGACAGTTATGTAGAGGGATCGGGACCTGTAGGACCCTAAAGAAAAAGACGTTTCAGCAGATAGGTCATACAGATTGCGTCCTGCCAAACTAGCACAGTGGGAGATGAACCCAGGAGGATAACAGGTCCGTCAGTTCTCTAAATGGGGGGGGGGGGGGGGAGTTTGCCTGATAGAGTCCCACATAGGTTGGAGTGAGCCGGATCCCCAGGTAAGGTAAAGACGTCAGCCATTGGAATGTGAAGGTGTTTTTTAAAGTGATCAAGTCCGAGGGCGGAATATTAATTGGCATGGCTTGTGACTTGGCGGGATTGACAAACAGGCCAGAGAAAGAGGCCCGTTTCTCTGGCCTGTAAGGAAAACAGTAATGAGAACAGATTGGTTAGGGCGATTCTAGGATTAGTCAGGGTTAGAAGGATGTCATCCACAAAAAAAGCAATCTTATGGGGTGAGCCCGCTATCTCAACCCCCGTTATGTCCGGATGAAATCAGATCGCCTCAGCCAATGGCTCCATAGCCAAGACAAAAAGGAGCGGGAAGAGCAGGCAGCCTTGTCGAGTTCCCCCTCTAATGGGAAAGGGAGATGATTTGAAACCATAATATTTAACTTTGGCCTGAGGAAAGTCGTATAGCGCCGATATCCATTGCAGGAACTACAATCCAAAACCATAGTGGCGGAGCACGGTCATTAAATAAGGCCAGGACAAAGTGTCAAAGGCCTTGTTCATATCAAGAGACAGTAACATAGTCGCTATGGACAGACTATGGGCTATGTGGTCTAATATAAAGCATTTGTCCAATAGTGTCACCTGCCTGTTCCCCCGGGACAAACCCTACCTGGTCTTTTTTAACCAGGTGAGGCAAAAAGGAATTTAGACAGGTGGCGAGGATTTGGACAATATTTTCATGTCCACATTTATAAGCGAAATGGGCCTAAAGTTGGACAAAGGCGAATGATCACGGTCGGGTTTTGGAATCATGACAATATTTGCGGTTAGGAGTTTTTTAGTAAATGCGTGTCCATCTTTTACGGCGTTGAACATAGTCGTCAGGTGGGGGGACAAAACGTCAACCAATTTCCTAAAATAAAGTGCCGTGAACCTGGTCTTTTGCCTACTTTTAGTTCCTTTAAGCATTGCAGAACTTCCGTCAGTTTTATATCTCGGTCCATGAGAGATGCATGCATGTCGGACAGTTTGGGCAATCTCAAACCAGTCAGGAAGGAAGTCAGGCTTTGGTTAGAGGGTTGGGTAGGGGCAGAATAGAGAGCGGTGAGGCAATGTCTGAATTCTTCCAGCACCTTCAGTGGGTTGCCTGTAAGGACGTTATGTCTAGTGCGCAGTGTGACAGTGGTGTATTTTGGGGTCAAAGTGCGCAACCTATTGGCCAGCATAGAGTTGGGTCTGTTGGCTTTGGCGTACCATTTCTGGCAGGCCCAGCGTAGTGTACATTCTGCCTCATCAGTGAGACATAGATCAAGTGCTGTTCGTGCCTCCTCTAGTAGTTTACGGTTAGCCAGGGTAGGGGATTGTTTTAAGGTTGTGGATAGGTTGTCTAGGCGTGCTTCTAGGGAGCGCCAGACCGAAAGTCGCTCTCGCTTGCGTATTGCCGCCAGTTGGATGACATGTTCCCTGAGGACCGCTTTCTGTGCTTCCCAAAGGGTCACCGGGGAAGAGACCGACCCAGCATTAAGGCTGAAATAATCCATTGAGGCCTAAACGATATCAGTAAAGATATCCTAAAAATATAAGAGGGAGTCATTCATTGTTCAAGGGGAATATTGCGGTTTGCGGGGAAGCGAGTGGCATACAACTAAAACAGGATCATGGTCTGTCTAGGTCACTGGAAGGATGGAAGCGGACACTACTAAAGGAAGATGTTTCCGTAAGACAAACATATGGTAAATTCTGGAGTGGGAATGATGGGGATGGGAGTAATGGTATAGTTCCTACCAGTTGGGTAAACCTCTCTACAGATATCCACCAGGTCCTGACTTTTTAGTCTCCTGCTAAAAGAAGAGTGCCTCTTTGATGGGACCTCAACAAGGAGCAGATATGGGAGAGAAAAAGTCCAGAGTTAACATTTGGAGCATAGCAATTTAGGATAGTGACCTCTGTGTCCTGAATAATACCTTGTAGTAAAGGGTATCTACCATTTGGAGCTGCAATCTCTCAACTGCAACTGAAAGGGACCGATTTACGTATGGCTATAAAAAAGCTTCTCTGTTTAAACGGGACATTAGCCAAAAAAACTTGAAGATACAGGGCATCAAAATATTTGGGGCAAGACGAAGATGAGAGGTGGGTCTCCTGTAGGCATTCTATACCCACTTTTTGTTGTTTACGATATTTAAAGACCTTGACCCTTTTTTTGGGGGGAGTTCATGGGTGACTGCCAATTAAAGGGGTTGTAAAGGTAAAAATGTTTTTCCCTAAATAGCTTCCTTTACCTTAGTGCAGTCCTCCTTTACTTACCTCATCCTTTGATTTTGATTTTAAATGTCCTTATTTCTTCTGAGAAATCCTCACTTCCTGTTCTTCTGTCTGTAACTACACACAGTAATGGGAGGCTTTCTCCCTGGTGTGAAGAAAGCCTCTTGAGGGGGGAGGGGGCGAGCAGGAGGGTCAGGACGATCTCTACTTTGCAGATAAAGGAGCTGTGTGTTAATGGGCGTCCTGACACTCCTGCTCGCCCCCTCAATAGGCTTGCATTACTGTGTGTAGTTACAGACAGAAGAACAGGAAGTGAGGATTTCTCATAAGAAATAAGGATATTTAAAGCAAAATCGAAAGAATGAGGTAAGTGAAGGAGGACTGCACTAAGGTAAAGGAAGCGATTTAGGGAAAAAAATTACCTTTACAACCCCTTTAAGTGTCATGGTACATTGAAAGTCAACCATAAAACATTACTCACCCACCACGAGGACCTGGAAAAAGAAAAAGGGAAGTAAAGGGGAAAATAAACAAATAAGGACCAGAGGTAGACAGGCATACTGTAATACATCATATGACGAGAGAAAAAACGTAGCATATAATACTGAAAAAGCATGAGAGCAACTAGTCTCGAAGAAGTGCCAACACATGGGGGGGAGCAGTGGTCCGTTGAAACTACTCGACATCGTTATTTAGTAAAATTAAGTATATAACAATGATTACAAAACCTGGTGCACCCACTAAGGCACTGAAGAGGAACACAAATGAGCCCCTCTAAACTGTCGAGGGAGCCCAGGGCGAGCAACTAAAACAAAATTAAGGTAACCCTATATGCCTATTAAACCTGTAACAGGGGAGACACAAACAATCCATATAGGGAAGAAAAGAATTGCATAACAGAATAAAAAAAAAAATAACAGTATGAAACCAACCTGCCCCCCCGAGTAGGGGCGAAAGGCTATTGTCAGCAGTCTGCAGCACCTAGGCAGCTACCAGAGAGCTGAGAGAACCAGCATGTACTAATCAGGTAAGCGACAAGCGACCAGGCCAAGATCCCTTGATCACCATACAAAACCGCTACGGGGGGGGGGGGGGAGCGCAGAGTGTCACGCCTGATTGGTGGCCCGGGGGGGGGGGGGTGTTCTGTCAACTTCCTTCAGCGGGTTGAGTGTAAGGTTCCAACAGGCTGAAAAACAGACATCAACTGGGTCAATTCAGTCCATTGTCTGGGAAGACCTGGGCCGAGAGGATGAAGAAGCAGCAGTATCTCCTTGGGAAGGCGGTAGGTCTAACCACAATTCTTGAAAGTGGCGTTTGAGGTCAGAGGGAGAGGAGGCGTGGAACTGACGACCCAAATGCGAGAATGATAGCTTAAAGGGGAACCCCCATTTATATTTCATCCCTTGGGCCTGCAGGACCTGGAGGTAGGGTTTCAGGCCCTGCCGTCTGGCAATGGTCACTGGAGAGAGATCAGCAAATAGCTGAAGAGGGTTGCCTTGGAAAAACGGATCTTGTTGTTTCCGTGCAGAATGGAGGAGTCTCTCTTTAGTACGATAGTAATGGAATTTAATAATGACATCCCTCGGGGGACCCTCTGACGGTTTAGGTGCGAGGGATCTATGGATGCGGTCAAATTCCAGTCTCTGTAGTGGTATCCCAGGTGCCAGTTCTTGGAAGAAGGCAGTTGCTGTACCCTGCAGGTCTAACATTTTCTGGGATTCCGCGAATGCTGAGATTATCTCTGCGGGCCCTATTCTCTGTGTCTTCCAGTTTGTTTTGTAAGGCCTCTAGCTCAGCAGACAGTTTCTCCACCTCCTCCTCATGGCCCTCAAGGACAGTGGTTGTCAAGTCCATTCTTTGTTCCAATTGATTTGTGAGGTGGTTTATCTCTTTAAGACCTCTGACAAAATCAGAGGATAGCATGCGTGAGGCCTGGGTGATCTCATCTCGCACAATGGAGCGGAATTTTATCAGCATTGCATCTGAGTCTGTGTGCAGGGGACTTACCAGATTCATGGGGAACTGATTCAGACTGGTCAGCTGGGGATGCCGCGTCCGCTGCCAAGTGCAGCGTGGAGTCGTCAGACTCTGGAGGATCAGGCACCATTTTCTTTTTCGTTTTCCCAGAGAAGATTTGGGCTGCTGGTTGTGTTTCTGGCGTGATTTCGCTGAGCAGTACATAACCGCCAGATGCCCGAGGTGTTCCGGAGCAGGGGAAGATAAACAGTGTGTGCCGTGGTGCGGGCTAAGCTTTGTTAGCCGAGATGTAGTGTTCGGACGACAGGGAGAAGGGGATTCAAGGTGGTCATCTCCCTCGTTCGTGCGCATGCGCCCCCCCCCCCCCAGCTTTTTTTTTTATTTCTTTCAATATGTTTTATTTCTTTTGTAGCATAAACAAACAATATTTAGAAAAAAGTTATACAACGATTTAACGATGAACAAGGTATGGATATCTATAGGTATGTCAAAGATCTTGCTAAGGACATTCTAATAAAGGTTAACAAAG
Organism: Rana temporaria; assembly: GCF_905171775.1. NCBI lineage: Eukaryota > Metazoa > Chordata > Amphibia > Anura > Ranidae > Rana > Rana temporaria. The sequence goes on along the minus strand of NC_053489.1, from coordinate 381,017,006 downwards.
TCAAGTTAAAAAATAATGATTATTGCTAATAAACACGTTCTATCTATTAAACTTGGGTCAGAATGGTGATTTACTAGTTACAGTGAGGCTTCACAGATCCAACCTGGTGGAGTGATAAAGACCCGCTTAAACGCTGACTTTTACATACCATTAGTCCTGGTGATCAATACAAAAGAAGGTCCAGGAGTTTGTTGTGATATAGTCAATGTCGAAAGTGATACTGTAGAATAGAAGGAGAAAATTAGACAAAGAGAGGGAATAGGTAAGAAAGTAGAAGAGAGGAAAGAGGATGAAGCGTTCCCGTCTTGCCATTCCCGCTGATCCTAGTCTGCCAGAGACTGTCTAGAGTTGGTTGCGGGAATTCCGACATATGCGGCCCATGGTTCCCAAATGGATTCAAATTTAGCCACCATGTCTGTCAATGAGCTCACCATTTTTTCTTGGGCCATAATTCAGGATATTTTTGTTTTAGCTGCCGTAAATGATACGTGATGTTGTTTCCAGGCCTTAGCTATGGTCAATTTGGTTCCCAGAAGGATGAAGAAAATTAATGATTGGGTTGTTTTGGATACTTCTGGGATCCCTTAGACGGCTTTTTTTGAACATGCAGACCCCAGCAGATGTGGCAGGCCATAGGGCACTGTTGTCTCTCGACACCGATAAGGCATTCAACAGTGTCAGCTGGCGATACCTCTAGGCTGTATTGTCCAAATTTGGGTTTGGTCCTAGATTCATTGCATGGATACGGTTACTGTATGCTTTGCCACAGGCTGCCATACGCATGTCACATGTCTTTGCACTAGGCAGGGGGACTATGCAGGGTTGCCCCCTCTCTCCCCTGCTATTTGCATTGGCCATTGAACCTCTCGCTGCTCAAGTGAGGGATTGTCCACAGATTAAGGGATTTCGTTATGGCAAATTGCATGAGAAGATAATGCTCTACGCCGACAACATGCTCCTCTTTCTGGAGGATGTGGATGCTTCTTTGTCTCATGCAATGTCCCTCGTCGCCGATTTTGGCCACTATTCAGGTCTTACCATTAATTGGTCCAAATCCACACTGATATTCCTGGATGGGGCTCCTGGTTTGAATACAGAACTTCCTTGTCCTATCCCTATAGTGACTTCCTTTAAATACCTAGGCATTTACATATCTCCCAAACTGACTGATTACTATAGACCAGGGATATGCAATTAGCGGACCTCCAGCTGTTGCAGAACTACAAGTCCCATGAGGCATAGCAAGATTCTGCCAGACACAAGCATGACATCCAGAGGCACAGGCATGATGGGACTTGTAGTTTTGCAACAGCTGGAGGTCCGCTAATTGCACACCCCTGCTATAGACTAAACATGTATCCCCTGCTGACTCGCTTAAGAGACAAAATAAATATATGGTACAGACTCACAATGTCCCTGGCAGGGAAGACAAGTCTCTTAAGATGACCCTGATGCCCCAGATCCTGTACCTGCTCTACAACACACTGGAAGTTATTCCACTGAAAATTTTTGAGTTGTCAATTCCCTATTTAGATTATTATTATGGCACAATAACCCCCCCAGGATCAAATTGTAGCAGCTACAGTAACCGGGGGGGGGGGGGGTGTCTCGCACCCCCCAACCCCTGGATATACTATTTGGCTGCACAGTTACAGCACCTGATAGAAGCTATGGCTCCAGCAGGCTCGTCAGCTAAACTTCTGCTGATTGACACAGGGGCAAAGTCGGTATCAGAAGGCCTGGACGTTCAGGCGTTTCAACGCACTCACTCCTTCAGAAGGTGTGGAACAAGGTCTAACTGCTGCAACATGTAACGGGGTACACAGCCTACAGCCCAATTTAGGGGAATAAAACTTACAAGGAACTGACTAAACTTCAACAGGGACCCATGTGGCACCCCCTAGGAATTACTCACCTCAGACATGTCTTCCATAGCGGGAGGTTGCTCTCTTTCACAGACTTGCAAAATAAATATGCACTACCTTCCAACATGCTTTTCTACCATTTACAACTAAGACATGCTGTTCAGGTGCAGGGTGTCGCAATGGACTGGGTACAGTCCCCCACCCCTTTTTTCCCACATACTGCAAAAGGCAACAGACACAAAGGGTATAATATCCTAATGTTACCTCATGCTTCTTTCTGCAATCCTGGAGGGACACTCCATGAAGGCAGCGTCACAGTGGGAGGCAGACTTAGGCCCCATCACAGGGGAGCAACGGGAAGAGGCCATTCAGGCTGTTAACACCTGTTCGCTGAACGTATCACAAAAAGTTTCCCAATTATATATCATCTTGATCCACTAGGGTGCCTTCTAGGTGTATTAAAGGAGGCAATCCCGGAGGAGATGACAAGGACGGCTTTCACAAGAGCACTGTTTCAGGCTAGGAAAACAATACTTATGAGCTGTAAATCTGCTACACCACCAATGGTTAAAACATGGATTCAGCATATGGGTAATACTCTTATCATGGAAAAATACATATACCAGCATAGGGGGAATCCTTGGAAATTTTACAAGTTGTGGGCTGCATGGCTTGATACGCCAGGTATAAGCCCCAGAGAACTGGTACAGATGAGACTGCTTAGATGTTCATAGAGGATCATGGAGACACACCTGGTGGGCAACAATACAAGGGCAGGGGCAGAGATGCTATGGTTATCGACTCACTGGCAAGGGACTGAAAGGAAATACAGGGTAAAAATGATTTAATAACTCATGTGCTACGAAATGTGTATCCCCAGATATATATATATATATATATATATATATATATATATATATATATACACACACTGCAGGTTGTGACTAATGGTTGTGTAACCGATTCTTCACTGAAAATACAAAATGTAATGTGTTGCATGTACAATTTTGTTTTGTGTTTCTTGAGCAATAAAAACCTTTTAATTAAAAAATAAATAAAAGCAGCCCTCCATGAGGGTTTTAAGCACAAAGCAATACTTCCCTATCAGGTTAGCCCCTTCCCTTACAGCTGTCCTACTATGAATGGGTCTTACTGGCTAAAAAGACAAGTAGGTAGGCCTGTAACATTGCAGGTTGATAAATGTGCATTTTAGTACACTCCGATAGTCAAGACATCTTGGGTAAATGTAAAAATAAATAAAAAGGACACGTTTTAAAGCTGTAGTTAACTTTGAAGTTCTGAAAGGTATCCCTCAATCCCTATGTGGAAATATGACAAAGTAGAACATGGCAATACAAACATTGATCAAGACAGAATTAATATGCACACAATCAAGTATTAAAAAGAAACTATTACGGTTTTGAGATCAACCGTTTATTTTTCAATACAGAGTGCACTTATATCACAGGATACATGAATATCACAGGATACATGAATAATTACAGTCTTTCTGCAGAGAGCACAGTAAGAGCTGTTCATCTTCAAACACCATCTGACCGAAACTTTCCACTAAGACAAGGGGTGGGAGTGAGAGGAACCACAACGCCAATTGATTCACTTGTGTGTTAAAACTTGCAGCATCAGATAATGACCTCTTAACAGCTTCTTTTTTTTTTTCAGTAAGTAGATAAGGATAGCCCAGAAAACACAATTTAATTAATATACAATATTTCATACAAATTCGTTTTTGGAAATATTTTTTAGTCTGAATAAAGGAATATACAAAAATCACTATAGATGTTAATTTTAAGAGTGGACACAGAAATCTATGTCTACCGTTAGTGTCTGTTTGGCTGCGATACCTAAAAACAGGACTTCTGATTCCATTTTAGCAGGATAAAAAATAAGCTTAAAGTACACCTAAAGCACTATTTTTTTAGTTTTGGATAGAGTGGAGAGGGGTTAGACCCCTTGTCATGATTTTATAACTGTCTGTATCTCCAAAAGGTAGTGTCACCATCTCCATTTGTCATGTCACTGTTATCACAAAGTGAAAAAAATCCCAAATATTGGGTTGTCACCAGAACAGGAAGAGAGGGGAAATCCTTCCATTGGTGACACTCGCTCTGGTGACAACCAGGAACTCCCCTCACTTTGGAGGAAATCACTTTCCTGTTTCACTTTCCTGTTTTGGCTATGGGGCAGGAAGTGAAAGGAAATTACCCAATGTGACACAGAATTTATTTATTTTTACTATACACAAAATTAAAAAAATTAAATGCTTTTAATTCTACTTTAGCCTTTTTTGTTGGGCTTTTTCTTAGCTTTATGATGTTAAAATGCAAAGAGTATAGTTTTATGAAAATGTTCTGTACCCAGCATTCTGAGTTCTACTTTTCCAAGTGTTTTTAAAGGGGTAGCTTACAATTAAACACACCTGCAGCAAAGCAGATTTATCTAAAGCTTGCGGAACCTTAAAAAAAAAAAAAAAAAAACTATACTCATATACAGGTAATTTATAAAAGCCATTTATCATTTAAAGCGGGGGTTCACCCTATTAATAATTTTTTTTTTTTCCTTTTTTCCCTCTAGCATAAAATTCGGCATAGTAGCGTGAGCTACAGTATGCCTGTCTTTATTTTTTTATCCCCGTACTCACTGTGTAATCGTAGAGACAAGATTCCGACTCCCCTCGGGTAATGGGCTTTCCTATGGAGAGGGAAGGTGATTGACGGCCGGCTCTGGCACGTCACGCTTCTCCGGAAATAGCTGAAATAGGACTTGGCGCTTCACGGGACCTGTGCATTGTCTGTGCGCAGGCGCCGTATAGCGCCGTGAAGAGCCGAGACCTGTTCCGGCTGTCTTCGGGGAGCGTGACGTGCCAGAGCCGGCCGTCAATCACCTTCCCTCTCCATAGGAACGCCCATTCCCCGCGGGGAGTCGGAATCTTGTCTCTACGATTACACAGTGAGTACAGGGATAAAAAAATAAAGACAGGCATACTGTAGCTCGCGCTACTATGCCGAATTTTATGCTAAAATGTTGTCATGGAGGGTGAACCACCGCTTTAAATTCATGGTATCAGCAGGAGAAATAAAAGTTTAAACAAAAAACATATCCAAGTTAACCAATGTTGAATGTGATCCTCAGATTTTCCAGAACAGTGAAACCCGTGGCATTAACAGTCACAGTATTAGGCGTTGCGGTTTGCCGAGATGGTGATGGTTTCCGTTGGCTCTTTTGGTGGTACCTCACTAAAGACAGAAAAGACAGAAAAGTATTTAGAATATATTTGCACGCACGCACACAGGTTGTATAATATACAGCTTCTTTCAGTTGAACGTTCCACACTCTACTTCTCTTTCACAATAGCTCGCAACCCCGCCCCCTGCCTCTCCCCCTTACCTTCAATATGTCCTACATATGGGTCTTACTAGCTAAAAAGACTGTGTAAATTTAAGTAAAAATAACCTGCGTCTACTGTGTGTAGCCCTTGTCTTTTTTTTTGGTAGGAAAAGGGGCTCCCCAAACAGGAGAGCCAGAAGCTTTGCAAAGTGAAAGAGTGGGATTTATAGGAAAGTTGGCAGCTCTTCCACTCATCCCCTCTGTGAACTATAATCCATAATCTAAGTAAACAAATTAGGAGCAGAGAAACTACTGCAACCAGCATAACACATTAACCATAAATATATAGCTGCAAACCAGTATAGAAAAAATACAAGCTTTATACTGTACAAGATTAATAACAGTACATACAATGTACAAACAGGTATCAGCAAAAGGACCCAGAGTCCTGGTGGAATTGTGCACATATACCCAGGTATTATTAGCAAAGATACCACCAGATGAATGTTGCAGGAAAGTCCCATTGCAGGGGCCCCTGAAGATGATGTGACCTCTGTCTGTGTTGGAGACCTTACAACAAGATCTGTGGTGATGCAGCCCCTATTATCTGGAAATAATCCTCTTTTCTTATCTGGTATTAGTAGCATGGAAAGGACACAACCTTCTCTCCATCTTATCCCAACAACCCCAGAGTCAGGAATTGACACCTAATCATACATTACAAAGAGATACTAGCAGTTGACCCCTGCACACTCCCCCTAGTAAAATCTTTACATCCCGTGAAAGACAACACAATGTGCATAACAACGACCAATAGGTGGATGTCTAACACTCTGACCTTTCTGAACTACCCTCTCTGAGGTAACCCTGTGTTTTTAGGCACTGAACTAGGATTATGAGTCAGGGGAAAGTCTGGCACTGGCTGTGTAGGATAGGTTTCCGACTATTTGTGCTTACTAATTGAGGCACACATTCTGAAGATTGAAGGTTTAACAGCTCTCTAGGCGAGAACGTTGCGCTTAAGACTATAGTCATTCTCAAGGGTATCAGGAAGATCAGATGAGAGGTCTGCCTGAAGCTTGAGTCACACTCTGATGTGTCACTTGTATACTAGGATCCTGGACAAATTATTAACCACTGTAAGAGTCTCCTTTCCCCTTCAGTCAGCCATCTTGGAAGCTTTGCAAATGCGTCCAAGTTCCTGCAGCAAGACTCCTGGTTTCAGATCTAGGTATCTCACACGAAAACCAAATCATATTTTGTTCCCTTCATTTATACTTTAGCTATATATTCTTCAGCTAAACAGTAAACAGACAGGCGTGTATATTTCAAACGAGCAACATATTAGTAATGACTTTCATGACTAATACTGTCGGTGGAGACTCCTAGTAGGAGGTCAAAGGGCAATTTAAACTACCTCCAAAACACCAGGAAGTAGGAACAGAATCCTGTACTTTCATGCTGGTGAAACGTTATAAGCATTGACCACGGCTTCAACTCTGTGGTTTTAGGTACCCTTGTTGTCAGCCTGTAGGGTACCTAACAAGGTCCTACTGAATCTCTCAGGGAGAGCATCACCTTCAGGGTGATAAGGGGTGGTTCAACTTTTGTTAGAGTTCAGCAGCTGAAGTAACTTTTTAATTTCTCTCAAAACCTATGCCCTGACCTGAGTGTAACCTGTGGAGTAGGCCTTAACCACTTCAGCCCTGGAAGGATTTGCCCCCTTAATGGCCAAGGCCATTTTTTGTGATGTGGCACTGTGTCGCTTTATCTTGCATTTGCGCAGTACACCCAAACAAATAGAGCTTTCTTTTGGTGGTATTTGGTATCTGCGGTTTTTATGGTTTGCACTATAAACAAAAAGACTATTTAGGAAAAATATATATATATAAAAATGAATGCATTTGTCAGTTCAGGCGGATATACAGTTGTGCTCATAAATTTACATACCCTTTCAAAATGTATGATTTCTTGGCCATTTTTCAGAGAATATGAACAACAAAAACATTTTGCATTCATGGTTAGTGTTTGGCTGAAGCCATTTATTATCAAGCAACTGTGTTTACTCTTTTCAAACTCTTCCTATTCGCGCTATAACCGAATGACGGCTACAGTGCAGATTTACTTTGCAAGGAGTCTGTCAATAGACGTGCTCAATCGGCCTGCATGCCCCGCGTGCGGCTCGTTCTGTGATCAGCGAGCCTATGAGACTCGCTGGAACACAGATCAGAGTAAGGTGTCGATCCTGACCCATTACCACATGACAGCTGATCATGTGATGTAAACAGAGCCGGTAATCGGCAATTTTTTCTCTTCACGCTTATAGCATGGAGAGAAAAAAAGAAAGCTGATCAACGGCGGAAGACAGAGGGACATCAGTCCCGATCAGGGAGAGCTGCCAAGCTCATCTGTGCCCATGTGTGCCACCTGTCAGTGCACAAGAGTGCTGCCTACTAGTGCCCACAGTGCCACCCACCAGTGCCCACAGTATCACCAATCAGTGCCTCATCAACAGTGCTGCCCAACAGTGTCACCTACCAGTGCCCATCAGTGCCCCCCATCAGTAACACCCATCAGTGCCCCCCCATCAGTGCCCCCTTATCTGTGCCCATCAGTGCAGCCTATCAGTGCCCACCAGTGCAGCCCATCAGTGACCACCAGTGCCGCCTCATCAGCTCATATCAATGAAGGAGAAAAATTACCCGTTTGCAAAATTTTATAACAAAATCTGAAAGCTCTATCTGCGTGAAAAAAAAATGATAAAAAATTAATTTAGGTATAGTGTTGTATGACCGTGCAATTGTCATTCAAAGTGCATCAGCGCTGAAAATTGGTCTGGGCAGGAGGGGGGTTTAAGTGCCCAGTGAGCAAGTGGTTAAATCATAATCGCAACAGAAACTACCCAAATTACCCTGATCAAAATTTACATACCTGGTGATTTTGCACACAAGTTGACACAAAGGGGTTTGAATGGCTATTAAAAGGTAACCATCCTCACCTGTGATCTGTTTGCTTGTAATTAGTGTATATGTATAAAAAGTCAATGAGTTTCTGGACTCCTGACAGACCCTTGCATCTTTCATCCAGTTCTGCACTGACATTTCTGATTCTGAGTCAAGGGGAAAGCAAAAGAATTGTCAAATGATCTGCGGAAAAAGGTAGTTAAACTGTATAAAACAGGAAAGGGATAATAAAAAATAAAAAAAAGGTATCCCGCTTACAATAAGCCCAACAGCACAGAGACAAGCCTTAAACCTTCTGGCACAGTCATTTGGAGTGATGAGACAAAAATGTTGCTTTTTGACCACAAATATAAATGCTACATTTGGAGAGGAGTCAACAAAGCCTATGATGAAAGGTACAGAGGTGGATCGCTGATGTTTTGGGGATGTGTGAGCTACAAAGGCACAGGAAATTTGGTCAAAATTGTTGGCAAGATGAATGCAGTATGTTGTCAATAAATACTGGATTAATATTTGCATTCATCAGCCAGGAAGCTGTGCATGAGACGTACTTGGACATTCCAACATGACAATGATCCAAAACAAAAGGCCAAGTCAACTTGTCATTGGCTACAGCAGAATAAAGTGAAGGTTCTGAAGTGGCCATCTTAGTCTCCTGACCTCAATATCATTGAGCCACTCTGGGGAGATCTCAAACATTTAGTTTATGCAAGACAGCCCAAGAATTCCCAGGAACTGGAAGCTTTTTGCCAAGAGGAATGGGCAGCTTTACCATATAAGAAGATAAAGAGCCTCTTCCACAAATAACACCAAAGACTTCAAGCTGTCATTGATGTTAAAAGGGGCAATACACGGTATAAAGAACTGGGGTATGTAAACTTTTGATCAGGGTCATTTGGGTAGTTTCTGTTGCCATTATGATTTAAAAAAAAAAAAAAAAAAAGAGTAAACACAGTTGATTGATAATAAATTTCTCCAGCTAAACACCAACCATGAGTGAAAGAAGAATGTTTGTGTTATCATTCATATTCTCTGAAAAATGCCAGGGTATGTAAACTTATGAGCACAACTGTAACGCTGTGTTCAGGTAACACATTTACATTCTTCCAGTAGACTGAAGATGTATGCTGCTCAAATACTTCCGGTAGAATAAATGATAAAAAAGGGTAACTGTTTTAACCACCTCAATACCGGGCCTATTCTGGCACTTCTCTCCTTCATGTAAAAATCATAATTTTGCTAGAAAATTACTCAGAACCCCCAAACATTATATATATTTTTTTTAGCAGACACCCTAGGTAATAAAGTGGCGGTCATTGAAACTTTATCTCGCATGGTATTTGCGCAATAATTTTTCAAACACCTTTTTTTTTTTTTAGAAAGGAAACGGTTTCATGAATTAAAAAAAAATAACAAAAAACAGTAAAGTTAGCCCATTTTTTTTGTATAATGTGAAAGATGATGTTACGCCAAGTAAAAAAATACCCAACTTGTCACGCTTTAAACGCTCATGGAATGGTGCCAAACTTTGGTACGTAAAAAATCTCCATAGGAGACGCTTTAATTTTTTTTTACAGGTTACCAGTTTAGAGTTACCGAGGAGGTCTAGTGCTAGAATTGTTGCACACGCTCTAACGCACGCGGCAATACCTCACATGTGTGATTTGAATGGCGTTTACATATGTGGGCGGGACTTACGTGTGTGTTCGCTTCTGGGCGCGAGCTACCGGGGACAGGGGCGGTTTAATTATTTTTTACACCTTTGTTTACATTTTTTTTTATCACTTTTATTCCTATTACAAGGAATGTAAACATCCCTTGTAATATGAATCACTGTGACAGGTCCTCTTTATGGAGAGATGTGGGGTCAATAAGACCCCGCATTTCTCCTCCAGGCTTGAAAACACGAGGTTGTGAAAAAAATTCATTGATCTCATGCCGACAGCTGCGATTGTCGCTTTGTTTACTTCCGGGTACCCGGCCGTGACGTCATAACGTCGCGGCCGGGCCTCCGACGGTCATAGAGATGACCGGTGACCATTTAAAAATCTTCATCATTGCCTGATTCGTTCTCCGGGCCCCCAATGGCACGGGAGAGCCCGGAGAAGAATCGGATGGTGGCGGGAGGGGAGTCCTCTCCCGTCGCCTATAAGAACGATCAAGTAGCGGAACTGCTGCTATGATCATTATTATGGTGCGCAGAATCGCCGGCTGAAAAGAAGGATATCTGAATGATGCCTGTAGCTGCAGGCATCATTCAGATATCCTCAACTCAATACCAGGACGTCATATGATTGCGTGCGGTATTGAGGTGGTTAAATAGAGCAGGAGTTGTAAGCCCATTGACATCGACTAACTAAAGGGCTTACAGTCTATGAGGGTCCTCTTGGCTTTAGCCTGAAATGCCTACCTATGCTTACATTTTATTTAAAAACAACAGGTACAAGGAATTCAAATGGTTAAGATGGATGTTGCAATATTACAAAATCTTAAAATTATTTTTCATACATAAGGTAGCAAAACACAACAGGTTGTCATACAGCTTAGCATATAGTAGTACAAGCATGTAGCAATGCCTAACACGTTCCAACCCTTGATCGGGCCTTCTTCAGAGGTTTACTTGTTGCAGATCGATATGTATGGCTGTAAGTAAATTTAAATCAAACTCTTCCATCAAAGAGAAGAAGCCCCAAGGAATCCCAGGTGGATGAAGGGAGGTATTCTAATGGTGGGCATACCCACCGATCAATCTTTTTTTCGTTCAGCCAACAGGCTGCATGAAAAAAAAAAAAAAAAAAAAGATTACAATACATGTCCAACAAGAACCATCAACGTACTGGTTATACCAGAATGATGCCTGCAGGTTTTGGTATCATCTTGGTATCATTCTTTTCAGCCAGTGGTCGGCTTTCATGTAAAAGCAGTCCTAGCGGCTAATTAGCCTCTAGACTGCTTTTACATTCAGTGGGAGGGAATGTCCCCCCCCCCCGGATATAAACAGCGCCACTGGGAAATTGGGAAAGCATTTTATCACACCGATCTTGCTTTGAGGGCAGAGGAAAGATCTAGGGTCTAATCCCCATTTTTTTTTTAAAAAGATTACCTGTCACCAACTATTGCTAACATAAGGGATATTTACATTTCCTGAGATAACAATAAAAATGGTAAAAAATAAATAAAATGGAGGGAACAGTTTATAAATAAAATAAAAAAAGCGAAATATAAAAAAAAAAAAAAAAAAAGCACCCCTGTCCCCCCCTGCTCTCGCGTAAAGGCGAACGCAAGCGTCGGTCTGGAGTCATATGAAAACAGCAATTGTACCCATGCATGTGAGGTATCACCGCGAAGGGCAGATCGAGGGCAGTAATTTTAGCAGTAGACCTCCTCTGTAAATCCAATCGTGAACTGAAGGCACAGCAGCACTGAGAGGGGCGAGGGAGCTGCCGGGTTGAATTTTCAGTGAACTGGTGATTGGCTACTAGGACTGCCTCCTAGCAGCCAATCATATCCTGATTAACGTGACAGGCAGCTACCTCTCTGGTTTCGCCCCCCAGTCCAGAATTGTCCCGCCTCCCGCTCCTCTACTAATGATAGCGGAAGAGGCTGGGGACAAAAGCGGCGACTAAATGGCATGATCGCCGCGGTCCGTGAAGAGCAGCAGCTCGGGCCGGACGCGGGCCGACATTTAGTGATGCCCGTTCTAAAGGATGGAGGGTTATGGTACATCTAATTCTGGACCTCAAGGCCCTAACCTGCCTCATGTGGGTACAGAAGTTCCGGATGGCAGTGCCACATGGCAGTAGCACTCCGTCATGGGGACTTTCTGACTTCTATCGACATCACAAATGCTTACTTACGCATTCTGTTATGTGCCCGACTCCAGCATTTCCTGTTTTGCTGTGGGTACAGAGCGTGTGTTGTGGCCCCTTTGGGTCTGGCCACCACTCCTCGGCTCTGGATCTGGCGTGGTTACGTCAGTGGGGGTTGCCTGGGCTGCCTGGACGATCTCTCTCCTGGACTACCCCGAGGAGCAATGTAGTTCCTATACAGACCTTGTATGTGAAAGATAGAGGGCGCTATGCTAGAGTGCAAATTAAAGTGAATACAACCTATACACAAAAAATAAGCAATATTCAATTATGATGATGTGTCTTTCACATTCAATCATATAAGTTTACACTATATTTGCAGGGGAGCAGCTTTATTAATTTCTAGTTAATATATATGTATCACTAAATATACTATTGATTCGAATGGCACAGAATTAATTCACATTTACCTATACAGACTAGGGTTGTCCCGATACCACTTTTTTAGGATCGAGTACAAGTACCGATACTTTTTTTCATGTACTCGCCGATACCGATTACCGATACTTTTTTTAATGTCATGTGACAGTTTTCAAATTTAAGAATGTCTCTTACATTGGTGGTCAGTGAGAAGGATGTCTCTTACATTGGTGGTCAGTGGGAAGGATGCCTCTTACATTGGTGGTCAGTGGGAAGGATGCCTCTTACATTGGTGGTCAGTGGGAAGGATGCCTCTTACATTGGTGGTCAGTGGGAAGGATGCCTCTTACATTGGTGGTCAGTGGGAAGGATGCCTCTTACATTGGTGGTCAGTGAGAAGAATGTTCCTTACATTGGTGGTCAGTGGGAAGGATGCCTCTTACATTGGAGGTCAGTGGGAAGGATGCCTCTTACATTGGTGGTCAGTGGGAAGAATGTTCCTAACATTGGTGGTCAGTGAGAAGAATGTTCCTTACATTAGTGGTCAGTGAGAAGAATGTTCCTTACATTGGTGGTCAGTGGGAAGAATGCCCCTTTACAGTCAGATAGCGAAAATATTAGAGAGGGAGCAAAATTCCAGGGTGACCACGACCAGCAGAAAGACAAGCAACAAGCATTGGATCGTAAATCCTAACAAATGAGGAAGGAAGTCTGCCGTGCAATTGTGCATGTCACATGTCATATCAGGGCACAGCGGGGGTACTGAGGACTGCTCTGCTCTCCACCCCCTCTCCGCCCACCGCTCTCTTGTCAAGAGAGAAGTATCGGACAGGGCTTCCGCAGCATTTGCGCGAGTACAAGTACTCATCAGGGTACTTGGGCACGGCAGGTCACAGGGTATGGGGCACATCAGAGCACTGGGTATGGTGCACATCAGGGCACAGTGGTGTACTGGGCACATCAGGGTACTTGAGCACAGGGTATGGTGCACATCAGGGTACTGGGCACATCAGGGTACTGAGCACGGAAAGTCACAGGGCACATCAGGGTACTGGGCACAGGGTATGGTGCACATCAGGGTACTGGGCACATCAGGGTACTGGGCAGGGTACTGGGCACATCAGGGTACTGGGCACAGCAGGGCACACTTTCCTTTCAGTTTCCTTTAAATGCAGAGTAGCGCAGGAAGCGGCTCACATCTGTAATGAGTCCTGTAATAAGCGGCTGTAATAAGTTCTTACTGTCCTCTATCATGTTGCACTATTCCCCGACGGCCCCTCCTCTCCTCTCGTCCATCTCAGATGATGTCACAAGCATACAAGGAGAGGAGAGGAGGGGAGGGGCCAACGGGAACAGTGCGACATGAGGACAGTAATAACTTATTACAGCCGCTTATTACCCACCTGAGGACTACTCTTCGCCCCCCGCCTACTCTCTGCCCCGCCGCTCTCTTGCAATAGAGAAGTATTGGACAGGGCATCGGCAGCATTTGCGCGAGTACAAGTACTCGCGCAAATGCTCGGTATCGGTCCCGATACCAGTATCGGTCCCGATACCAGTATCGGAACAACCCTAATACAGAACATGATTGGTTTCAGTTGGCGTCTATACTATTGGAGGTCTGCTTTGGCCCTGCCAGAATGTTGGATTATCTGAGCCTGACCCGGGCTTCAGCACTGGCCAGGATGTTGCTTCTCCTGGACAAAACTCCAGAAGATGTATGTTGCATTTTTCATTTACTGTTCAGCAGGTGGACCCCTCTGCATGTGGGTGTTGGGTCCGATGGCATCTACCTTTTTGAGGCAATTTCCATTTGCACAGTTTCATACAAGCTCCCTTCGGGGAGATCCTGACATAAAAAGGGACAAATACCCAAGGTCTCTGGACAATCTGAGTCAGGAAACCAGGGGTTCCCTAGTCTGGTGGCTTCGCTCTCCGGTTCTTTAGCAGGGTAAAACCTTTCTCCCGTGGTATTGAACAGGGTGACCACCAATGCCAGTCTGTCCGGGTGGAGAGATGTCCTGGGACGGAGCTCTACTCAGGGGCGTTGGTGGAATCTGGACTACCGAGTAATTGAAACTTCAAGCGATCAGACTTGTTCTGGATCATGGACGGATCAACTTCGGGGGCCCCCCGATACGGATCCAGTCAGACAAGGCAACGGCGGTGGCTTATGTCATTCACCAGGGCAGGCCAAATAGGCTGTTGGCGGCCCTGGCTGTTGCACGTATCCTCCGGTGAGCATAGCATCTCATTCTGGCCCTTTCTGGTGTACATTTTCCAGGAGTGGAACACTGTCAGATGGATACCTCAGTTGGTTAGGGTTGGCCCACGGGGTGGGCCCTTCACTGGGCCGTGTTTCATCGGATTTGTCTCCGCTGGGGCACTCCTGAAACAGATCCGTTTGCGTCCTGGCTCAGCAGGACGGTATCAAGGCTTCTGGCAAGATCACGAGATCTTTCGGTTGCCCATGGGACCAGTGACATCTTACTCTATCGCCTTTCCTCCTCTCCAGCTTCTGCTGTGGCTTTTTGTGCAGGATCACAGCTGCAGGGATTACAGTAATTTTATTGGCTCCGGTTGGGTCCCGTTGGTCTGAGGCTGTGATAGGCTGGGTGCTGCAGTTCCAACACTGCTTATGGCTAGGGAGTCTACCTTATAGGAGGTTTTGCCTCCGGATTTGCTGATGTGAGTCACCGGGCATTCATCCCTGTTCTTTCTAGGTGGCTCCAATTCTGACCTCCCATTACAAGAGGATGAGCAGGAAGGGGCCTCAAGTGCAATCGAAGGCCAGGTATCAGCCTGGGTGGTCTTCAGCATCCCCAGGTCTCACATTCCCTGGTGCATACTTTTTATTCAAGAGGTTAGACATCTGTTTCGAACGGTGCGGTTTCTTCTTACCGCTGTTGGATCTAAACTTGGTGATTTTGGTTCTCCAAAAGCCTCTCTCTCTCAAAATATTCCGGAGCGTCCACTGCTTACTCTGTCTTGGAAGGTGGCCTCTCAGTGGCTATCACCTCTGCTCACAGGGTGTCGAAAATGGGGGCATTATCTTGACGTTCACCTTACCCTTTTTCCATAGTTCCATCCTTGGATTTCCATTTGAATCCATTGTGTCCCTGATCAGCACATCACAAGGAATATGCCCTGAATGTGTTTTTGGGGGATTCGGGTGTATTTGCCAGCCACTGAGTCATTTTGGAGGTCAGGTTCACTGTACTCATGGACCGGCCAAGAAAGGAGCCGTCTGCTTCTGCGACCTTTTTCTGGATGGATCGGGCAGATGTTGACTGGGCTATTTTGTCAGGGATTGGATTCCTCCTTTCCCTGTTATTGCACATTCTTCTTGGGTGCTTAGTGCTTCTTGGGCCTTCTGTCATCAGGCGTCCATTGCGCAAGTTTGCAAGACGGCCACTGGTCGTCAGTGTACATTTTCACACGTTCGATGAAGTTGATGGTTTGGCATCTACAGATGCCTCTTTTGGCCGCAAGTTTTTGCGACCAAAAGTGATCTCCAAGTGATATCCAGTTTCCAGGAAAACCTGGGGGCAGTTCCTCAAAGCATTCACATGAAGTCACCGAGTACACAGCAGGAAGACATTAGGTCCTTACACAAGTTGCTAACCGTGTACATGCAAAGATCAAAGTTGTGAGCAAAGTGGACAATTATTTTCATTTTGTCGTCAGGTTCTTGAGTCATCCTCTATTTGTTCACCATGGTGATTAGATTGGCATGAAGTAAGCCTCTCTGCTCAAGAACAGGGGCAAGCTCCTTTGACCTAAGGGGTGGAAGCCTTTGGGGCAGTTATGCCAGGATGTCAGTGAAGGGTATATTAGAGATGGCTAGTCCTTCATTTAACTTTACAAGCTAGTCTAGTAATTGTTTGGGAAGAGACATATACATTAATTTTTATTTGGCAGCTTTTCTTCGATTATCTTTTTTTCTTAATTCTCTGTTTAAATTTTAACCACTGAAGACTCGGACCAAAATGCAGCTAAAAGGACCTTGCCCCTTTTTGCGATTTGGCACTGCGTCGCTTTAACTGACAATTGCGCGGTCGTGCGACGTGGCTCCCAAACAAAATTGGTGTCCTTTTTTTCCCACAAATAAATCTTTCTTTTGGTGGTATTTGATCACCTCTGCGGTTTTTATTTTTTGCGCTATAAACAAAAATAGAGCGACAATTTTGAAAAAAAAAACAATATTTTTTACTTTTTGCTATAATAAATATCCCCCAAAAATATATAAAAAACATTTTTTACTCAGTTTAGGCCGATACGTATTCTACCCATTTCTGGTAAAAAAAAAATCGCAATAAGCGTTTATTTGTTGGTTTGCGCAAAATTTATAGCCTTTACAAAATAGGGGATAGTTTTATTGCATTTTTATAAGAATTTTTTTTTTTACTACTAATGGCGGTGATCAGCGATTTTTTTCGTGACTGCGACATTATGGCGGACACTTCGGACAATTTTGACACATTTTTGGGCCCATTTAAAATGCATTATGTATTGTGAAAATTACAATTGCAGTTTGGGAGTTAACCACAGGGGGCGCTAATGGGGTTGTGTGACCTAAAGTGTGTTTACAACTGTAGTGGGTGTGGCTGTAGGTGTGACATCACCGGTTGTGTCCCCCTATAAAAGGGATGACACGATTGATGCTGCCGCCACAGTGAAGAACAGGGAAGCCGTGTTTACACACGGCTCTCCCCGTTCTTCAGCTCCGGGGACTGATCGCGGGACTCCAGCGGCGATCGGGTCCACGAGTCCCGGAGCTTCGGACCGGGTCGCGGGAGCTCACCCGCGACCCACGGTTGGGTACTAGTACAGGACGTACCGGTACGTACATGTGCCTAGCCGTGCCATTCTGCCGACGTATATGTGCAGGAGGCGGCCCTTAAAGCGGAGGTTCACCCTCAAAATGAACTTTCCAGCATCCTTAAAGCGGAAGTAAATCCATCAATTTAACAGTTTGAAAAAGCAGTTACATTCCTGGCATGCTGGGAATGCTAACTGTCACATTGGTTGTGCTCTCAACCAAACTGTCAAACCATCCAATGGCTGGTGTCATAACTGATCACATGTGCAGCATCATGGCAGTTGAAGATTAAACAGAGGCCAAGACGTGCCTTAGCAGCCGTCAATCAACTCCTCTTCGTTTAGAAACGCCCATTCCCCGCTCGGAGCCGGAAAACAAGGGTAACGATATAGCGATAAGTACAAGTAAAAAAACCCAAAAAAAACAGCATACTGCAGATGTTACCAGTATGCTACTGCTAATGTCAAAAAGTGGATTTTTGGGTGAACCTCCGCTTTAAGTGGTTAAGAAAGACACACAGAGACAAAGATAGAGGGATCAGACAAAATCCAATAATAATAATAATACAAGCATCGTATATGAACTTTACATCTTCCTCTTCAACTATATTGCATTTCATATATTCAATCAGAGGAAAATAATAATATATCCATTGCAACTTAAAATCCAATATAGAACGGGGAAAAAAAGACAAAAACAAAATACTATTCCTTCATTAACATAAAACCATTTTTTCCCCAGTTATTTCATTTCCTACCCTAATTAATCCATATATTCCATACTTTTTAAGCTGATTCCCTCTAACTCCGCATATCTTCCTTCCCCATTTATTTTCCCAAATTCCCTCACCTCTTATCCTGTGCAGGCGCTGCAAGCCGTGTGTGCCGAGCTTGAGAAAGGAATGCGGCAGCCCTGTCATTCGCGGCCAGCATTCAGAAACGCGTCGCTTTCCTGGTGACGTCATTCCTGTTCGTCCATCGGCACACACGGCTTGCAGCGCCTGCACAGGATCCCCCTGCCCACCGCCGAAAATAAAGATTCCACCAGCGGCAGGACAGATCCTCTGCATCCCACAGCGCTGTACCAGGGACAAGGGAAAGGACTCCACCAGATGATACCTACCTATTCTCCTGAAAAATTGCTTCCACACGCTTTTGATTGACCACCAAAATGTGAGTGGTTTAACTTGTGGCTTTTTAAAATTTAAAATTAAAACTGTCTTAAGTATTGCACCCAGAGGCGCCTCTCTCTTTGTTTGTCTCCTAGATTGGAACATGGTCTCTGTTCCCTATTGACGGCAGCCCTGAGTACATACTCCCATTCAAGCATACCCGCACATCCCCCATCACCACCCCAAACAGCCGGAACTTTTACTGATTTCAGCTTTTTATACTGACTATGCTGCCTCCAATAATAATGCTCTGATAAACTTCTTGCGCATAATTTACTCGCTATACTATAATATTCTGGCATTGTACTGGGGGGAATGTTCGTCCTAAATCTCTTTCCCATTTGGCCAGGCATGTCATTTTAAAGTCTTCTGGGGGTGCAGTCAACAATATATACATTTTGGAAACCACGTGGTGGAGTGGTTCATCCCCCCCACAATATTCCTCAAATGTGGTTAATGTCCGATAGTAATTTTCCGCATCGCCCAGAGTTTCCAAAAAATGTCGGACCCGCCGCGCTTGCCATATCAGTATTTCACAACACCCCCCGCTTTGTGTCAATTCCCCTATTGTTCGCCACCCCCTTTCTCCCAGAAAATGTGAGGCTTGAAATCTACATTTCTCTCTTAATTTTTTGAATATCTGAGATTCCATGCCTGGCTTAAACTCTGGATTTCCTACAATCGGATAGAGGGGGGAGCTTTTAGTAGAGAATTTCGGATTTTGACATAATTTGTTGCCAGTCCATAGAGTTGGTCCTATTGTAGGGTGAGTTAACTATATGGGGTAGTGTTGTATAACACCATAATGCCCTATTTAAAGGTATGGGGCACATTTGTTGCTCAATAGTAATCCGCAATTTATAATCCCCATGTCTACTCCAATCAACTATCCTACCCAGCTAGGCAGCCTGGTAATATTTTAACATATCAGGTGCTGATATTCCTCCAGCCCCCTTGGGTAGGGTCAGTAATTTCCTGCCAATCCTTGGCCGTTTACATGCCCAGATAAATTTTGTAAATATCATCCAGACTTTATTGAAGCGTACTTGAATTGGTAGAGCTTGAAAGAGATAGAGAAATTTTGGCACTACACTAATTTTTAAAATATTAAATCTCCCGTACCATGAATGCATCCCTCTGCTCCAGCCTTCTAGCAGTGTTCTGATTGTACCAAGTATTGGTTTAAAATTTTGCTCAAAAATATCCTTTAAGTCTGGGGGCATTTGTGTCCCCAGATAGTTCAATGCTCTAGTCGTCCATTTAAACTTAAAACTATACTCTAGGCCCCTTTTAATAGACTCGGAGTGCCACCCCCATCGCCTTCGATTTACTATAATTGATTTTTTAAATTTGACATCTTCCCATAAAGTTCTACTTCTTTCATTAAATTTGGTAACGAAATTTGTGGTTTTGTTTAAGAGAAAAGCATATCATCTGCATATGCCGATACTTTATATTCCTTCCCCCCCAGTTCAATACCCACAATATCTTTATTCTGTCGAATCTTATTTATCTTATTTAACAATGGTTCTAGTGTCAATGCAAATAACAGAGGCGACAGGGGGCAGCCCTTGTACCATTTGTAATTGCCAGAGGCATAGAATACACCCCATTTACTTTAACCAAGGCTCTGGGTCCCGTATACACCCCTGCTATCCACTGTACCATCCGCTCTCCCAGACCCATTTGTTTTAAGGTCTCCAGCATAAATTTCCAATTAACTCTATCGAATGCTTTCTCTGCATGCGTATTCTGGAAAACACTTGATAAATTTGATATATCAAGTAAATAAAAAAAGTTATCACTTTAATAGTACGGTCTCTCGCTTCTCTAGTTGGTATAAACCCTACTTGATCTGGGTGGACAAGTTTTGACAGCAGGGGCTGTATGCGGGATGCCAGAATTTTTGTCATTTTTAGGTCGACGTTCAATAAAGATATTGGTCTGTAACTGCTACATATCCCTGGATCCTTCCCTTCTTTCGGGAGAACCGTAATATGCGCCATTACAGCCTCCGGTGGTAGCGACCCAGTTTGACCCACTGTATTAAATACCTTGGTCATGTATGTCCCCAGTTGTGTACTGAAACTTTTGTAGTATTGTATAGTGAACCCATCTGGGCCTGGGGCCTTACCTTGTTTTATTGTTTTCATTATTGTTTGCACTTCTTCCAAAGTAATTGTTTTTTCTAGATTTCTTCTTTCTGTGGATGTTAATGTAGTTAAGCATGAAGAAAATACATAATTCTCCACAGTCCCAGGGGGGTTCACTATCCCTTGAAGATTATATAGAGAGGCATAGTATTTTCTAAATTCTTGCGCTATTTCTTTTGAGAGATAACGTTTTTGATCCACTTTTGTTTTAATAAATGGGACATATGACCGTGTCTGTAATTTTTTTGCCAGTAACTTCCCACATTTATCTCCCGAGTTATACGACGTTCTTTCTGCATATTGTAAAACCGATTCGGCCTTGTATCGAAGGAGATCTGCTACTTGTCTTCTTAGATGTGTTAATTTGATTCCTATGCCTATTTCTGTCTTTTGTTTATGCTGTATTTCTAGTCTGTATCTCCTCTAACAGTTCTTTTATTTTTTCTTCTCTTGCCTTTTTAACTCGGGAACCATGTTTAATTAGGACCCCTTGAATTACAGATTTATGGGCTTCCCATATTATTCCTGGATCACATTCTTCATTATCATTTGTCTGGAAGTACCATATTTCTTTTTTTTACATCCTCCATTATTTGGGGGTTCTGCAATAAGCTCTCATTTAGCCTCCATCTCCACTCTGACACCTAAGTCCCCCCACCTAGAGTAACCTCCATCGTAACTGGTGCGCGGTCTGTCCATGTTATGTTCCCTATTGAGATTTCTTGTACTAGATGTAACAGCTGATGGGGTATCAAAAAAAGATCTATTCTTGAATATGTTTGATGTGGATTCGAATTATATGTATAGTCCCTTTCTCCTGCGTGTAAGATACGCCACCCATCTACTAGCTGTAATTCATGTAATTTCCCTATAATACATTTTATAATTCCACTAGGTACCGATGAGACCCCCCCCCCCCCCCCAGAGGTATCTGCTTTTGGATCCAAGGGAATATTTAAATCTCCACCACATATCAACTTCCCCTCACTGAAGTTCATCAATTTGGAGAGTACCTTAACTAAAAAACTATCTTGATGTACATTCGGTGCATATATAGTAGCTAATGTTACCTTCTCTCTGCCTATTGCACCTTTAAAAAAAAAGAAATCTCCCTCCCGGGTCTGCGTATTTATCCATTAGAGACCAAGGTATACTGTTTGATATTAGGATTGCCACTCCTTTACTTTTAGCTTCCTGATTTGAGGCCTGATATACATTCGGGAAATACCTATTTTGAAGATAGGGAAATACTCCTTCTTTAAAATGTGTTTCCTGGATAAATCCTATGTCTGTCTTAAGGGATTTTAACTCATTTAATAGGATCTTACGTTTTCAGGGATATTAAGCCCTCTCACATTTAAGGAAGTGACCCGTATTTTATCCATCTATCTTATCACGGTGGGACAGCAGTGGAGGAGAGAGAGAGAGAGGATAAAAAAAAAAAAAAAAAAAAAGAGGAGGAGCCCAAATCTCCTCTATAAGGGTCTTATAGGAGGTTATATATTACGGCTCCTACTTGGGACTTATATTTTCCCGTAGGCGCCGAAAATTGGGGTACTGGCCTCCAATAGCAAGAGCGGCTGAGCTCCCGTTTCCTCCCCTCCCTTCGTTTATTTCCCATTTTTAACCCTTTATGTCTTACTTACCTTCGTGTCCCCTTTGTCCTCTCCTTCCCTTCCTGATCTCTATCCAGATATTTGACATACCTTTATTCTACACGGTCTTATCCCTTCTTACCCTCTGCCTCCCACTCCCCTTCTCCACCACCCCTCGAACTTTCCTCCTTATACTTACAAGTATACACACTTCTACCCTCTTCATATCTATATTCACGCTATATATATGTTACGAGCTATTCACTCATTATGAAAATAGAAAATTCATACATATTCATACTATTAATATTACTAGAACAATTATTTCATATAACCCATTTACATTTTATTCCGGTTTGATTCTTCTCTTGTCCCGTTTCCCACCCCCTTTCAGTAAATACCACGTCTCCATATTTTCATGAGTCCCTCATTATACTTTAGCTACAGGGTCTGCATATAAACTCTTAACCACCCTGTAACCCCAAAAGTGTTACCCTCTTCCCATATGTGTATAAATATATTTATTTAAAAACCCCATCCTCCTAAATATAACATTTTATTTCCTAGTAAGTCTCGTGTAAAGTGTGTATTCTATATTGTACTTTTACATTTTTATCTATATTTTGTGTGAAGAAGTGTTGTTTATCAAATTGTATTGAGTAATTCATATATTTAATCCCCTCCCCTTACCTCCCTCCCCTTTCCCTTCACCCTCTTAATTACTACTCCCCCCTCCTCCCTCCCCCGCGAAAAAAGAAAAAAAAAAGGGGGGGGGGGGAGAAACCCTTGATCGTAATCGCATTGTGCATGCCATCTAGTGACACACCCCTCTTTACCCAAAACATAAAAGGGTATTACATATCCTAGCCCAATTTGCCTTTATACACAGTCCTGTCCTAATTATGTTATATTATATTCCTTCAAAACTGGACAGTCCCAGTAGGTGGGTAACACCAATGCTTAAAAAAAAAAAAAAAAAATTCCTTTCTCTTTTTTCTTCCCCCAAATCCTACCAAAAAAGAAAAGGGGATCGGGAACACGGGACTGGAGTTCCCCTTAATTTTTCATAAGAGATGGCTCCTTCAAGGGGGACCAAAAAAAAAGGAAGAAAAGGGGATGGTGGATTCCATCCGTATCTCCCCCTCTTCTCCTCCCCTTAAATCAGACCTTAAAAAAAAAAAGAAATATAGGATATGGGGGGAGAGAGGGGAAAAAAGGGGGAAAGGGAGATGGTCGGCCAGGATATATATATTTAGGATCAGTTATATATATTTAGTCGCGTAGCCGTAGTTTCTCTTTCTATTTTAGACTTTTTACTCTCCGTGTTCCCAACTCGGTCTCTCCGATTCGTTCTTTCCCGCCGGTTTACTACGCTGTGATTCTCGATCTTTCGTTGTTTGTGGGCCACCTTTTCGGTGTGTTCTCACTATTGGCTGCAGCCAATCTGGTACCTCAAGCTGTTCTATTCCCACAAATTTAAATAATTCAGGGAGCTCCGACGGCTCTGATAGAAGGAACGAGAGTGACCCTTTCTTCACAAAAATTGCAATAGGGTATACCCAACTATAAGTCCACCTGCAGATTTTTTTTTTTCCAGAAGCTGTCGTAATTGTGCCCTCCGTTGTAACGTAGCCCATGAGAGATCTGGTAAAATGTTTGTCATTTCTTCAAATCTTATTGATTTTACCTCCCATGCCTTACGGCTAATCATTTCTTTGTGGGCATAATGGTGAAAACGGCCAATAACGTCTCTAGGTCTTGTAGGGTCTGTGGACTGTGGCCCCAGAGCCCTATGTAATCTGTCAAATTCAATCTGCTTCTGTATTAATTCACCTCCAAGCTGCCGGCATATTGTTTTTATTGCTGTATGTAGGGATTCACCCTCAACCTCTTCCGAGATCCCTCTAAACCTAAGATTTAGCTTCCGACTTCGGTCCTCAATCTCTTCAAATTTCAGGTATATCACCGAGTTCTGTGACCCATATAGGGACTGTTTTTTTTCCAGTCCCTCTAGCCTAGACACCCGGTCTTCCAGTTCCACCATTCGCGTCCCTTCTGACAAGATTTTATCTGACAAGGCTTGGACCTCCGATCTAATTAACTCCTTTCGATGTCCTTCCTCAAGCCTAGACACCAGCGTTTCCATCTCATCTCGTGTCGGAAGCGCCTGCAAGATAGCCATCTCATCTCGTGTAGGGAGTGCCTGCAGGATCGCCATCAGGTCTAATTCAGCTGAGATATTTTCAGCCATATTTCTATGATCCTTGCTGCTTGTTTCTTCCTGCTCTTCCCCCCTTTTTATTTCCACTGACGAGGTAAGACTCATTCAAGGTGCTGCTCTTGCTATCTCCGAATACTCTGTCCCCCTTGTCTCAATCACTGAAGCCCTAGCTACAGCTGTAGCTGCCCGTGTTCGTAAAAAGTAGTCTTTTATCTCTGGCTGCGTTAATGGTGCCAGCAGTGTCTTTATATGTGTTTTTTGCTGTTTTTGTTGCGGATTTACTTCTGTTTTTTTCTTGACAACATTCATCCCGCAACACCCCCCAGAGTGTGCACTGACCGGCCCCCTAAGTTCAGGTCCTTTCCGTTAAATATAATTAATGAACTTTCATATATATTTCTTACACACAGCCCCAGCGTACTCGGCATATATAACATATATAACGTACACCCCTCATATACAGTTCACATGTTCATATGCGGCTCACCACTCCCCTGGGCTCACAAGTTCTACTGGACTCTTCAGGGCTATTTACAATTTCTGACACCCAACTTTTTCCACGGTCTCAGAATTTAACTGCCCATTTATTCTGGCAGAGCTCAGTCCAATCAATGCATACGCGGCTCCCCACTGTGAACCATCTAGAACTCACCAGTTCTCCGGGGCTGTGCAGGACTATCCGGGGCTGTGCAGGGCTGCCCGAAGCTGTGCGGGGCTGCCCGAGGCTATGCAGGGCTGATCGGTACATATATATGTTAGGCGCTGGTCACGACTGTCGCTGCTGTCCTGTGCTCACATGACCTCCGAGACTATTCAGCGGTGCGTGTGGTTTTTGATATCCGATTTTCCGCGGCATAGCAGGGCATAACTACACGTGCAGGAGAGGTTCGGTCCGGTACGCCTCAGCGTGTCTCCTCTACTCCGCCATTGCTAAGCCATTATTCAGCCAATTAAATCCCATTGTGTGCTGACGTGAGGTATGGCCAGGAATACGAAAAAATTATTAAATACCATAATTTTCCTTTCCTGGCCTGTCCTCGCGTCAGCACAGGACTCCCTCCCTAGTGGCCTGTCGCAGGCTAGGTTATTGGACACCTTAGTGGGGGAGGGGCTGTCTTATTTAGCTAGTAAGAGGTGGTCCCGTGGGCACCAGATGAGGCGTTAACCCATTGTGTGCCGACATGCCAGAAAAGGAAATTTAGGGTAACAATTTTCCGTAATTCCACCCATAATCCCCATGAAAAAAACAATAATGCTACCCTCATTCCTATCAAACAGGTCAAATGTATTACGTAGGATTTGTGTCCGATATTTCACCTATAATCCCCATGCAGAAAAAAATAATACCCATATTCTTACCAGAAATTGGTTAAATATGTTCCTAGGTATGTTTAAATATGAGATTCTACCCATAATCCCCATCTAGAATAATTATATGCATATTCATATCAGAAATGGGTTAAATTTGTAACCTCCCTCTGTTCGTTTGGGGGCGAGTGAATCTTATTAAAATGAAGATTGTTCCCAAGATCATTTACCTTTTTCGTCATTTCCCGCAATGGGTACCCAAGTCCTTTTTTTGGAAATTGAACCAAATTTTCTCCTCGTTCATATGGGGCCCTTCACCGCCCAGATACTGGCTAACAACATTAATGAGGCCACGGACGCAGGGTGGCATGGCATTTCCGGACTGTTACAAGTACTACTTGGCCACGCAGTTGGTGACTACGGCTTGGTGGTTGTGGCCGGACAGGACGAATTCGTCCACTGTGCTGGAAGCTACAGTGGTTGGTTCGCTGGAAGCCCTCCAACTCTTGCTATACCGGGGCCCTCATGCTCCGTATCCTCTGACCCCCTCCATGCTTACCACCCTGCGGGCATGGCGAGCTGACCTGGCCATTGAAAAATGTAAACCCTCTGAAATCTCCCCAAATGCCCCAATTTGGATTAATCTTAGCCTACCACACATCTACACATTTTTAGACCCCTACGCGTGGGCAAAACACTATCAAACTCATTACACATATAGTGTCACAAAATGCCTTATTGCCCTTCTCTGATCTCTCCTCTAATTTTAACTTGCCCAACCACTATCTTTTTAGATATCACCAACTGTTTCATGCATTTACAGCTCAGTTCCTGCTTTCCTCCTGCATCGTGGCTCAGTCGGAGTTGCCGACGACTGGAATGATGTCTGGGATCTCCCGTTTCGCTCTCTAGTCTCTATCCGTGACAGGTTGGTGCAGTAAAAAATTGTTCATAGGGCATAAATTTTACCCCGCACATACTTCACAAGATGAACCCCGCACATTCTCCGGAGTGTTGAAGATGTGGGGCATCCCCAGGTGACTTCTCCCATATTTTCTGGCAGTGCCCCAGGGTCCGACAGTACTGGGGGACAGTGTTAGATTTGATTAATAAAGTTGCCGTGGTCCATATACCATTGGTAATGGAGGTGTGTCTCTTGGGACTTATTGAAACCATTGTCCCGATCTCCGCTAAACACATCTCAGTCAGTCTGTTGCTTTTCTATGCACGTAAGAATATTGCTATGTACTGGAAAAAACCCACTCCCCCCTCTTTGGTGCAAAGGAAACGCTTGGTGAACGCTAGCCTTCCCCTGTACAAGGACACCTATGCAAACAGAGGCTGCCTATTGAAGTATGACAAAGTTTGGCGCACTTGGCTGGCAGAGCCTGAAACTGCCCACTGAGTTGGAGTGCACAGAGTTCCTATTTTAGGGCACCATTACATCTGTGATCTTTGGCCTACATGCCCTCTATGAGAGGTCCCGGCTGAGGTTCTATACAGTTGTCCTTCGGGCTGTATTTGGGCAAGGATTTTATGTACCCTCACTCTGTCATATATGCCACCATGTATACATTGCAGTATTGTACTGTTCCAATCATTACTCTGGATATATTGTAAGCACTTGAGCTATGTGTTTTTCTGTTTGTAGGTTTAAAACTTTATTAAAAAAAAAAAAAAAAAAGAAGAAATGGGTTAAATTTATTGTTTAACTACAATATTCCACCCATAATCCCCATGTAGAAAAAAACGGATTTTTATAACAGCTTACCTGTAAAATGCTTTTCTTGGAGTACATCACGGCACACAGAGCCTAGTAATTACTAAGTGGGTTATATTCCATCTTCAGGTGCTGGACACTGGTATAATCAATTAGATAGGAAGTTTCCTCCCTATATAACCCCTCCCATACTGGGAGCACCTCAGTTGTTGTAGCAAAGCAATAAGTGTCCCAATAACCCCAAACAAGAGGGGCGGGAGCTCTGTGTCCCGTGATGTACTCCAAGAAAAGGATTTTACAGGTAAGCTGATATAAAAATCCTATTTTCTTTATCGTACATCACGGACACAGAGCCTAGTAATTACTAAGTGGGACGTCCCAAAGCAATGCCTACCGAGGCAGACCGCCATCAGACGTGAGGACCTATACGGCTGCCTGCAGCATACTGCACCAAAAAGCGGCATTCTCTTGCCGTCTTACATTCACCTGATAGAAATTTGTGAACGTAAGCACCGACGACCAAGTTGCGGCCTTGCAATAAAGGCTTGGTAATGCACCACACATGAAGGGCTTACTATTCTGGTAGGGTGCACTCTAAAAGAAACAGGGGGAAACCTTCTCTTTAAACCAAAAGCCTGAATAATAACCTGATGAATCAACATTGAAAACAGTTGATTTAGACGCTGCCTGCCCTTTCCTGGCGCCTCATGGTAGCGCAACATCATCAGTTTTCCGTATCCGAGCAGCCGTTTCAGATAGGCCTCGACTTTTCTTACTCCAACGAGAGCGTGTGTAACCATTTTAATAGCTGATCTGAACACTGCCTGCCCATTTCTATGGTCATCTGGCAGCACAACAAAATGTCAGTTTCCTATATCTGAAACCTTCAGATAGATTTTTTTAACTGCTCTCATCTATATTGAGAGAAAAGCAATAACTTTACCTTCCGCAGAACAAGGTTCTGGAAAAAACAAAGGCAAGAATATCTTGATTCAAATGAAAACTAGGGGCCATATTCTCAAAGAATCTCCGCCTGCTTCGCTTAGGGCACTTACACTCCGCTGTCCCAACTTACTGGAGCAGGTGTTGTATTCCCCAACCACTTGCTCCATAAGTTGGGACAGCGGAGTGTAAGTGTCCCGGCGTAGCCTGGCGGATCTCCAAGGGGGCGGCTTCTATTCAAATGAAGCGCGCCCCCGATGCAAAAGAACTGGGCATGCGCCGGGCTGCAAAAAGCCCAGTGCGCATGCTCCAGTTCTCGGCGGAAAACGTCAATGACGCCGACGTGTGCGTCATTGACGTAAAGTCGTATTCAAGAACGAGTTACGTAAACGACGTATCCGACGAAAAAACACGACGGGGACCCGACGCCATCCGTAACATGGCCTACGCGAGACTTGCGGAAACGTACCCCTCATATAGCAGGGGTAAGTTTCCGCTTACGCAGACGTTAGCGACGGTTACGCGACGCGAACTCGTTCGGGAATCGGCGTAGAAGGATCATTTGCATATGCAAATGACTCCTTCACGTAAATGCCATCTAGCGGCGGCCGGCGTCATTGCATTTAAGATCCGCCAGTGTAAGATGGCGGATCTTAAGTGTATCTATGCAAAAATGATTCTGAGAATCAGGAGCATAGATACACTGGCCTAAAAAGGGAGTTACGATGGAGTAT